>NC_072864.1:18455000-18815000 GCF_028858705.1 Grus americana | reverse complement strand
TGAAGGGGCTCCCTTGAAACTCTAGTACTTGTGCTTCGATGGTGAAATGGAAAGAAAGTTATCAAATAAAATCTGTTTGCTTGTGGCTGTACTGTGACAGCTTTGTTAGTCCTAACAGATGACAAGGATTATTCAATCAATATAGATTTACCCTGAGAGTTTTGCTGTTTTCAGGCACCTCCAGGAAAATGACAGCCATTAAATATGTACAAAGGCCAGTCCGGGGCCTATGGCCTCTAGCTTTAAGCTGCTGCCTTTTTTGAGTTATGTCAGGATCAATTTTTTCTAATAGATATCACTTATCCTACATGATAATCAGCCTATCATAGTCCATTGATTACATGACAGCCTGATTTAGGTCTGGTCTAGAAGATAAGAAACACAGGGAAATCTTTGCCTGGACTGTCAGGGAATTAAAATCCTCTTTCTGAACTTCTCCCTGAAGTTATTTTGTTACACACAGAAGCCAAGGGAGCTGTTTTGCCCGGTTCCCCTCTCTCACGCATCACCCTCACTCCCGTGTAGCACCCTGGAATCACAGGGAGCCATAGGTGAAGACTTGGGTCCAGTGCTTTTATGTCATCTGGTTTATGGAAAGATAGTCTCGAGGCTGGTCCTGCGGAATAGCACTGATGATTGTCGTTGCAGTAAGAGCTGTTGTTTCATGTTGAAGGCTCTGCTAGACTTGATCACATCGTATTTAGGAAGATCCACAGTTTGGGATCTGAGCACTAGATGTGATCAAACAGAAACTTGCAGAACTACAAAGATAACTGCTGTTACTAGCTAAGTGTGAGATGACATTTTTATATGACTGCAAATATCATATTTTTATTCCTGTTAACAATGTTTTCTTGAGCTATCTTGCTGGTAGTGCTACTGTGCTTATTGTGGTGCTGGAGTTGAGGTTCCCCGTTTTTCATGGTATTCAAGAAGGCTCGAGGAAGGCATTTGGGTCTGAAATGTCTAGAAAGCCATTCCAGTGCTGTTTGCTGACTGAGAACAAGATTGCTGGAGTCATATTGGTGAAAGCTAAGGAAATGCCCTCTTTAGCTTGTCTGTGAGACTGTTGTAAGGGATCCTTTAAACTGTCATCTAGGTATTTATACACAAGCTTTTACTTCCCATCAGGGTCGGAATTAATCTTGATATCTTTTTCTATAGAACAGTCTCCTCTCTTTAGGTCCGTGGATCCTACTGGAAGTCTTACGAAGACTTGGCAGGATTCTTCATACAGATATGACATAGATTTGGCTAAACATGTGATAGTGCGTTTCCTTGGTTTGTTCTGCAAATTGCAGATAGACATCTGAAACTACACTAAGTGGCCTAACAATGCTTTTTCCAATAACTAATTTCTACGGTTGCCACATGGCAAGGATACAAGTCCTAAATGAGAGGCAAAGTGTCTACACATAATCTCTTTAAAAACGTGGTTTACTCTGTGAAATTTACTGACAAAGTTGTAACATAAAGTTTCAGCTCATGAACCTACGTGCATTTGGAGGTTTTCTTGGTCAAATATACAATTCTGTCATCCAGTAATATTTTGTTTGTAACTTGCATAAAGAGGAGTATTTAGAAGTGCACTTAATATAAACAGTAGTAGACACAAACTACAAATACAGTGGTTTACGTCCTGCCTTTTCTGTTTCATTTAGAACGGCATATGCCACAGTTGTCCTTCAATGTATTATAAAATCTTGATTTCCCTGTGTAGGCCTTTGTATTCTTGACTTTTCAAAGGCAACCACAAAAGCAGAACCATGTGCATTTGAGATATTTCTGGCTACCAAGGCTCGAGACCTAGTGAGATAGCATAGCAATCTTCTACTTCCTGACCACGTTAGAAAGGAAAAAAAAAAAAAAAAAAGACCTGTCTGCTTGTATTTTGGTCTGCTTCTGTTAAGGTTTTTAACTCATTGCTCATTCAGATTCCAAACTGACAGTACGGTAATTTTCAGAGCAAAATAAAAAGTTTTATATCCAGATGTGTTGTTGGAATAGCTACCAGATCCATTTGTCATTATTGCTTTTTGCATACAGTCTGGTCTTATGATTCCTTTATCTTTCAATCTGTGCTTCTAACCCAGAGTGTAATAATTCTCAGTCTTTACTGACAATTTTATTATGACTATAGATCAAATATATATGGGAGTTTTGAGGGGTTTTTTAAGTAGTTTGTTTTCACCACAAAACAATTTGTAAACATAGCAGTGCTCAGATTTCAAAAAAGAGGAGGGTGAGAAATTGATTTTACTATGTTAAAAAGCATACTGGTGTTCACTGGGGAACCTCTAGTTTCTCTTTCAAGGCCCAGTTAACTTTATTTTCTGTAGCTTTTACCATCTTTTGTTATGTGTTTATTTTGAAATTTAAAAAAAAGATCAAGGTGTTACAGATCACATCAGTGTATAGGAGTAGATAAAACTGTACTACATTGAACTCTATTAATATATAAGTAGAAATACTAAAGAAAATGATGCTATTATATGTTCCAACTATCAAACAAATCAAATCTATGTTTCATGTGAGAAAATACAATGAAGTCCAAATATTATGAGGAAAAAAGGCATTTTTGTTTCACTAAGGTGTACATGTTAAATAATCAAAGGATTCAACATGACAATATGGTTATAGATAGTTATCTTAAGTGCCTTCTGTGGTGAGGAACCGAAATTAAGAACTTGAACAAAACATGATACATGAAAGTGCAGGTTCTACAAACACTGGGTTGCTTATTAAAACTACTTTGATCCCTCGTTTCTTTGATATCCTAGGTCTTATAAAGAATTCACTTTCAGGGGTAAATATAGGTAGTTCAGAGAGACTTTATGACATACTGTACATACTGCTCTTCCAAGACACTTTTTAATTACTTAAGGAAAAAAAAAAATCCAGCAAGAGAAAAATGCTGATAGAGTCACTATCAAGTGATGTTCGTTTCTAACTGCTGATTATTTTGGTGTAACCTATTTGACTAACGCTCTTCTCAGAAGCAGGTCAGGCTTGGGAATCTGAACAGATCTGCTAATGTTCCAGATTAGCAGGATGAGATGTCGGTTCACACAGCAGATGGGGTATATGCTTGTCCCTAAAGGGATCACATATTTGCTTGCTTCTCCGAATGTTACCCAGGCACCCACCGGAAAAGCTGGATTTTTTGCTGCTATTCACTACCTTGGTTCCCTGAGCAGGACTACAGGGAATTCTCAGAGAAGAGAAGAATCAATATTAATAACATTTATTCTCTTTTTCAAATCACTTTGAGACCCTGCTTTCTAGTCACTGAGGCCTGCATGAGACTGGAGATAGTTCCAATGAAAATATATAATGCTGTTTTCAAATATGCTGTTCCAGTTTTTACCTTTATTCTTTAAAACTACTGTCAGCAAATCCAGGGCAATATTATAGATTCTGCATGGACTCTTGTGTTTCAGAAATGTGGGTGTAGATCGTGACTTGTCTCTTGAGGCTTTTCTGTGTAACGGGCAGATGCTAAACCTGGTGCTGTGATCTGAGGCTGAGTGTTGGGAAAGATCAAGTTCGGGTAATAGACTATGGTTTCTTTGTGATAGGTAACTGCATTGTAGGCTAAACCTTTATTTTATAAACTTCAGTGGGATTGTCATCTAGCAGCCCAAAAGGTTCAACGTATGGTTTTAGGCCTAGGAATGTGAAAGGGTTGTTTCTAATGAACCCCATTTCCCCAATTTTTGAATGCTGTGTGGACAAACAGGTATGGCTTATGTGTTGGGAGTCTAGTGATTATCAGGTAGCATAAAATTCAGATTTGAAATAAACCAGAGAAATATAATCTTGATAATGCCCTGGGTATTTAGGGGAAAAAGGTTGGTCAAATGTGCTCTAAACACAAATAAAACGCATGTGACCTGAAGCTGGGTGCTTAAAATACATTGCAGTCAGACCAAGGCTCTGGTTCAAAGTGCTCTCATAGTTTGACCTGCATGTTTTTGACTTTGAAATATGGCTGCGATGCTCACTGTTTTGTTGGGTCGAAAGAAAAGTACCGACCAAATGAAAATTAGAAATCTCTAGAATGTACGGAAGTGAAAAATCCTTGAGCAGTTTTATTAGATCAGCTCTCTTTCTTTTATGATTTCTCTTTTGTTTCAACAAGCAATGTAAACCTAAAAACTTAAAGCAACTTCAAAAAATAGACTCTGACTGCCAGGTGGACTGTTAATGTCAGAGAATTGCCACATTACCAGAGCTGGTTCATTCTGAAAATGGGACCATTGCACGTCCGAATGCTTTTTTCCTCCTCTCAATATAGGGATATTAAACTAGCCTTTCTCTACCAGAATTTACAGTTATGATAAATTAATATTTTTTAATTTAAAAAGTTTAAGGAACAGATATTGAACACAGTCTGGAGGCATTTTCATGTTTCCAAAAACCAAATAGATCCCTTAGTACAGGTTCACTTGTGATTTCTTTACAAGGCAAAGCTCCAGTTCCTTTGCTGTAAATGCCATTTTACATCCTTGAGCTGAAAAGAAATCTCTGGCAGCAGCAGAACACCTATGATACCCAATTAAGCAGCTCTAATTCAATCCATCCTTGTGTGCCAATGACACACAGAGGTGTTTGGTGAGGGTGCAAATCTCCACACAAACGCGTGGCAAGCCAGGTGTCTATATATCAAATATCAGCTCTCGGAGACTGCAGCGTCTTTGTGAAATGTCCACATATGCAAGTGCATCTCTGTAGAGGACAAGTTAATCGTTAGCCCTAATCCATACTTGAAAAATAGCGTAGAAATTTCCCCTCTTTCCTGGGTCTCCTCATGTTCCTGTTCACCAGATCAGGCTGCCTTTCATTAATGAATTACTTGTCCAATAAACTGCTGCACTTCAATTGATCTATTAATCTAAAGGATAACTATGACTCACTTTAGTAATATTTAGTAATATTTTGAAATCTATGGTAAGATATTTGCAAAGTTTTGTGAATCTGCAAATCACGTCTGTGATCAACCCATATTATCTAATGCAATTTCTATAATAATTTAAGTTTATAATTTCCATATTCAAGGTCTTTAAAACTAGTTAGTGAAGCTCCTTTTGGAGATGATGTATAGATTTATATTTAAATCTATGTAACTTTTTTGTCATAGTTCTTAGAATAATACTATTAAACAGATGTCTGTGTTCCCTCCTTAAATCCTTCAGTGTTTTGGTGGATAGCAGATGATGGACAGCTAGAAAAAAAGAGAGTATTGAACCTAGGAAAATATTTTATTTTTTTTAAATTACAGACTCCACTTTCTGTCTTCAATATCTCATGGTGATCAAGAATTTAAGATCTCCCTTTGAAAGACTTTTATATTAATAAACCATTTCAGACATGTTTAACCACCTCACATATAATAGAATTCTTTCAGACACAGAAGACATAAAAGCAATGTAATTTTCCTTGAGTTGTTATATCATCGTTTGAGTATGCAAGCTCCACATTAATTGATACTTGAAAACACACGCAATTTGTCATTTCCAGATAGAGGGGAACCAAAACAACCCGCCGGTAAATGCAGTCCTATTTGGGGTAGGTCTTTGGAGTGTGCTTCACTCTTTTTTTTAATCTCTTTTATTTAAGTGACTTAGATCAAACATTCAAGCACCGTCTGTAACTAATATTGTTTCCTGGCCTAAACAGATAATTGCCCTTCTGGATGTATAAAAGATGTCTCAGAGCAAAGTGAAATATCATTAATAAAGGAGAATGATTTACTCACGAATTCTTCAAGAAGTAAGATTAATAAGCCATCCCCTGGTGTTAGATATAATCTTCAGATCTCTCTTCACTGCATGACTTATTTTTGCAACAACTGCACTATTCAATCATTAATCATTACACTCAGTGAGCAGTTTATCTGTGCTAATGTGCATGCTATACACAAACAACAACTCTCTTTTACATTTGATGAAGGAGGAGGAGGAAAAGGTAGGCTCTACAGTGCAATGCGAGTGAAATAAAATGAGGCTGCCATATGATACATACGATTTCATTCCAGATATAGCAACTTCAGTTAGAAGCTCTCTCTTTCCTAATGAAAGCAAGATTGCATTTCAGTGCGGAGTAATGGTTGTAAGGGAGAAAGCCTGTGTGTAGGCCTTACAAATACAGCTGCTGTCTTACTCTTGTGCGAGTAGGGAAAAGGAGACACAGCTTTGGCTCTTACCAGTATGCCGATAAGGTAACCTGCATTACCCAAAGCAGTTTAGCTACGCTAGCACAGAACTCTATGTGGGCTAATTTACCTTGACTTTAAAGCTGTTTTTACGTGGTGCAAGCCTGAGCGTAGACCACTCCAGAGATGAACTGGAGAGAGGATGAGAGAGCTGCTTTGTTTAGCAGTTGGCTGATTTTGGGAGCCTGCACGAACCCTGTGGGTGTTGGCAATCTGGGTGAGGTGGGGTACACAGCAGGTCCCCCTTTGGTTTTATTACTAAAATTGATATGGCAGTAAACCGAGCATTTTACATACCAGAGGGTTTTGTCATAAGTAATAGAGCTCAGCTCCATTAGCAGTGACAGAATAGCGCATACCACCCAGTCCAGTTCGGAGTTTGTCTTCCAGCAAATTCCTCTCCTTTCGCTTCATCTTTAGAAAACTGACTTCCCAGACAACTAATGAACTAAAGTAGTAAAACTGTCATCAAAGAGGAGACTCATGAGTTCAGGATATAATACTTCTGAGAGACCCGGACCTATAATTATGATAAAATAATAAAGATTATTAGCTTCATACAATCTGACATAAATGTAAAATTCATCTCTTATTTTAAAATCCAGTTGGTTTTCATATGCATATATCCACCACTACCTCCAGACAGACAGATCACTTCTGTTTAATTTGTTTCTTCTAAGGACTAGCAATAAAGATTTCTAATATTTTGTTGTGGATGCTGACAGCCGTCCGACAATTCATTTACGGCTGTATGCTTGTATAGATTAATGAAGTGCTCATGATTAGGAGTTCATTGTCTATTCCCCCAGTGTTCTCTAACAAAAAAGCAACTGAGGGAGAACGGAGCAGAGAAGCCCGAATCCAGTCTCTAGAGTACGTCAGCTATTTTGCAGGTAATCCTGTGTGTGCACTGAGTGGAGTGTGGCATGCGATGAGGTGAATCCTGTGCTAGCAAGGCCAGCAGATATAAAAAAAATAGTGAAGGAAACATCAAGTTTTGTTTGGCTCTCCTCTGCCCCTGCGTAAGCCTTTTGGTGAGCGAAAGAGCTCAAGACTTCTGTAATGGAGAAAGATGGGCTGATGGTGACCGTAAGAGATGGAGGGAAAGTGAAAACACATGGGTTTAAGTGATTGTTAGCATTTTAGAGAGATAGCATGAAACAGGGAGGGGGAAAACATAGGAAATAGCCATTGCATTTCCACATTACATTATTTTGAAGTAATTGAAAATGTTCCATTGATCTTGGGGTTTTTCCAGTAGAGAACTTGGTTTTCAAAAACATTTTTATTCAAGCCAATATCTACATGTAGGGAATCTTTCCTAATGACTGGATATTATCATAGAATCATAGAATGGTTTGGGTTGGAAGGGACCTCAGAGACCATCTAGTTCCAACCCCCTGCTGCAGGCAGGGACACCCTCCACTAGACCACGTTGCCCAGAGCCTCATCCAGCCTGGTCTTAAACACTTCCAGGGATGGGGCCTCCACAACCTCTCCGGGCAACCTGTTCCAGTACCTCACCACTCTCACAGTAAAGAATTTCTTTCTAACACCTAATCTAAATCAACCCTCCTTCAGCTTAAACCCATTACCCCTTGTCCTGTCACTACACTCCCTGATGAACAGTCCCTCACCATCTTTCCTGTAGGCCCCCTTCAGGTACTGGTAAGCCGCAATTAGATCTCCCCGGAGCCGCCTTTTCTCCAGGCTGAACATTCCCAACTCTCTCAGCCTGTCCTCACAGGAGAGGTGCTCCATCCCTCCGATCAGCTTCGTGGCCTCCTCTGGACTCTCCCCAACAGCTCCATGTCTCTCCTGTACTGGGGCCCCCAGAGCTGGACGCAGTGCTCCAGGTGGGGTCTCACCAGAGCGGAGTAGAGGGGCAGGATCACCTCCCTCGACCTGCTGGTCACGCCTCTTTTGATGCAGCCCAGGACACGGTTGGCTTTCTGGGCTGCAAGAGCACACTGCCGGCTCATGTTGAGCTTCTCATCAACCAATACCCCCAAGTCCTTCTCCTCGGGGCTGCTTTCAATCCATTCCTCGCCCAGCCTGTAGTCGTACTTGGGATTGCACCGACCCACATGCAGAACCTTGCACTTGGCCTTGTTGAACTTCATGCGGTTCGCACAGGCCCACCTCTCCAGCCTGTCAAGGTTTAGTAACTGGAAGGGAAATTTTGTAATAATCGTTGCCTTAAATGCCGGACTCGCCTTTCATGAAGAATCTCCAAGTGCTTTATAAATATTAATTAATATAGTAGTAGAGTAGTATTCTCACTGAGCAGTTAAAGCAAGGCACGGTGTGTAAGTAAACCTCAACTGGTTCTGAGGAAAAGCCTCTATTATATGCTAAGGTCTCACAGATGAGGGATCTTTTATCCATTGGCTTTTGGGTGAGGGGATGCCCAGTCCTCCCATGGGTTTGGAGGGCTGAGTCAGTCACCTGCAAGTCCTTCAGAGCCAGCTCGTTTTCTGCATGCAGTTGGTGTTTGTGCTGTGGCAGAGGGGCTCTGTGAGCCAAAATCCTCCGCAAAACTGCTGTTCTCTGCTGGGCACTTCTGGTCCTGGCTGTAGCCGGGGGACAGGGCAGGAATCAAAGCTTAGGCATCTAGCGTAGCTCGTGGGGTGGCTGCAGTTTGGAGCTGGATAATACATACCTATTTCAGCCATTTTCATTTCTTCTGCTACTTAAATTAATGAGCGAGTATCCTTCCTCTCTTTCCTTGATTTCTTAATCTGAGAGGATTCCTGAAGGTTTTTCTTACTGGGTGAAGGCCTGAGGGAACTTTAACTGAGCACGCTTAATTATTCTGGAAAGACCCAACTCCTTCCTGGTGAGGTACCTGGCCCCAAAAGCAAGGTACTTAGCAAAGTGAAAAATGGTCACAGCATCTCCATTTTCAGCAGGAGCGGTGGTACTGGCTTCTTCTCCCTTCTGGTGGATGTGATTGTCATGTAATTGTCATATAATGTGATTGTTCAGCTTCTACCACCACTTACCTAAAAACTGTGATAATTAAATGTGCACCGCAGCTATCGAATGACTTCCCAGTTACGGAGAAACGTGCCCTAGTTTGGATCAAGGGCCGCATTCACATCCATAAGGTTTATGGTGGGTTCCCACAGTAATACCAAATCCCTGTTTGTGAACGAGAGAATCCTAGTTTGGTTCGTATTTACAAACCACACTGTCATTACCACTGATGCAGTATCAGCCATGATAATTATCACTGTGCCTTCAGCTTCAACAGAGCAGACATTTGTCTGATCCACGTGGAGGGTTGCCAAGTTGGCTTGTGGTATACTTGCTGAAATTAGATGGCTTTTTTCAGCTTGGATTGCACCAACACCCACTCACGTTAACTGTGAAGGAATTAGTGTGGTTAAAATGACATTTCTGATGTTGTCTTATGAAATTTGAGTTCTGAATTATGAATTACAGTAATATGACTTCTGTTCCATTTAGTGACTCAGTGGAATGTAACGTTAGGATTTTTTATTTTTTTTTTACCTTTTTTGGCAATTGCAACTTGGAGAAGGTGGTAGCTGTAGATAAAATTAGAGGATACTCTCATGTTAACAAACTGAAAGTTGCAAAGTTTGGTTTTACAGAGTAAACTTTCACTCTTCCAAGCTGCCTGGTGGTCTGCTCTGGTTTGTGTTTTTTTCCAATATGCTACCTAAAAATCCTTTCCCTTAATTTGCCTTGAGAAAGCCCTCTTCACAAAGAATTTTTGCTGTGCTTTAATTTTTATTCAGTTGGAGAAAATAGAATCTATCTGACACCAGAAGAGCACTTTAATAAGATTAGTTCATGCCCATCTGTGTCAATAGTAGGGTTTTTGACAGTCTTTAGCACTGTCCTCTTTTCTTCCAACTGCAGATTCATGGCTGTTTTTACCAGCGGTTTTAGTGGGAGGAGGATTAAGCCAATGCTTCTGAAAAATCCCAACTGGGACATTTTTCCATGTAATAGCCCGGGTCTGAGCCACATGGAGAATCAAGGAGTCTATTTTCTCTGTATAATTGAGAATACCTCTCAGGAGCCAGAGCTACAGATAGGAGGAAAAAAAAAAAATTCCTGTTTGTGTGAAATAGGTTTGTTGGTCAATAGCTCTGGAAAGAGAGCTTTATTTTTCTAAGCAGAGTCAGAATACAGATGTTAGGTGCTGCCTCTCCCATCCCAATCACTGGAGTAGGGCTCACAACTCCCTGCTACAGTGTTGAATCTCGGGTAGGGTAAATATACGCCCGGACTTGACCTCATGAGTTCCTTTTATGGTTCATTTTCATTGCTGTCCTTTATGCTGGTCTCTGTGGGATCGTGGAGCAGATCCGGTCTCAGCAGCAGAGGAAGGGCAGGATCTCCCTTGTGGGGCTGTTATGGCTGCATCCGAGCAAAGCCCCTTAATGATTCAGATAGATTCGCTTGGGCTTACAGTGGGAGAAAAATTCACCCTGCAAATAAAGAGCGATGACCGCTGTAGCTCACAGGAATACACTGAGCAACTTAATTATGTTGAGCACAAGTTCAAGCAGTATCTGTAGGTAACATATGTGACTTCAGAGCCGGAGGTTCAGAAAAGTGGGTTTTATATTTTGGTAGACTGTAAACTTGCAGATGATAGCAGGCATTAATCTAGTTAACACGAAAAGCGAATACATCAGTTATCCCATGGAAAATAGAGTCGTGTCCTATAGTTGACATCAATCACTGGAACAGATCAATGTTTTTCAATAAGAAAATGAACAAAGATATCATTTCTTGCCAAAAGGATGTTTCTGCTGGAAATGGCGGTTACTGGCAACTTTTTTGTTTTCATTGAAAACCCCAAGACTGAAAATTCTTGATTTCCAGCCTGTCAGTTAAAACACAAAAACTTCTATGGAAAACTTTTGTGAAAGCATTGTTCTCATTAATATCTTTTGTGTGAACAAAAAACATTTCCTGCTTGACTTAGTGGTTTTCAAATTCAGAATTGTTACCTGTATTTCACTTCGAGGTAGGCTGTGCTCTGCTGTTACTGAGACCGCTGTAATACAGGGGGCTGTTCTAGGACACGCCGTGCTGGCGATGCTGTCTCAGATTGCCAACACGAATGTTTTGAAAGTGCAGGAGGACAAATTCAGATTCAGTTGTGTGAAACTTCAGTGAGTTAACTTCACTGTTGTTTCTCTGGATTCATGAAGTGTAACGGGCCATGAATCGGTAATTTTCATTCACAAAAGAACTTGTTGTATATATTCAGGTCCTCCTAACAGTGCTGTAAGAAGCAATGCCTATTAAGCTTTCTAAACTAGTCAAACTAGGTCAGAGTGAGGGAAAACTGTACCAACATTATGATTAAAAGGCACCAGTATAACGATCCTAGATAGCATTGTCGTCTTTGTTCCCATGAGTCACTGCCTAACAATATGGTTATTTTAGCTCTGTGACTTCTTTAAAAAAAAAGCTTTGTCCACATCTTTACAAAAAAATTATCAGCCCTCTCTTCCCCCTTTCCTACTAGATCATATGGCGTTGCTGGCTTGCTAGAAAATAATTGTGCACATTTTAATTTTATTCTGTCTCTTTTGCCCCTTATTTGAATTACTAATGTCCCTTCCTTCCCTTCTAAGGGTCTGTGTGTCGACTGGTAAGGACTGCATCCTTACCAAATGCAAAATAGTACCTCCCCTGAAATGTCGCCAGGAAAATGTTTGCCAGGTTTTTTTTTTTCATTGGGTTGATTCCCCCCCCTCCTTTTTCTGGTGGGGGAAGGGAGTAAATGAAGCACCCAGGATTTTATGATTGGCCCTAATCAGTTTTCATAACAATGAAAGAGTCCCTATTGCATGAATATTAAATTTTGATGAAGCTTTTTTTTTTTTTGAGGCTGTAGATTTAAGACAGCTTGGTTACCAGAATTCCTCTACTCTGTGTCAGCTCTCTGTGAGATACTGAATATTATAATTTCTGTATTTGCTGCTCAGATGTCATTTAATATTAATATGCAAAATACTCATTCCCTTTAAAAATAATGTTCTTATTGTATGATTTATTTGATGTGGAGCTCAGAGTTTTGTCTTTTCTCACATAAAATAAAGCACCTTTCAGAGGGAGATGATCTGTTTCTTCCCGTACGCGTGGCACAAAATGTCAACATTCTTCCTGTCATTCTCAGACTCAGTGAACGGTGAAGCAAACATCAGGCGCTGCTCGCGTTGAGAGCAGGGGGGAACTATTGAGTTTTTGTTTTCAGAAATGTGCACCATGAATCTGAAACATTCAAGGATTTGCAGCCACTGCAAAAATTTCTTATTCGTTCTCCCGCGCCTCCTGAATTCTTAAACTTAGATCTGTAATTTTTGCCCCTCAAATTTGGATCTTGCAGCTGTAGTCCTTGTGCTTGCAAAACATACAGGGTGAGACTGCTGGGATTATTCCTGCATTCGGCTCTTCGTTTTCTACATAGTGGCTCTAGACAGAACTTGCTTCAAATCTCTGGGTCTAATCCTAGAAACACTTACACACTGCATTGCTTAATTGTAACCATCTACATAATCCCATGATGGATTTGATGAAACTGCTTACATAAACAGTGGAATATATATATATGTATAAATGTTAACATTACGTGTTATCCTGCTCTACTAAAACCAGTGCAAAAACCTCATCCACTTCACTGAGAAACAAGTTGTCCAAAAAGACACATGCAATGTAAGCTTCCCTGGGACTGGGTTTAATTTAGAGCACTGCTTTCCTTGCGGGGGCTAACTGAAACACACTGAAATCTGCCGAAGGCCTGGCGGGAGTCAATAACTCTGGACTAACTTTGAATATTTGGAAATAAGTGGGTTTATGGAGGAATTTGAATGACAAGATTGTAATAAAACACAAAGGCGCTGTCAGTTACAAGAGTTTGAATCTACTGAAATGACCGGAATTGCAGCACTGCTAGAGGGAGCGCTGGGGCTCAGTGAGAGGCTGAACAGCTGACTAGTCCCTGGGTCAGCAGCTTCCCAAAGCTGGGGATTATCTGGACAGTTCTCCATGCCTTTGAAATTCAGAACTTGTTATCTGTTAATAGTATTATTAACCGTATATCATGTTCATGTACGTTTTGGAGGGTTTCCATGTTCTTGACGTTTGGAAACCAGAACTGGACAGCTTTTCCTAATAATTCCTATCAGTGTTATGCATAGGTGCATTATTTCAAATGCCCTTTTTTTCATCCTTGATTCCTCTTGTTGGATTTGAACCAAATCCCATTGGACCATGCAAGGAAGACTTGCAGTATTTGACTCTGTGACTATCAATATTCTTATTCATAAAACCCACTTTAAGATTTACAGGTTAGTTACCTGAAATTGCTGCCATCTTCCCTAATGTTGATGAATCAGGTTCTCCTTTTTAAAAGAGTGAAATAAGGTAAAGGCCTCAGGATAGAATTTGAAGGTTTTAGATATTGTAGACTATTATGAACTTGAGATTTACATCTACAGTCTTCATTGACATGTACAAGTGCTATGTGTGTTTATTTCAAGCCAACGTAGGATTTCTGGTAGTACAACAGCCAATGGCTTTTTTCCCTTACTTGGATATGTTTTACAGTTGTTTTCTTTTAATATATCACTGTGCCAAGAAATTTGAAACACTTAGTTCTTAACACAGAATACAAACCTTAAATGTGTTTGGGGGTGTGGGGGTGGCATAAGTATTATTTTTTGGAAACCATACAAAAATTATGGCCAGCTCTATTATAATCCAAGAGAACACACTGGATTTAACAATGCAAATGATACATTTGGGGAAAGATTCTTTATTATTCCCTACAGGAAGGAATCACAATTCTTATACTATTGCTGTGCATGTCTCCATGGGCATAAACAAAGCCAGTTAAAGTTAATGTTGGTTTTGTTGTTCAATGTGCTAGTAATCTGCCTCCAAAGCAAGTTCATGGCTTAATCAGTAGCGTGAGTGGACAGCTATCTGAATAATTGTCCAAGGTCCAGTACGTTACATCAAGTTTTTGTCAAAGTTTCAGCCAGCTAAAACAGTTTTGGGTGGGTTTTTTTGTTTGGTTTTGGGTTTTTTACTGTGATGTACCCTATTTGTGAGGCTTTTTGAGAAGGTTGTGAGCCAGTAAAGTTGCATACTGAAGGAGAAGATAGAAGCAAGTTAATGAAGAGAAATAAAATTGGCAAGCAAAGTGAGCAATGTAATAGAGCTGTCATGGGAAGCTCCTGTTTCTTGGGGAGGTAGATAAGTCTGACTTGGGAGGTAAGGAGAGATGAATGGAAAGAAATAGAGAGGAACTGAGCTGGAAAGGAAGAAAGAGGAAAAGAGAAGGCCTGGTGTGAAGTCCAGATGAAGAGTCCTTGTACACTTGACACTGTTGTCTACAGGTTGTGGTTGACCGAATCCAGCCCAGAAGCAGTCTATTTAAAGCAGCAAGGTGTTGTGGCTGGGCAGGTCCTGCTGAAGGACCAGACTTATTCTAGCACAGAGTTACGGGAAGACAAGCAAGGTTTTAGCCCATCCTCCTCTCCCATCTCCAATTGAGACTGCTCATTGTGGCACATGTTCCCACTGCGTGTGGTCAGGTTGCATAGCTGTGTAACCGTCCTGCATTTAGAACAGTTTCGTGTCTGGCCCCGTTAGCTCATAATAACTGTGAGCCTCTTTCTACACCCAAAATAATATCTCCACCCATTATTGTACCAGCTCCTTTGGCACTATCCCCAGGAAACACTCTCCCCCCTGCATGGGGAAATGTAGGGAAGGAAGAGGGTTGGTGGGAGCAGCACAAGGTAGAGTAAAGCCCTCTGGTTGCCTGAAGGTGCTTGCTGTGGCTGACAGGCCTTTTTAAATCATAATGTGAAAAAGTTGTCTGTTAATTGCTTTTGATTACAAACACAACGGGAGGTGAAAGGGAATGTATTTGCCGTTGGGGAACAGAGCTACAGGAAGACTAACGTCCAGGCTCTCAGAGGAAATTTGTGGCACGTCCAAGAATTGAACACAAGTCCTAAGTCCCTGGGTTGCTGCTTTAACCACAAGAATCCTGTCATTCTACAGATAGACTCTAAATATATAGTAATAGGATGTTTATTTTAAATTCCAAAGCATCCCTCATTGAGAGGCCTCATTGTCCTTGGCAAATATTTAGGGATCCTAAGTACTCCTTAGGAATTTCTGGCGTAAGGGAGACTCAGTCAATTCTGTAAATTCAGTGCCCTAATCATGTATTCTTAATTTTTTTTTGCACATCAGAAGACTTACAAATACGTGACTGTGTGAAGCCTTTTAGATTTGTGTGTCTGATCCTGGTAGCTGACTACACTAGTTAGGCGTGCATGACTGCACTCCAAAAGCACATACAAAATCATCTCCACTCCTTTCTCCAGCCCTACAAGGAAAACTACTAATTTTGTAACATTGTTCAGTTTCCTCCAAGTAAAATCAGTGAGATAAGGATCTGTAAAAGCAAATGGTTCTTCCCATGCTACGCAGTGTCGTAAGTTAAAAATAATTAAAAAACACATTTGCTTGCATTTATTGAGCCTTACTATCAAACTATAGTAATAGCAAAAACTCTGGCATTTGGATCTGAGTTTGCCTGCATAAATGGGATAAATCTGCTCTTCCTAGATGCCAGCTCCCATGGTGGAAGGATTCTTCCAAACAGTGCTCTGTGAAGAGCATGTTTTATTCTGAAAAGATACAGCCATGTTCCAGTTGAAGCTGAGTCGTTACCCTCTGCTACTTTGTGCTGATGAGGCTGCACTGGGAATAGTGAGTCCGGTTATGTCCCTGTTCTGTCCCCTCATCCCACCCCTGTTCAGGAGTGATGTGGAGGAACTGTAGAGGACTACCGCGATGGTCGAGGGCCCAGAGTACCTGACCTGTAAGAAGCAGCCGAGGGAGCTGGTCCTGTTTTGTTCTAGGTAAGAAGCTAAAGGGTATCTAATAGCAGCTTGCAGCTACTTAAAGGACAGTTACAATGATGACAGAGCCGGTGTCTTCTCAGTAATGGCAGAAAACCTAGCAAGGGGCAATAGTTGAAAACAGCACAAATTGGGGGGTTCTGGTTGGATATTAGGAAAAATATTTCTCTAGGAGGGTAGTGCAGCAGGGGAACAAAGCCATGGCCAACCTGATCTAGTGTTGGCAATGGTCATGCTTTGAGTGGGAGGTTGGACTTGAGACCTCCAGAGGTCTCTTCCACCCAACATTTCTTTGATTCTGTTACAGAGCATGAATGTTGAGTTCATTGACTGCTTTTCCTAATTTATATTCTGAGTTTTTAGTGTGATTTTGTTCAAGGCCAGATTCTGCTGCTTCTATGTTAAGAAGTAATTTTAATCCCCTGTAATCAATAGCAATATTTTTGGCACAAAGTTCTGGATTGCAAAATCTGCAGACATCTGTATTGCAAATCCTAAAGGGGTTTGATTTCTTTCTTTTTTCTTTCTTTTTTCTTTTTTAAGACACCTGACATGCTTAATGAATGAGCAAATAAGTAAATTACTAAAGGTGAAGGAGCTTGATGAAACTTGATTACATCTCATCTTTTAGAATTCATATGCTGCTTTCTTTTCTTTGAACACATAGCATGTTTCTCTAAGAAAGTGATAGTTGAGTGTGTATGCGATTTATCTTCTCTTAACCCCTTCTTGTGGCCTTTTACTTAAGTAACCTGATTGAAATCTCACTTTGTTAACTTTAATTGACATTGAAAGAAAATTTATTTTTCCAGAAGTCAGGCAGATCAATATGAATTTGCACTCTGCTAAGTTTACTTCCTGAAGTTGTCTTGAAAACCATAGGAAAGCTCTGTACATGATGGAAAGCATCAAGTCTCTGTTGTTACTCTATGTTTGCCATGTTATGTGGGTTACCAAAAACATTTCAAAATAAACTGAGAAATGATAGTACAGCCATTAGAGATGAAAGCAGCCCTTTAAAGTACTTCAATTTGCACTGAAGAGATGTATGCTCTCCTCCTTTTGTGCTTGATTCAGAATTAAAAGGGATAATCAAGCTTGGACTGTGATTATTACTCCAAACATTTTAGGCTGTCCAATAAAACCATTCCTCTAATTAAACCAGAGAGTAAATTATGGCTTTCAAGCACCTAGATCCCACAATATATAAGGTGGCATTAAGTGTGCCTTCAAAAGCAGAAGTAAATAAGTTAATAGCAAATCTAAAGGGATCCGTTCTATCATGGTTTAATTAGACAGTAGAAATTATGGCCAGAAAGAGCACCATGTCTTTAAAAGTAGCAAGGTCCATTTTTTTCTGAATGGATAACATTTGGCTAAATAGTGTGGCCTGACACTAGGTTTCATTAGGTGTAAATGACATTGCAGAGCCTCAGGCTTTAAAGTGGCTTGAGGAGGTACAGGAAGGGTATTTTTCTTTCACCTGTCACTACTTATTTTCCTGAGCTACTGGCCAGTAGCCTGGCATTTTCAGCTAATGGGAATTAAATAATACAGCTGTAATACCAATGTTGTTTCTTGTTGCTTGATCTTATGTGGTAGTCATTAAAGTTTAAATAAAAATCTGGAAAGCGAGCCATATTTAAAATGGTTAAGGACCCTCAGCTAACTTTGGAATTTTATGGCCTTCTCATTATAGCTGTTATACACTAACACAACCACTAATGAAAGGCTTGGAAACTTTGCGTGGGATGAGGCTCATTTCAGGCAGGAGGAGGAAGTGACCGTCTGCTCGGAAATAGCTGCGTGTGCCAACCCAGCGCAGACCCCGCCTGTGTGTCTGCTTACTTTTCTAAATTAATTTACAGCTAGATTCACCTCGGCTTTGTACTGGGCTGCTGAAGAGGCCCCCTTTGCTACTGGCGGGAGGCCCGTCCAGCCTGCCCTCCGGGACTTGTCACGGTCTTGCTCGCACGTCCCAGCCCGGCGGGGCACTCGCCTCTCCCCAGGGCAGGGCTTGGTCCATGGATGGGTGTGACCAAAGCCAAAGGCCTGTAGAGTCCTTAGTTAAGTCCTTCCTAGCAAGAGGCTCTGGTTTGATGGTAATGCGCTCTCAATTACACTATTGATATAATTTCCGAGTTAGTTTTTAGTGTGTGTTCCCTGCAAGAAAAAAAATGGCTCAGTAGAATACCTTTAGATTCTCATACTTCAGTTTATTTGCACACTTTATGAAAATTGTACATCCCAGAGATAACAGTTGTCGCTATTCCCGGTGAGAAATTTTCTGTGCTCCCCAAAAGAAAGCAATTTCAGTTCTAGTGAGGCATTGCACGACTTGTTTCTGACTGCAGTGGTAGTAAAATAAATCTTCTCAGAAGTGAGGGGGGAATTTTTAGCATCCTTTCCTGGGCACCTTTTTTTCTGTGCCCCAGGGTGCCCTCTGAGGCTTACGCTGCTGCCTTCCGCTGGCCTGCAAGAAGCCACGCTGCTGCTTTGTGCCTCCATCTTCCCAGCTGTCAAAGAGGCATCGCAATGCCTACCTCCCCAGTTAAGTACTTTGAAGATTATTGATGTTGCAGCAAAGCTTTTATATGAGCATTTGATTCTAATATTTCTTCCTTCCACAGTATGTTTTATTCAGGCCAAACTCCTACTCACTCTCCTTGCAGCTAATGGAGCGGAGAATCCTTTATTGTGGCTGTTCCCTATTGCGGTCTGAGAGGTCCATTTTGATATGTCAGCATAAGAAACTTTTCTTTTTATAATTACAGATTTTGTCAACCATTTTGACTACTAATCGAGCTGCAATATGGATTATTGCCTTATTAGTAACACGAGCAGTTCTCCAAAACACGCAGCCTGAGGCAGAGCCTCATTATGGAAGACTTCAGGCCAGTTTATTTAGCAAAGCTGTAAGGAACTGGAAATAAAATCTTATACTGGGAAATGTTGAGTAACCTTAACTGTAGGCATGGAGCATTGCTTCCCTTAGGGACACACCCTATCCATAGGTATTTTGCTGTTCATATTACTGGTTATATGTTAGGAGAGAATCCTCTAGCTGGTATTAAACCAATGAACGAGGCAGCCCGAGGGTCAGCCAGCGTGTTTAGGAAAAGGACTATCAGGTCTCTGTCCTAAAACCTGCCTTCTGAGGAAGACACTTGCCTTAAGAGGAAAGAGAAAAGTGGTCAGTGACATAATTTGAATGCAAAATTAAAGACTACTGCTGAACATTAAAATATTTCTTCTAGTTCCCCTGGGATTTTGCATGGAATTCACTGCGCTCAGTGTGAATGGCAGAGGGACTATATTTATACTTGGTAAATTGGCTGGATGGTCTCTTGAGATTTGAATTGTTTAACACAGAAAGCTCTTGATTTGGGGATATTTTGTAGCATCCAGTGGCAAGATCCACCCACAACCCCTCAAGGGATGTATTCAAAAGAATATGTCTAATTTTGCATCGTGAGTAGCTGGAGAAGAATACAAGCCAGGCATTCAAGCTGCGTGATTTAAAGAGCAATAAAAATATGAGATATTAATAAAAAAAGATCAGTAAGAAAGTCTTATCTTCAAAGCATACAGAATTGGACTAAATATTTTGATTGGTACTTCCTCCCCCCCTTCCTGAAATAATTCTGTTCAGGTCAACTGAAACATTTCTTGAATTATGTTGATTTTAGTAAACATTCTCAGAGGGAAGAAAAACTGAACACCATTCCCTCCCTTCCAAATGAAATATTTTTCTTCTTCAAAATGGCGTAATTCAATGGCATTTTTTCCTCATGATTATTGCTACCTAAAATACTTTAAATGATACCTGTGTTTTACAAATACAAGTTATATATATTTGTTATATATGTAATTAAGGCAGCAGATGAAATATTTTGTTGTATCCAAAATGTTTGTATATTTGCTGCAAATGCTTAGCTTTTAATCAAAGTAGCAAGTTTTTTTACTATTTTCTGCATAATGAACTGGTGTAACTGATAACAGCTTTGAGCCAGATCACTAGTGTGCCAATTTGATTCCCCAAATTTAGTAGCCTTTAAATTGCTTTAATAGCACCACAGCATAGTTATATTTCAGACTGGGAGGAAGCACATGTACCTTTAAATGTCTTACTCTGAATTTAGCCAGAACTGAGTCTTATTTTTACATATTTACTTAACTACCTGGGCAGGATTTTTTTTGTGTGTGTGTCATGAAAATGTTGCCTGTAACTAAGGGACAAACAAACACTAAGCCACTTTGTTGTTTGTCTACTTTAAATGAAAATGTTGCATTGGTATAGAATCACTCTTGAAGTATTCTTTATCTTCCGAAAATGTTTCCAAGCAGAAATACTTCAAAAGCACATTTTCCATCCACTAAAGAAAACATGTTCACAAAATGAAGCACTTTTAAATGCCTATGGCAACAGGTGAAGGAAACAACCATATTAAAGGAGCTAATGAGAAAATAACCCAGTAACGGTCTCGTTCTATTAGACTAAGCATTTGTTGTGAAAGTAGGCTGAAGTAGAGATAGGCTGTGGGCCAGGGTGGGAAGTGGTTTTGAGGGATCAGCTTTGGGTGCTTTGAAGGAGATGAGGATTCAGGGCAGCTTTCTGGAAAGTCAAACCCATCAAGGCTGTCCTGTAGCTGGCTCCTGAGCAGAGAGGCGAGAATCACTAGCTGTGGTATAAAACTGGGTCCAGCCTGTGTCTCTCTGGAGCAAGGACCAAGGAGAGTAAAGGAGAAGGAGCATGATGGAATGCTTTTATAGTCAGTGTTTTGTCTACAGCAATGAAGGTTTACTTTAAAAAGAAACGTTTTTGCTGCTTTGCCTTCATTGCTGTCAATATTGACTTTCTGGTTCACAGTTTTATGGTCATGTTCTTATTTCTGCTTACTGTAAGAACAACCAGGCTGTGTCCAGAGCAGCATCTTGTTTTCGGCCGTGCCCGGTAGTCAATCCGCAGGAAGAGGCTAAGACGTAGGACGTGTACACAGCAGTGCTTCTCCTACCATGTTCTGCGGGTTTCAGATAATAGTGGTTAGTGATCATCCACTGATGGACCTTTATCCTGCATGGATTTTTCTAATCCTACTTTGAACCTGTTAATACTCTTGGCCTCTACAATATCCTCAGGCAACAAGTCTCGCATGCTAATTGTATATGGTATAGCGTTTGAACTGTGAAAGAGGTATGTGTTCAGAGCTTAAAGTAGGTCCAGCCTGTCTTTGGAAGAATGATGGCATGATTCATCTTCGTAACCAGAGGACCTAAGCCTAATAAAAGAAATGAAGTGTGTTTTGAATTGCAACCCTGAGCAAATAATATGGTGCGACAGTAAGAAATCCCGATCTGCTTGCATGAAAATGTACGCAAGCTCAGAGGATGTGCATGGTTATAATACTGACTTTTTATGAATCCAGAGAGTTCAATCACCAAACTCGATCTGAAAACTTTTGCAATTAGTGTTGGTCTTCACAGGAGGAAGCTATGCAATGCAGATGGTGAAACTTCAACTTCTCTGCATGTTTTGCACTTCTCTATTTGCCAACATGTGCCAGCATCAGACAGAGTAAATGTTGTGGGCTGTTTGGCTGCTCTTGTAGGAAGATGATTAGGAAAATACAGCCATTTTTAACTGCTCCAACTTTCTTTTCAAATTCACTGTTTTCACGTGTCATTTGTCAGTTCCTCAGATTATCTCAGGGCACCAGGAAAAAGACACCTTGTTTCATTCTGTGTCAGGCTAGGGTTATGGATATTTCTGCTTCTTTGTGCTCTGTTTGACCATCAGCCAAGGTGCGGAGAGAAAGGGAGATCTCTGTTGTAGTTTCAGTTGCTACTTCATAAGAAAGTGAAAAAAAAGGTTGGTGGCATGCAACTGTGATATCTAGGGAGTCTTGTTCCTTACTTGATTACAGGAGAGGTTCAGATTTCTGTTTGTAGGTTTTTCATTTAGTGCCTCTCTGTTCCTTTCTACATACTTGTACAGGACTTATAAGTCCTCTGAGCCCCTGTTCTTCCTGGAGTGGTGGGGGACATACCAATGCTATCCCGAGGAAAAACTCTCAATTAGGATTTCAGCACAAGTACAGAGCAGAGGCTCTCCTCTGTGCCAATATAGGTGCGGCGCAGCTCTTGTGGAAAGAGGAAATTTGGGTTTCTCAAGCAAAGGGAAATCCAGCTCAGAGGGATCTAAATCCTGCCCCAGAGGGATTTATCCCCACTCTTTCCATGCTCCTGTCTACAGCCAGGGATGCGCGGCAGGCGCAGTGGGCTACACACTGGTTGCAAGCCTTACAGAGCACGTACAGAGCGTCACAGACATACCAGTGCTAGCTCTGAATCAGGTATTGCAGCGACCAGAAGTAATGGGTTCACATTAAAAGATGAGCAGCAGATGTACTCTAAGACAGTAGTACCTCTACAGCTGTCATGTTGACATTAAGCTGCTTTTAGTAATGCTGAGCAGGAAGAGGATGGCTTTTTTGCCCCTAGCAGAGACTAAAATGAGAGCTACTTTTGTCCCTTGGTCCTTTTAGCTGTGGAGAACCTAATTTTAGCACAGAAGGGATTATATATATATATATATGTCTATGTACACATGCATATGTATATATACACATTCAAGCTAAAATTTTAAATCATTGAAAAACCACAAAGTCTAGAATTAGAAGAGAGTTCAGGCGAAAGTTCATGAACTCCAGCTAGCGCTGCAAACACGAGCAGCAGCTGATTCACCTCTCCCAAGGTCTATGAGCGTGGTGTGGCTCAGCAGGACCTTCAGCGTAACCATAATGACAGGCTTCTGCTAACGGAGCTTCATCTCACACTTACCCTTGGCGTGCAGTGTCTAGGGCCAGGCACCCTAACCCTGGCAGAGATGTCATGCTTTACTCAGAAGAGTACTTTGTAATTTGAAGAATTTTAAATTACGGCTTATTAGCAACAGTTCCTTCCTGAGTAGCATCTAACGTAGCTGCACTTGATGCCATTACCGTAGCATAGCTGGAGGTGTGTGGCTTGGCCCAGCCTGTAGGATGCTGAGGCAATTTTCTCATGGGACAAGTAAGGGAGTTATGATTTTCTACATCTGTAAGTACCTAAATACTTCTTAAAGTTTGGCTCTGATCACTGCCCACCAGCTAAAGGATATTCAGCATCTCAGAGGATCAACCCATAAATATCTGTGCTTTTCTTTTATTATAACTAATTCTTAGGAAAACAGGTCAACTGTTTGAAATTAACTTTAGTGACTGATGGTAAGGCAATTATTTCACAGTTCAGGTTTCAAAGGAATGACTCGAGATCAGTTAGATTATTTTTATGTCATGAACTTAAATAGACTGTGGCCCTTTAATTTTATTTTTCTTTATTCTCCTGAAATACAGTACCATTGTATGTTTAACAAAAAAGTACTATGGCAACTAGCTCTTATACAGAGGTCACAGATAACCTCTTTATAAAGGCCTTTTTGAAGGCCAGTAGTACAAGCATCACAGTAGGAGTGTAGAAACTGAGGCACATAGAGGTGAAATGACTTTCCTAACTTCGCACAGTGAGCCACTGTAAAGGTTGGGCTAGAACAAAATTCTGGACTGACCTAGCCTTGTGCCAGGGGCTGCAATTATTGCTTCTCCAGCCAACTGTTCTATCGTGTTTGCCTTCGGATGCCTCTGGTTCAAGTGTCTTGAAAGATGTTCTAGTGGAGGGACGGTGACAAAACTGGGGCAGAGTCAGAGAACAGGCTGAGATGGGAGCATTTTTGAGTGAAATGTTGGTAATCTTGATCAAGCTTGAGAATAAATTTGAGGTGAATTCTCCATTTCAAGTCCGATGTCAATTCCAAGTCAAAAGGCTGCATTTGTTGCCAACGTGTATGTTGTAAATGCTGTACGTTTCTGCTGGAGACTTGCAGAACTGCTTTAACCTGGCCCCGGTAAGATTAACGTGGTATCCTTTCAATTACCTTGAACAAAACATGCCAATTTTCTATTGCCTATTTTTAGGCTTCCAGCTGGGCCTAAGAATTGAAAAGTTATTAAAGAAAGCCAAGATCTGAGCAAATGCGCCTGTTATAAATTGTAATATAAACCACTTATAAGTATAGGTTTTATCATCGTAGAGTTATTTCTTAATTTAAATGTTTCATGTGCATATCTTGGAGATTGGGATGCATTTGGGTGAGGAACGCGATTATAAAAGCTATTTCTTTCTATGCCAGACTGTGATTATTCCAGATTGTAAAAATAAAAGTATTACACATCTGTGAAATACCTGACAAACTTCTTTGACAAACCAGATGTTAGACCGTCTAATACTTATTTTAAAGATACATACACGAGTGAAAAAATACATGCAAACTTACTCTGTTACGATGATAATGTTATTGCTGTAACATTAATTTGGTTTGCTTTTCATGTCTCCTGCCGCAAGGGCAGTGTAAGCATCTGAGTCTGGTTCCCATTTGTTTTGCTTGGAATGTGTTAGGCCGTCTTGAATATCTTCCGTCGTTCTATGGACGGGACATGTGCACTAGCTCTCTTAATGTAGGGCACGGAGACATACTGTAGGTATATAGTGTAATTAACTGCGCAGCTATTCAGGAGCAGCTGTTCCCTATTGTTGTTGCTTAATGTTGTGCAGCATAACAAAGCCTTGAGGCAGCACTTGTTAGTATTTATGGAAAGCTATTAGCCAGTCTGTGAATGAGCCTGCAAGAGAAGAGGAAATTCTGATAATAATAAACACAGGTTCTTGTTAAAGCTGGAGCACTCCAGCCATCCCTATCGCTCAGTGCTGGTAAAGGCTCTCGTCCCTTTGATTTTTACCACAGAGTAGGTCTGAACTCTTTCTCTGAATCAGCAATTGAAAATCCAAATGAGCGAACTCCTTTCCAAGGCAATGCTCTGCTCTTCCCAGCCCACTGCATTTTTCAAAGGAAATCAGAAACTCTTCCTACTGCAATCTAGTTTTGGTGCCAGGATGTGCATAGGAAATACTATTTCCTGCCTGTGCTGGCAAGTTTAGTTATTAAACCACTTCCTCCAAGAGCCAAACTTCTTTGAAGAAGAAATAAAGTTCAAAGCCTTTTTAAGAGACCATTTGTTCTTCTTATGTGCCTAACCTGAATGTTATGCCGTGTGCCATATAAATAAAAAGAAAAGAGCTTAATCTCTTGAAGATGGACTGGCTGTTGTTCTAGGTCACCGGGTTGGGAGCAGCAGGAACAGGTTACAACAACTGCATCTTTAGGAAGCTGCTTTCTGAAGTCGAAGGGTGTTGTTGCTAGAGAGGTGAGCGCGGCTGAGCAGCTGTGCGACCGTCGAACAGCTTCTTGCAGGACAGGCAGCGGCTCCGAGCTGCTTGCAGAGCAAGGATGCTGGTGCTGCCATGTGTGTTTATTTGGACATTGGGTAGCTCCGAGTCCAAATGGATGGAGCAAACGTAAGGCAGATACCTCAAAGCACTTTCTTCTTTCTATCAAAGTCACCTCACTCTTACTGGCATTCCAGGTTTAGGTTTTAACTGGCAATCAGACTGTGTAATGACGATAGTTACCCATCCTGTTGTGGAGCAAAAATGATGCTGTGTGACTGGTGGCTGGTCAAAACCAAGGAGGGGAACTCAGACAATAATCATCAAACGATCCACAGAACAAAAATTATTCAGAAGCGAAAATTGTTTCCAGAAATCATTTACTGTTACTGCATATGCTCCAGCCTTACTTTAAACAGTATAGAGACAATTAGTTGGGAAAAAAAGCTTCCAGTAAGAAGTTCCTCACTCTGAATCTGATAAAAGTAATAAGGGAGGTTTGCAAAGTGTTGTAGGCATTTTCTAACCTGGGAGCATGTTAGCAGTAAGGTACATTTGTGAGGAGGAGCAGCAGTGAAATGTTTATTATTGTGCACCTCCATCCTTTTTGTGTGTATTATTCTGTGAGGATGGGGCCGCTTTTCATCTGATCTGTGCTGCCAAGGTGGATAAGAGAGGTTTATATGATGTCAGATCTGAAACCAAGAAACCTGTAGACAGGTTCTGAGCAGCGATGCCTCTGGCAACTGGTTTCAAGGCAGAGCTTATGTAGAGTGCCTGAGGTTTTAATAAGCGTATAGATGTCTGAACAGCACATAAAGAGCATGGGAGGTGACAGGCTGACCCAGTCACTTTCATTAATTGGGATCAAGTTACCTTTTTACATCTGGGCAGAACGCTGTGCTGGAGATTTCGGAAGCAAACGATACGTTGCCATTGTCTTTGCGCACCAGGTCCTCGGTAACTAGTAAACTGGGACACGAAAAGTAGGGTCTTAGTAACAGGGGATGTTCGTGGCTGAGAGAGCAGCAGACTGCGTAAGTCATGCTTGCAAAAGTGCGAGCATAAATCATTGAGAGATCTTTGCAATGTGTGTTTGTCAAAGGCTACTCTTCACGTGTGAGTTCTACACGCACCAGATAAAATAGTGTACCATCGTTTTTGATGGTGTACCAGTGTTTGACGCTGGTCAAAGTTTAGGATTAAATCTTCAGGTAGCACTGTCAAATACTTTAGTAAGCAATTGAGATGTATACAGGTGTCCATGGAGTTATCAACTGTACAATTGTAAGGATGCTGAGTTGACTTTAGGATTATTTAAAAAAAAAAAAAAAAGATGAAATAGCAGAAAATCTGTATCCTGGCTCCTTGATATGTGAAAAGCCAAATTAAAAACAGACTGATTTTGTATAAGGTAAAACCACAAATACTTACTTTATTTCACTCCCAGATCAGGCATCTTAGACACTTCTATCCATGCAATGAGTGTCCTGCAGGAGGGATGGCACATGCTGAAGCAATTTACCAAAGCAGGCTTTTAAGACATTTGTTCTAATATAAACAGAGCCTAAAACCTCAGCACCACAGTGCACAGAAAGCGCAGAACTGGAGCCCAGGGAAGGGGCCTTGGAGGAACCTCATAAACAGTGACTTGAAATCCCAGATTTGTTTGGAGGAAAAAAAATGTTGATATTTGAAACTGGTTTTTGTCAACAATGTTCCTGAGTGAACCTTAAGATAACGCAAGCATTTAAAAATCATAATTTAGGACCCACAGCACAGAGAGGACAGACTAAATGTGCTTATGAAACATGTATCTTTCTTTAACATGGAAACTCTGCTTGTAATGTTTTGACAAAACATTTCTGGAATTGAATTGGACTGACTGATATGAGAACAGAAAACCAGGCTTGGTTTCATGAACTCTGAAGAGTTTACATTTTGAAAAATATTAGTTATTTCACTGTACTACAAAATCAAATTGCAGATCCTTACAAAGATATTTCAGGAAGTGTTGTTTTCTGGGCAGCTTTCCATAACATTTTCAGTTATGTTTTTATTGAGGTTGAATTGATTTTAATCTATTTTTTGAGTCTTTGGGGTACATTTTGGTCATTTTTGAGGCTTTTCTGTAACTGTAAGGCTGGAAGCCTACATGAAAGCAGAGTTTCTCCTCTGGTCTCAAACATTTAAGGAGTAGGGGTTTAAAATAAAGATGTTCAGTGTTGTAAGATTTGAAACAAAACTTTGACAATTGGCAACACTGCAGGTCTAATCTGAGGCTCCTGTCTTAGCTGCTTTTAACGGTTTCTCGTTCAATCACTGGCAGAGCAGGACCATGTCTTGTTAACATGAACTTAGTCCTGCAAAACTTAATTCGTGCAGTTAAACAGACTGAAGTCCAGGTGTGCTTGGAGTCTGCTTCTGGGGGTACTGCAGTTTGTGGCGGAGGGGTCTGCTGAGTTTGGTCAATTAAACTTAAAACATATTAGCATTGTTTCTGTAAAATATATACTGAGGTATCATTAATGAACATACGTATGTATTAGATGTGTGTGTATTCTCCCATGCATAAATTGTGAGTCAGACAGCGAGCAGCCGTATGTCAGCGTACCGGGTAGAACAAGGAAGACACCTTCTTTCTATTCTCTGTTTGCCCTCCCTGCGAGCAGTCACTGCCCTGGTACCTGTGCTGCCCTCCTGGATGCACTCAGAGTGTGAATACCCTGAGCAGTGAGAAGCATCAGCTGCTGACTCTCTGCATGGCATCTAACCATCCTGTACTGCAGCTTTCCCCAGGAATATTTGCTTCAGCTGCTCCAGCTGATTGGAAAAGCCTGTTCTTTCCCTTTGCACTGGGAATTTGAATCTTTCCAACTTGGTGAGTGCTGGTTGGTGACGGTCTGGCCAGCAGTCAAGTTCCAGCCCAGTTCAAAGTTCCTGGGCTTAAGTATATTGCTGCTGCATTATCTTCTTACTCCTAAACAACAATATCTCAAACCTCCCCCTCAGATGCAAGTGGCATCTTCACATGAAACTCTTTTTTGAAATGATAGATCAGCTTAAAAACATGAGTTTTCTGTGATATGAGAGAGTTTGGGGGAGGTTTTTTAGCTAGCATTCCTGTTTTCAGGCATTTCATCTAAAATAGTCGTATCTACTCACTTTATTCAAGTGAATCCAATCTGGGTTAAAACTAATGAAATGCAGACTGCATTAAATTCCACATATATATTTAAAAAGTTCAATATAAGTATACTTATACTATTTAGTATTTTTTATTGCTGCAGAACCCAGAGGCTCTGCTTTGGAATGGGAGCCTGTTGTGCAAATTGTGATGAACAGACACAGAAAAAGCCGTCCCTGCCCTAGCGAGTTTCTGAAATTTTGCACATCACAGCATCTGAGGACAGATCTCGGTCTCTGTCCTGTCTCTCAGTACTATACTCCACTTAAAGAAATTACCAACCCATGCTCTTGGAGAATTTCAGGCCTGATTCAAAATGAGAATGGTGCTCTCGCGTCTGCCATTCTGGACTGTTTTTTTAAAGAAGAGAAATCTTGTACTTAGGCAACAGAAGGAAGTTCCCATGAAAGATGGTTTCTTTTATTACTGTTGCTTGAGGTTTTTTTGTACAGGTTGAACAAAAATGTTTAATGTTTAACTCCATCTGCTACTTACAGAAACACGTTGACAGTTGGTCCAGTCATCATCTTACTTAAATCAGTGGAAGGACTCTAAGGTGGGTTTAACAAGCTCACTATTTTTAGTGTAAGATATAGGGAAGGGTTGCTGGATGTATGAATTTGACTGGTGATTCTAGTGCCACTTAATGGAATTAAAATAGCTTGTGTTTTCAGGTATCATTAACTGCTCTAATTTCATTAGTGTATGATCCTCTTCCCTGGACTACAGTTTCCCTGCACTAGTCATAGAAAAAATGGCTTCTAGGCTCTGCGTGAAATCTATATTTACCCAGTTATAGCTGCCACGGGAAAATGCCAGTCAGTTATTTTGGGAGTTCTTAGAATAAAACATGTCTTGAAATCATGGTTTGGGGAGTTTATGGGGGTTTGGTTGGGTTTTATCTAGAGTCTGCATTAGCTTTTTCATCTGAAAGCATATGACACTAATCTGTCTGACCAATGTATTATGCAGTCCCAGGAAGGCAAAATTTAAGAGAAGATTAAATCTAGTATAGAGCATCTTGTCTATTAACTGTTGTCAAGTCCTAGTTCCCTTGCCCAGTGTACTAAATTTGTTCTGACTGCTTTTGTTCATATATACATAACAAAAGGTGTCTCTCAGTACTGAGTCTTGCTATAACGAGAAAAAAATGTTAAGAAGAAAACTCCGTGTTGAACATTAAAGTGACAGTCCTATTCAAACTACCGGGGTGGGTGATTTGCACCGTCTGTGCTGCGTTCTGTAACATAGGGAAATGAAGAGAACCAGACAAGGGCTAGTACTTAAAATTACATGAGCAAAAAAAATGTAAATGGAAATCAACAGACTACTGATTCTTTATTTCATTTGCTGAGCTTCAAAAACATTAGTTACCGTCAGGAAAAAAAAAAAAGCACAAAGTTTTAAGCAGAGCTGTTTGCTGGAATAGTTCATCTCTTCCTTTGGCAGTCATTGATCTATTTTTCACATATAAGCTATACAGGGTATTAGCTGTATATATTAGTTAAGAGAGTATGAGTTCTCGAAGGAACAGATGGTTATTCCCAGCCTGGACAGCACTTTTTAAGCATTAAGAAATCTATACAACTGTTCAAGTGAATTACCTGGGTTTTGCTACTGCAATTTTAAAGCGCAGTGTAGACTTAATAGTCCCTACCACTAGCATCCCCCCAAAATTAGAAGTTTCCTTTCTTATACCCTCTTCATTTGCCATGCACTTTAAAAATGACAGTTGTCGTCCCTATGAAGATTAGAAGATCCATGTTGGGTATGTCACATGCTTTGATGGTAGTATTGCCCCAGGCATTTGTCATCCAACCTACAGGGATAACAATGTGTAATGGTAGTGCTTTTTTCAGAACACTGTAAGTATACAGATATTATTAAATTTTACAATTACCACAGGGAATGAATCAAAGCCTCCAATAAGCAAATGAACTATATGTTATTGCCCTGCCTTTATAATTTTTGTTCGGTACTATCTGATTGCATTCCTATTATCACTTAGTTGTTTCTCTGCATGTAGTTTTATCTAATTTCTCTTTATTTCAGTCACTTGCAGAGAAGATAAATGGATTACTTCAGACTAATTGCTACTTATTTAAAAAACCATCAACCTCTGTAAGGGTTTCAAATCAGTGGTTTAAGCTAGCTTTTGCTATCTATGGTATTTATCTTGAAGTATTTCCTCACTGTAGAGTCTGCTAATAAGTCATTTTTCTAAAGCCACTTTCAATTTGCCCTTACCTGGTCTGCCAAAATTTTTAACACAAACAGATTATCATAGTTAAGTAGATAATGAGATATTTACTTCTTTTAGTATCTATATAGATTGGAAATACCACTGATAGACCTTGCAGCTGCGTGGTTTTCTGTGTAAAGTATCTGACAGAGAACTAGAATAAAAATAAATATTGCATTATCTTGATTTCTCCATCCGTATATGACAGAGGAAGCAGCTGCATTATTTATCTAATTGAAGGAATGTTATGGGTATGTTTAATTAAATGTAAGAGTCCTTAGTAATGCTGGAAAAGTAAACAAAGGATAAATGACAAAATGAGCTCAAGTCATCTAAGATGGTTTAATTCACAAGCGTTGTACCGGTTCATATAATTATTGCAGTATGTGCCGGTACATCAGAATCAATGTATCCAATCTATATTCAACAGCATATCAATTCCTCATCCCCCTTAGAAGCTTTCTTCTTTTCCCAATGCAGTTGGATAGTGAGTTCATGGAGCCTAATTCTCACATATCCATCTGCGCTAATTTTCAGTGGGATTCATCTATTCTTCCCTTGGTGCGAGAGCAAAATCCAGCTTCCTACTGCTGATATATACAATGTTTGAAGTTGTTATGGTTTTAAAACACACTTTAATCCCAAAGCATTGAGTGATGCTGGAGTAGGAAATGGGGTTGTCGTAGGCCACCTGAAATTAAGCTTCAGCAACACAAACTGCATAGTTTAGTTTTCTCACTCATTCTAATTGATGCTCCCAGCAATAGATGCAGCATGGTAGCCTCAGATGAACACAGTCCTGATTCTTGTTGGTATCAGAGGAAAAAGCACTGTGCAGGAGTTAAAATATTTACAAGTCTTAGGCTCTCTGAGGGAATAGTTGACATTTCACAGTTAAAATATAGTTTTCCAGGGATGTAAGCCTTTATTTGTTGGGTGAGGGTTTCCACATAAGTGGACAGAACTTAAAGATCCTGCAGGATCTGGGGTGTGGATTCTGATGAAAAACATGTTCCTTGTGAAAAAGTCCTTATCTTTACAACCAGCTACCTCAAAAGACTCAGTGAAAGCCATAAGACATAATTAGATCATGGAGTTTGATCCCTGCCAAATTCATAATTTAAGTCAATGCCTAAGTCACATCTCTAACAACAACAACATAAAGGAACTGCCATTAGTGCATGGGACTGATGCTTTCATGTGCTAATACACTGATCACTCCAATTTTCTGTTAAAATCAGGACTCAAGAAGTCCTAACTTAATCCTCAATCTCTATGAATTCTCTCTGAGGTGGCTTTTTCTTAATTATTTCATTTTCTTAAAGAATTTTTTAAAAAATCCATTCATATATATTGTAAAGTCTATGAAGTGTCTTATGTGAAAGTAAAGTTTAGGAAAAGTATGTTTTGCCTAAGGTTAAGCAACTCTTTGTTCAGGACTTATTTCCATAGATCAAGCTTTCCAGCTCATCCATTCTTCCTAGGCACTCTCCATCTTTCACAAACATAGCAAAATAAACATGAAGGAATATCATCAAGAAGAAGATATGCTGCTTGTGTAAGTAATTATGTCCCTTGTTAGTTCACTATAAAGTAATTTTCTTTTTTTTTTCTCCCCACTCTTTACATTTCTTAGTGTGCCCTGGAAGGTATTTTTACTTAATTTTGTTTAGAAATTTGAAAAGCAAGAGAAAGTGAGGGATGATTACAGACTTTATTTAAGGGTTTGATTTTGGTTTCTCTCTGTTCTTATATCAAAGATAAAATGGAAGTGGTGGTGTCATGTTCAGGTAATGAGATTTTATATTAAAAAGAATAAATTAAGCTCATAAAGCAAATGGCAGGAGGGACATGAGGAACCATTTCTAGCTCACAAAAAGGACTTTATACATTAATGCAGTGAGCATCAAGAGTTATTAGGAGTTGAAATTCAAAGCTCAAAGGATGTCAAGTGCTTCAAAAGCGAAGGCTTATTTTGTATTGTTTATATTTAGAAGTGATATGGAGCTCCCTTGAAATATTTTACCCATGATGTCAAAAATCAAAAGCATTATGGGGAAAAAAAGAACTTGGGACATTTCCCTTGCAAACAAGAGTTCTGTCCGTGACACACCAGAGGATTCCTCTGAGGTACAGATTTGTACACAGCACTACTTACCAAAAAAATACAAACATCCTCTCTGCTTCGCTGCACGTTGTTGCTTGCCTTGAAAATTCATAGTACACAGAAAGGTTTTACTGTTACATTCGCTACTATTTTTTTTTTTTTTTTTTTAAAGTAAACCCCCAAATCCTGGAATATCAGTATGTGGTCATTTTTTAAATAGATATTTTTTTGAAAAGCTGTGTGACATTTTTCTTTAATGGCTGATTTTTTTTTAATGTCAGCTACATTTTTAAAGCATGAGGCCTGGTTGTAACTAGCCTCAGCACTGCTACTGTACATCAGACTGTACTATTTGATCATTAATTTATCACAGTTCTAGCAGTTTGTTTGACAGGTGATAGTGCTTTCATCTAATGGCTACACAGCAAGTGTGTGGTGCACTAAAAAGTGGATGCCACTGACTAGAGGTAGAAATCAGCAGACAACAGCCACTTTGCAGAGCTTTATCGATTTACCAGAATCATTTAAAGATATGAAACAACTGGAATAATGAATGCCAATTCAGCTCACTGTGGGGTTTTTTCTTATAGTTATTTAGTTTGGAGTACATTAATAGACTTTTGTTGCCTCTATTGTTGGTATTACAACTATTTGCAATGGTAGAAGAGGTGCAAAAATCCAACTATTTGCAATGGTAAAAGAGGTGCAAAAATCCAGGTGCAAGTCTGAATATTTGTACTGGAAATACAGTGTCTGTGTTCGCTGCAGTTTAGGAAATTGGTACTTGGCAGAAGTATGAGGCATATTGGAATATTATGAATATTTAGCCTCCAAATTCAACCTTTTATTAAAATTAGCTGGTGAAAATGTTCTCTGGGTTAGGTATATAAATATGAAACTACTTGCTCCACTGATAGGAGGTGCAAAATGGGCACCTTTTGCAAGCAATACCCCCTGCAATCTGTACTTGTGTCATCGAGGAAAACAAACTATATTTACCCTGTTACTTTTTGTTTCATACTTTGTTCATGACAGCATACATGTAAAGCGTGGTGTCCGCGTCACAAGTTGTTATAGTGCTGGTACAGGCTGGTGCACTCCAGCTGTGCTTCTGGCCAGGACTCGCTGGGCACGAGTTAGCTGTGCAGCACATGAATGGCACAACGCGTCTGTCTACGGCCCACGAGCAGCGGAGCTGATATGTGCCTGCAGAGTCGCTCTGCCTGGGATCCTGGCTGGATCTGGGGCTGCAGCCGGGCTGCTGTGCACGTGGAAAGTCTGCGTCTTCAAATCCTACCACGCAACGCACTTATGTCTGGAGGACTTGCGCATACAATAGCTCAGATTGCTGCATTTCTCTTTCTTGGCCAAAGACCTGTCTTAGGACTGTTCTCGGTTTTGGTAAGTTTGCAGGGATGGTGTGCTACCATGAATCCAGTGTCCTGGTTTACTGCAGCAGAACCTGGGACCTGTTCCAGCAAGATGCTGACGCAACAGTTTAGCTGTAAACCTGTTAGCAGCCCCATAAACTTCAGAGACTCTCCAATCCTCAAGCACTTGGCTACAGCAGGTCTTAGTTGAAATTATATCAAAAGGTGGAAGGAGCACTTTGAATTTTAAAGTCGGTGCCAATAGACTTCTGCCCCTGATATTGGACGAGTCAGCTTAGGCCAAAGCTCAGATGGCTCAGGGAAGTTAATTAGTTTTCTGAGGTGCTGATTGCTCGTATTTCCCACTGAAGTCAATAGCGAAACTCCCACATGTTGTAGTGGGAGCTGGAAACTGGCCATGCAGTGTTGTGGGACATCCAGAAGAAGCAGTGGTGTCTTTTGTAGTGGAGACAGTGGGAGTTGCGTACAAACATGAAGGAAACTAAAATGATGCCAAAAGAAATGTTCTTTTCCTCCTCCTTAGTGGTTGTTACAAAAAATCACAAGTAAATAGTAAACGAAAGTTTGTCAAATATTGTCAGTATTTATTTCAAACATACCCGGATGCATATGTGCTGCCTTTTCTCCTTTTGATCGCATGTCATGGGAATGTTGATACCTGTGAGGTTGCCATGTACCTAGTCCTGACTGAAATGATACTTATTCATCTAAAGTTATTACTTAGACCACTGTCTCTAGATTTGTAGTAGCTCATCAGTGTCTATGACTTTGTGTAAGCCTTGCTCCAGGAAGGACCCCATTCCTTGGTTTCCCATGTCAACAAGTCATCACCACTGCATCTGAGCATGGATGATGGTATTTTGCTCAGGAAGAACTATTGGGAATGCCAGGCCTGTATTATGTGGACTGCAGGCAGCACGATGTCAGAGGCTGACATGTCATAAAGCCTGAGATCTAGAGCCTCCCTTTGCTGAAGCTGCAAAAACTTACACTGGTCCAAAATCAACAAGGGGTTCTCAATGTATAGATAAATGTGTGTGTGTGTTAGTAGAGCTTTTACAGGGCTGATCATGAACTTGTTTTGCTGTAGGCTTTTAAGTTCCTGTGCTGTCAATCTGTCACAATTCCAACATATTCAATCTTGTCTGGTTTGTTTGGAAGAAAGTTTCTAGTTACTTTTAAGTAAAACCTGGTTAAATTTAATTGGTATTAAAGTGAATGTGATAATCTACTCTGGCGAGGAATTAAAGTGGGACTGTTTTAGTGATAGTTTAAAAAAAAAAAAAAAAGGAAAAAGCTGTGCTTTCATCTTGCCTTCTCTCCCTTCACCATGGAGTGCCGGTTAGGAGTCGCTCAAAGTCCTGCGTAAGCTGCAAATCATGATCTGCCTTTGCATTTGCCTTCCTGCCTACAGAACCACAAGCTAAAAATAACCTGGACAAGCAATTCCCTTCATCTTCTCACTTCAACTTGCCAATTCCCAGCTCCTCCTCCTTCCACCATTTGAGTGCCAATTTGAGGAGGTCTCTTTACATTTTTGGCTATCACGTTTCTGGGAGGTAGGATGGGTTTCCCCACAGGCAGCCTGATTATAAATAGTTACTTGCCTGAATGAAGAGCTTGTATTCTTGGCAGGTGGTCTGAAAGAGCAATTGCCATGTGATGGAGCCATATCTTGTCTTATCTTCTCCTAGAAGTACTGCCTCTGGTTCTGCAAGGTCTTTCCTGGAAGATCCTGCTCACGTGATTTCAGCGTTAACTCCAGATGCATTTCCACTGTGATGGCAGAGGAAGCGCTATGTGAATTTTGCCATTTGCAGCAGGATAAGGAGGTTGGGCTCAGGAGACCAGATTCTCATCTCCATTGCTGCTGAAAACCAAGAATAATTCAGCTGGAATGAGCAAGGTCCTCCCAGCGATAGCCTTATACCACAGAGATCAAAGTCTGCCCTTCCCTCACATTTAAAGCTACACTTCAACCAATATGCAAACTACATTTTTACCTTCTCTTTCCCTGATCCTAATTCCCACAGTTGAAGTCCTGGTTTGAGCCACAGTTAATATCCCCCCTCCTTCCATCACGAAGATCTCTTACTCTTCCCACCTGAAAATCCCAGACACAGTTTGTGTTTTCAGTGCGTTAATGCGTATGTCTACAACCCGAATCCTGAATCTCTGTCCCCGGGGCTGCCCGTTCCCACTCTTGCCACCACTCTCGTGGTTTGGCAGACGGAGGGGGTGGCCTACGTGAATGCAAATGCGCGGCAGTGGGCAAGCTTGGCTCAGGTCGACTTGTTTGTTTGTTGCTGCTGTTTTTGCTGGCCTTGCTCATCAGAGCCTAAATCTCTGGAAAACATCTAGTGTGATTTATGTAAACACCGAAGACAAGTAGGATCGGACTTGCTGAGGGGAGGAATAAAAAGTGGAGGGGAACAAACACTTGTTGGGGGTTGGCTGCCCGACATGGCGCAGCGAAGACTGGGATCGAGAGGTATGCCAAAAAGCTCTTTGTCTCACATGCACATTAGGATAAGTAACATTGCTCCTCGCCATCTGTCTCTCTCTATGAACCTCTGCCTCGTTCCCATGTAATAAGAAGATTCATAGAAGTACCAGCTGTGACCTTACAGGGAAGCCTGAGAAACTTTGCCTTTTTAACCAGCACTGGGAGAGTCAGATTTGGCACTCTTGAACACAGTCGTGTGTGTGTAATTTTTTTGTTGCTGCTCTGTCGCCATCTCTTCCCCCAGCAGTCGTGCAGCGTTCATAGAAAGATGAAAGCCACCGTGGCAGTTCAGGAGAGGCTGGCAGCTGCCAAACATGAGTTTCAGTGGGCTATTTTTTTTTTCCTTTGTTTCTTCTTACTCTAATAAGGCTGAATAACACAAGGAGAGGAGACCATCAGATGCAGCAGGTTTCTAGTCCCTGGTTGCTGATACAGTCCAAGAAGGCCATAGTAGTAGTGACCAAGATGAAACAAATTGTGCCCATATTTGTTTTATTAACCTAGCACCAAGCATATAGAAAGGCTGCCAGCTTTGGGGCTCTCTTACAGACGTGGTGATGTGTTCCCCTATGGGTTAAACGTAAGCTGCGTCCCTCATAACACATCTGCAGGATGTTTGGCAACTGAGGCTGCTGGCAGCTAACCCTATGTGCACGATTGTGCCTATGATTATGTTGTATATGCCTACGCAGCTACGATGCAGGCAAATTTACAGTGAGCTTTTCCACAGAGCAGGATTCAAGTCCTTCTGTTTCACACGCTCATGGCAGAGCAGACTCAAAATTCCCTGACCCATAAATCTGCGGGGACACCTGTGTGCATGAATCACTGAAAAATAAGGGGGAGAAAAGTTTCAAAACAAGAAAAATTTGGTTCTTTGGCTAATCAAAATTTAAAGGAAGAAATTTAATATGAATTCAGCTAAACCACGTAATTCAAACCCAAATTAAGCACTTGATCTTCAAACCTGTTTTTAGTACAGTGAAAATAAATTTCAAATTAAAATATTTCATTTTTTAAAATCAAAAGAAGCATTTTTACTTTTTCATTAAAAACAACTACCTGAAAATGTTATCCATGTGGCTTTCATAGAATATTGCAATGGATCCGAATCTACATTTTTATTATTGAAAAAGTGTGAGATAAAAAACTTTCCATATTATAATTATAGGGCACATAAAATTCCATGGGTATTTTTCTGGATAAAATAAATGCTAAGTTTTCTAAAGTGAAAGAATTAGACTAAGTGCTTCTGAAATTTCCCTTTTGAGCATCTGTATTTCTTGGGAAACTCATTATAACTGTATAAAACCAGTTCCTCCAAATTTCACACTCATTGGTGCTGAGATATTTCAAAAGCAATTTACCCTTAAAATTTAAAAAATTAGAACAAAAGTTTATTGTCTTCCCCTCCTTTGCAATTGTCATGCAGGGGAAACTTGGCTTCTCACTGGGACTGTAGGAGTGTATGTTACTGAGACACTTGAAAATTGCACCCAATATCACCAAGAGCAGCAGATGGATCTGTCAGCTGTTTTGCTGAAAATGGTGAATATCTTCGCTGGAACATTCATAAGTTGCCCGAGGCAAAATTTCACAGTGGAAACAGTGAGATTTCTCTTTACATAACGTTCTTAGTACTCACGAAAGTCTAGGTCCCCCCCGCCCGTCGGATTAAAATACCCATGAAGCAGATGATTAATAGGCACAGCTGGGCTGTGAGAAGGGCATTTTCAGAAGTCCTCGGCCATAGCCTGACCGCAGCAAGTGAACAGTCTTTAGGACTTACTGTTGTTGCTTATTTTCACAGTTTAGGTGGAGACTGAAATAGGCTCTGATGACGACTTTGTGCCTCTCTCCTCCCGCAAGGTCTTAGTGGTGGAGCGAGCAGTCTTCCTTGTGTGGTCACCTCGAGGGCTGAATGGGACTGTTCCAGTCAGGAATCAAAGGTGTCCCAGGTCATGTAACATAACATACTCACTGCCTTTGACTGATGATATCCACATCTAAGAGGGGAGCTAATCACAGCTGTGGAGATAAAGGAAATCCACTGTGCACGTGAACATATGTAGATCCCCAGGTAGAGCAACGTCTGGGCCTCAGGCAAAGGGGCCACTCTTCGCACTGCAGAAGGGATAATTTCAACAACACAGCTTGGCACTTTTCCTATCCATAAGTACTTTGGAGAGTTTAAATTGACTTTCTGCAAATATTTGTGAGCCTGATCCAGGGCCCGTTTTGTTGCGTTTTCTTTCAGACAATATGAGTAAGAGCTGCTCATGTTGGTGTTCACCAGAAAAACCCCACCACAATTCCCCTGAATTTGTTCCTACGTTTTACTGTTTGCTTATAGATACAGTGCAAACCTGGCTCTATAATTTTCTATTGGAAGTAAAGATTGCAGGCCCAGAGCGGCCTGAATTTAACAAAGGGTTATCTATACTTTCAGGTTAATTTGTTATTAAGGCAGGGTGTGAAATTAAAACACAATAACTGTCTCTGAACAACTGTGCTCTGGAATAAGAATATCTTTTGTTCAAAAGGATGTTTAGTGGACAGATGTCAATTAAGATTTGCCCAGGTAGAGTCTACTGCAATAAGAGGACCTTATGCGAGGTCTTAATTATATTACCTTTTTAAAGTTTATTCTTGTTACTACTGATTTTTTAATGCATTACAATGTCTGCAGCCAAAAATAATTTTTAAATCTGACTTTCATTAAATGAAATACTTACTACAAAAAAGAAATCAGAGGTGTTTCTGAGAGCAAGGTTTGTTATGGGCCTCATAAGTGTTTGAAGTTGGCTGATAAATTTGCATAAAAGCAATGCAGGACTCGAGTTACCTGTGTGGGTCTTACACAGTTTTGATCATCCATTTTCTGATGGCCTGAGAAATTATTGTTTATAAGTTTGCATATTGTTACTGTAGGCAAAAAAGGAGAAAGTACCATGAGTGCACTTATACCAAGGGGAATTTCCACACAGTTTCCAAGGTTCAGCTCCAGGTTTTGTCAAATCTTACCCTTGGAAGCCTGAAATATTCAGTGGCTTTGTAATAGGAAGCATCCATGTATTGGAGTTTAGCCTTTTCTATCAATTGAGCAAAAGTTATTTTAAACAAAATCTCAGACCCAAAGTGGAAGATTTGAGATATTTGACACAGGTTGTGTGCAGATACAGACTTTGGGTCAAGTTTGGAACTCAACTTCAGATGGTAAAGGTTTGTGTGATGAGTCTTAATGGGACCAGGCTCCTAATGGGAGAGCTATTGAACAAGTGCTTGCATGTATAGGGATTGCTGTCTGGTTGCTGGTAAATCAGCCCTGTCTTTTGAACAGAAAGAATGAAAGCTCTTGACTCAGGCTGCCATGAATTGTGTTTTATTTGAAATCTGGTTGGAAAGTTTGTAATGTGACTCAGTCTGTGCAACAAAACCAACAGTCATTTCTGGTGAAGTTCCTCCTAATGGGCCTGGCTATTATGTCATCTGCTGTGGGATGGGGCTTTCTTAGGTCATGATCTGGTGAGGGGGCCCGGAGGGTGAGAAGGCCTACCAGGAAGGCCTACGAACAATGGCTCAAGGCTAAATAAAATAATGCATGTTTGGGCATCCACGAAAGTATGAAAAGCTTTAAGGCTTTTCTCTAGTGTCTTGTTTTCTCAAGGGAGCCATATGGCAAGCTCTACAAACAAAATAGATAATATTTTATGTTCAAAGCAGACATCTAATTGCATCTCCCAACCACTGGGCTACAGCATATTTACTAATTCTGTCTTCTGTGACCCAGTGTAACACTGTCATTTACACATGTGTGAAGCACAGTGGTGCAACCACCGCCTCCCTCTGGTCTAGCGTGTTTGTAGTAGGGACTACAGATGCTCATGCCAAACTTGCTTGTAGCTTGGATGTAACAAAGCAGAGGGAAAAACTCTGAACAAACCATTGGAGCCTGATTTCAGCTCCCTCTACGCTAACCCAACTATCACTCAAGGAAAATTTTTGTTCTTTTAGGAACCTGACCGTGTTGCCTGCACACCAAATGCAGGCAGAAACAAAGAGGCTGGAGAATGCAGGAAAATAAGACTAAAAGTCCTTGTTTTTCTATTTATTGTTAGGATTTGCAAGAAGAAGAAAACCCGAAAACAAATAAATCTGAAGTTTATCCTAATTCAGAGAATAAAAACAGAGCATAATAGCACAAAGCAGTGAAAGGAATGACTGCTCCTGGCACTGGATGCTTAGAATATCATCTGTTGGACCCTACACACAGTCTTGGGACTGAGACGGTCATTGATGATATAGCTGCAGGTTTGATCCCATTTGATGTTTCTGTGTTGCTTTGCTGTATAGTTCTGGATAGTCCTAATCTTCACAGGTAGCTGAGGATCACCAGAGGAATTTTTACAATTTCTGCTTTCTATTTGTTTGAAAGGGGTTGCATTTCAGGCACCCTTTATCCCTTTTCTTCTGTAGTGAGAAGGATGTGTGGCATGGTGAAAAGCTGTGAATGGTCCTACCAATATCAAAAGCAGCAACAGTAATGTCCTGAGTGACTGTGGCAGAAAAGCCTTCTTCCTTAAATTTTCCTACCTTCCTATAGCTTATTCAAAAGCAGGTACTCAGAGGTTTGTTATTCCCCAGTGACAATGTCAGCAGGTTTAGTTTGTTTAGGTTGGAGAGCAAGGTCACAAGCTGGGAGGGTGGTGCCACTTCATACGCAGGGTTAACTCTCTGCAGATATTGTCATGTAGCCTGTTTCTTGCCAGCAGTCTTCATATTAATTTTGGCAGAGTTATGGTAATAATCATGCTGTGAAAAATAGGTGAGCAGTTGTAGCATTGAGCATTTTATACAAGGGGGTCTTAGATTAGGAATCCAAGCTCCAAATGGGGTCTAAGGGAAGAGGTTTATTGTTGTGCTCATCCAGCAGAGTAGCCAGATCGTACCTAAAATCTGAGAAGGAAAGAAATTCAGTAGCAACTGGGAGCAAGAAAAAAGTATTTCATGAGTTGGACAAGGGAAAAAAATCTGATACAAATTAAGTTCAGAAAAAAAAAAAAAATCAATACATGGAAATCAAATGCGTCCAGGACAGTTAAGGGAGACATCAAGGCAGTTACTAGACAGAATGATATGGGGAGAAATGCAAAAAACATGAAAGATATGGCTTTTAGGTTTCACTTTTGAGAGGTTACAACTTCAAAAGAAACCAACTAAAACAAAATAAAATGTTTCTCCCTCATGCTGAAGTGATTTGGCCATAGGTGCCCATGTTCTTTTTATAATTCTGTCCTCTGGAGGGTTCAAGTCCTCCTAAAGCTCACTCCAGGCAGCCACTCAAGCTCGTTCACCTCAATGATTAGCGAGAGGCCTGCGGTGCACTGAAATATTATAAGGACCCTATAGAGGAACTCATCGTGCGCCAAACAGGTTACTGCCTTGGCAGGATTCCTCTTACTGGTTTGTGAAGATAAAAGGAGGATAGGTAAAGGTTAGTATTTCAAAGCAAGTGTCTTGGATTTTAAAATATTTGGTGAAATTATTCAAGAATAGTTCATTCATGTGAAAGTAGTTTCTGTGTATTGCTGTCAAGGTCAATGAAAGCTCAAGTCTGATGCTGGCCAAGCAAGCAAAAACTGCCTGTGGGCTCCCTTAGCTTACATACCTGGCGACTCTAGGCTTGATATAGTAAAGTCTGTGGGGAGCAGGAACTCACAGGCTTTCTTGGGTCAGCTATCGTGCTCCTTTATGTTGGGCTAAAAGCCCCAGTGTCATAAGGAGAGTCACGGCGTGTACCTCAGGAGCACTGATGTGACTATCTGGGATCTCACCTTGCTCGGGTTCAGGCTCAGGAGCTCCTGCCTCCCCAGCTGCCTGCCCTGTGCCAGAGGCTGGCATCCCACCCAGCCCAGACCTCTTGCCCACCACAGCAGAAATGAAATGGCGGTCATGCAGGTCCACTTTCAGCACAAAATTAATGTTTAAACATCCAAGTTTTCAAAAGGACCGAGAAGTTAGGTAGCAAGATGCAGGGGACCTGCCAGCTCTCAGCTGTGCTGCAGTCACGCCAAGCCGAGGGTTTTGACAGAAGTTCACTGCTGTGTCTGAACGCAACCGACGTGCGTTGCATGCCACTGCAGCTGGTTCTGGCTGGTTATCTGGGGTCACTAACATGAAGCTGTTTCCAGGGGCTGAACGCTTTTGGAAACCAGCCCCTACTTAGGAGCCTGTGTCGTAGCTAATGACCTTTCACCCCGAGCAGACTGTGGCTGCCAGCAACTACCGACCACGTCCTCTGAAGCCCATCACTCAAAGCGTGGAAACCTCTGCTAAGCATCTGTGTAAGGAGTAAACGCAAACATTTGTGGAGGCTTAGCAAGTCTTGTTCCTGAGAGTCTGATTCTTTGCTTAAGACCTGCATGCCAAGTTGTCGGGTGTAAGTGCTCAGGCTTCAGTAGCTTATTGAAGACGACGCTAAGGAAAGGTTGTTAGCAAAATTACATTCCTCAAGCAAAGGAGGACAGGTACAAGAGCCGGGCATTCGGTGGGGCTGTTCACTGTGACTTTTGGCAAGTGCAGGCAAGCTGAGATTGCGTTATCATTTCATATAGCGTGGTAAAAGTTTTAAACTTAGATTATTGTCTGTGAGCTGAAAATATCTGTTGATACGCTTTTACTGAAGGGGTATGTCTGCATCTGAGTACAAAACAATCTTCCCGTGCTGTATTTATCTGCAACTTTGAAGGTGAATGAAAAGGTGAATAATCTATTGGACTTGACAGTAATTTGGAAACCTTAATACATGTAATTCAGTGGAAATAAGAAGTGGGTTTCTTTGTTGATTTGCAGTGACCTTGGGCAATTTGGCAATTCAATATGCGTCCATATTGTTATGGCATTTCTTAGTTTTCTGAGGAAATCAGGTATGGACATCTGCCATCCAGTACAGGAACAGGAGAGGATATTTACTCATAACTGGTGTTAATAATTTTTGGCCAGTGGTATTTAGTACAGTCTGTTTGACATGTAATTCTCGCAGAAGTTCCACGCGTGGTGTTTTCTGAGGCCTCTGTGAAGCTGGATGATGCACCGAGTTGGTGCTGGACCAGCATGAACAAGCTTGCACTCAACGCAAGCACACAGGTGCAGAAGAGTGATTCCAGGTGCCATTCCCCTCTCCATGAAGCAAAGGGACTTCTCCTTTGGGAGACTGGGGAAAAAAAATTGGGCTACATCTTCAGTGTCAGTTTGAATCTTGTCTTTGTTTCCTGCCATTTTGATGTGGAATTTGTAGCACGCTGTGTGATTTTACTAGGCTTGTCAAATGTATGTACTCCAACTTAAAAATCTGCATGTTCCCATCTGTACCCTGAGGATATCTCAAAAGGGGGGATTCAGAAACTGGGGGAAAAAAGGTTTCATGAATTTTGCAAACTTCTTCCTTTAAGTGCTTTTTTTTATACTTGAGTGACGCTTACAAATTACTTACACCATCCGCTATAATTTAATGCGTTGAACAATAAAGAGTATCTGCTGTTCTTTGTGTATTTCAATACCAATGCTTTCCTTATCTATTTTCCCCAGCTTGCCATTTCGTGCAGTAGAGGTTCTGTCATGTGATATTACTCCACGCAGAGGGAAGTTGGAGCAGCCCTGCACGCTACTTTACACCACTGGTAAGCAGTCAGAGGATTTGCTTTGGTCATAAATGCAGTTTCACAACGTGCATCTCCTCTCTCTCTTGCATGTTGAACATGGCATTTCAACAACTGAAAATTCAGTGGTTGTCAGCTGAATCAGGATTCGAATTAATAGCTTGTGTATTTCTTTGGAATAGTGTTTTCAGCCCTAATATTCATTTGTAGGCACTCCAAACTACACTCGCTTGTAAATGTGTGTGTGCGATTTCTGTTAACATCAGTGACAATGTCATTTGCATGCTGAATGAAGGGTAGACTGTATTAATTGTCTGCTAGATTTTACTGTCTTCATGCAAGCTCAGTGTAGTATTTTCCACACACTCGGAGACCTTTGCAAAATTAGGAACTGTTGCTTTGTAAATATTCATGTTTCAGGCTGTTGTATATGTATTGTCAAAACACCCAAACCATTGTATCACAGACCGTACCTGCATACATCAGTTACCTAATTCCTACCCCTGTGACTCTGTATCTGGTTTACTATTCTTCTGAAATATTTTGTGAGAGGAAAGGAAAATAAGGAATATCTCAGGATAGACTCATGCTACAGAGTAGAACCATCTTGCCTTATTTTAAGAGTTTTATTCTAATTTGTCCTTTAGCTTTGCCTTGATTGGATGGTTCATTCTATCTTCAAATAGTTATCTAAAATAGATTTCTATCTGTATATGGAAAAGGAGTCTAGACACCCAATTTTTAAGTGGCCTAAGTTATATAAGAAGAATCCCTTTCTTATATCCCTGCAATACTCCTGAGCAGTTAACAGTTTTCCTTCCGCCTCCTCACCCAATATTTTTTCAATGCCTTTAACGTCAGATTCAGATTTGGGAGCCCTTTCAGGAGCTGTACTTCTTAGTAATGGGTGTGATTTGTCTCATGTGGGAATTCCGAATAAAATTATCAATAACATACATTCAATTAAATCTGTTTCAACATACGCATCATTTAGCCACTCAGTAGGGAAATCCTCTCTGCCACGTTCGAGGAATGGTAATCGATACGTGCTCACTAGTAACATGTCTGCAAATTTCAAAACACTGTAAGGAGTTAGGTGATGTAGATGACTTTGTCTTAGTAAATTGTAGTCTGACAGCTTCGCTTAGCCATAATCAATTCCTGTCCCTGTTGTTCAAAGGCAAACTGTCGAGCGATTTAGTTGCTTCTGACTCGGTGTCAGAAATCATGAAGCGCCCTGTTCTTGGGAGAGAAGCAATCTGGACACAATCAGAAAATGAGCAGGACACATTGTCTCAGGTTATATTGAGAAAAAAAAATCACAGTCCAGTCTAGGGGTGAATTAAATGGGTACTCTCACCTCTTAAAACGTCATACACTGACATTGGCAGGATAACATTGTAAAAACCAAACAACTCAAACAGCTTATCCACAAAAGGGAACTTTCAGATTTGCATGTGTGTATCAGGAAGGTGTAAAAGGTGACCTATGATGCTGTCAAATTGTTCTGTGCAGGAAAACATTGAGCTTTGGCTGCAGGAAAGTCAAGTAAGGAGCTGCGCGAGTGCAAGGGGAGTCCCATCATCTGGGCGTACAGAGCTTCACCTGTGTCCCTGCTTCTGCAGAAGGTAGGCGGGTGGGAAAATGGGGAAAGTCTTTCATCTCAGTGCACTCACCAGCCAACATACTAAAGGCAGCATGGGGCTAGTAGGTGACTGAGAGAGATGATAGCAGAGTCTGTCTGGGAGTCCGTAGCCAGGCTGGCCTGTTAATACTGCATGTAGGCACCCGTTTTGGCCAGTGCTGAGAGGTAAAGAAAGGTGAAGCTTTCTTTTCTTGTGCTTTTTCTTTAGATGTGGAGGTCAGGCTGCACTTGCATTTGGGCTCTGGATATATTTGAGTTGAAACATGGTTATAGGCCAATGTATGAAATACCAGATAGACAAAGCCCTGTCTTTGGCGTGCGAATAACTTGATTAATTCCTACTTCTTTTCCTAATAAACCAGTCTCGTGCCTCCCAGTGAGCAGGTAAGGAGTGGAAATAAAGTCGCCTTTATGGTTGGAATAAAATGACTAGGATGACAAATGTGGGTCAGGATCTGTCAGAGCTCACAAAAGACCCAGAACCAATCAACCTGATTTCCTCAGCTGTGAATACTCAAGTCAGGCAAATGTATAATGCATCCAGCTCTCTCTAACGTCTATGTGCAGCCTCCATGCTGGGACTACACTCCAGGCTTTTGAAGTTTAGCCAGTAGCCACTGTATTTCAGGTTGTTTAGCACTTGCTAAAGAGTAGTTCAGTAGTACCAGGATGAATTATAATTTTTGCCCCAGGAAAGAAACAGAGAAAACAAAAAACTAACCAGACCAGTAGAAAGCCTGGAATAAGTGTTATTTTATAAAGGAAAGATCTAAAAGAGATCAGACGTGATTTTTTTCTTCACAAATTGAAGTGTGACCTGAGAAAACAGTGCAGTTTTGTAAAGGTGCATTAAAGTAGGAGGTGTGCATAAGAATGGCTTGAAAGGAATTAATGGGTGGAAAACTAAGCACGTGGAGAAATCAAAACCAGCACAAATGTTTAAGCACCTTGTGTGATTCATACTACCACTGTAGAATGAAGCAGACTTTGTAGATGTCTTTGGTGTTTTGTAATACATCTAACTATAAAATCTCTAAGAATATTTATCTTTTCTCCTTCTTTCATGCCTTCACTCCCCTCTTCTCTCCCTGCAACTGGTTATACTGTTTTTTGAGGGGGCAGGGGCTGGTTTTAGACACATTAATTGTGGTTTACACAGTTTGCTTCACTTGCCATTTCAGGAGGCTGTATCAACATCCCACCTGGTAGCGTTGTTTACAAGCAGTTTTGCAGCCTTTCCATTCTACTCCCTTATTTTTGTTACGCATAGTATAATGATGCCATATGACATTTTAAGGCTGAATTGGTATTCCTTGTGGTATCTCCTCAGGCCTGTTATGCTTTGGGTGTTTGCGTTACCTGTTCAGACACCCACGCGCGGTGTGGTTATTTTCATTTGTGACTGAATGCAAGCTGTATGCCGGATGTCACAGGAGTATGTTTAGAACTTCCATTGATCTCTTAACTACAAATAATCGTTATAGCTGCAAAACAAGTAGTGGATCAAAAATGTGGGAACGTAGCCCAGAAGATGCTGCTTGCTTTTGCTTCCGAAATGCACAATGTGCAGGTTTGAGGTATAATATATAAATGTCTGAAAGGTTTTTAACAAGAAAACAAGACAGGATATCATTAGGCAAGGATTGTTTGGGAAAAAATTAGCTCCATGTCTTTGGTTCTTTATAAAAAGACAATGAGAAAAAGGTACAGGCAGCCATGGGAAGTTGGTTGACTTGTATCATTCCTGAGTACTAATGTAGTACTCAATAAATCCCCTGCTGTAGTTTTGACTAAACACAGGTTTTTGCTTCTCAATACTGTTGCTATGCAACAGTCGCACAGTTCGCTTGTTCCACCCCAGAGATGGCTGCATCCTGCGTAGACAGTTTGAGGAGTTAATAGACACGTCCCGTGTTCTGTGGGATAATGTGTAAAACCTATTCTTATTCAGTGGTTTAATTTTATATATTAGCTATTTGTTGGGGGAAATCTGAGTTTGGGAGAAGAGTTATTTGAAAGTTTAAATCAAAATTAGATTGCAACACCCAGATTGCAACATCCTAAGTCCTGGGTCCTTGCACCCCTTTAAATCCTTGGCCTTACTTAAGAGAAAGGAAAATTTCCAAGATCTGGTCCAATGTAAGTGTCATTTTTACGGGAAGAAAGGTGATCCAGTGCTTCCCTGAATATTCTGGTTCGGCTCTTTTCCTTGCACAGCTTCTTTGGGTGTAATCATGCATGTCCATGTCCACAGTGGGTATGGAGCTGGCTCCAGCACTGCTCCTCGGCATCTAGTCCTCTTCCAACAAGCCCTGCTGAGAGTCCGAGTTCAAAAATAGCCCAGCGTGAGCACAGCCAGCCTCGTGTCTGCGAGCATGAGCTGTCATAGCTGCATGTTGCCACACCGTGCAGAGGATGAGGTTAGGTCAGTGCTCACTCGGGGAGGTCTGCGCTTGTGCTGCTTCCGACGATCTACTCCTTTATTGTGTCTCTGCTTTGGTCCTCCCTCTGTAGGAAGATTGGTTTCCCTTCTTCCATGATGTCTCCCAAAGATAAATGCATTGATGAGTATGATGCAGGTAGCCACTGCAGCACTGGAGAATTATTTCTGTATCTAAGGGTTTTAGATGTAGACGATTGCTAGTTGAAGCTTGTCCTTAGAGAGCCAGGAATGCTTTTAGGTCCTTCCTAGCAAAAGTTCTGGTGCTCATTAGAAAGTGGTGGTTTGCATATTTTAAATAATTGTTCACACTAATTCCTGTCCAGAAGAAACATGTAGGACATAAGCAGCATTATCTAACGGCAGCGTGCCGTATTGTCTTTGGCCCTGCCAGCTCTGCACCATCGGCCAAGCATTTTCTGCAGTAGTGATGCGCCTGCTAATGATGACAGTGGTATATCGGTAGCATTGCAGAGTCTTTGAAAAGTGGGGGGAAAAAAATGTTCTGGAGTTCATGCCATTGTATCACAATTGTTTGTGGATAATTATTGAATGCACACAAGAGCAGCATTTTTTTTTTCCCCTGCAAATGAACTGTAGTTGATGTTGCGCTATTTTGGTTTTGTTTTCTGCTTAACATTCCTCCGTAAGTGCAGCTCCTCTGAGGCTTGAAATGAGACAAAACTGAACCAAAGTGACTTTGTTTTCTCTGTGTAAGAGGATGGACGCTGAGTGATAATGACATATTTTGCGTGTGAGCAGCAGGTGTGAGACCAAGAGTCTACTGCAGATTAAAGTAAATATGTTTTTTCTATATTTAACTGATATGTGACAAAGAAACAATGTTTAAATGTCACTTTCCATGGGTTTTTGTGTGTCTATAATTATACATTCTAATGTGCCAAGTAGCTACTCACTGAAGTTCAAATTTACATAGTAAAGTTGTGCATAACAAGACAAACAAGATACAGTCTAGCATTCATCTCCATGCATCTGGGCTGCCTCCACCCAGCAGTTACACTACCAACAAATGAATGTTTTCTGCTTTCTTGAGTTCATATAAATAGCTGTAAATTCCTATAATTAACTATGATAAGTCACTCCCCACTATTAAAACAAAGACGTGTTTGTTTATCGGTCGTACTTGCATCCACCACTCTTAACATTACAGTGTCGGCTGATGTTTTTTCACTGTGTTAAACAAAGCAGAAATATTCCTGTTGGGCAATGCCGGAGTCCCAAGAGCAGCCTCAAAAGCAGGAGCACTGGGCTGTCGCCTGCTGAATGCTCCACTTCTCTGCTGATGGCTGTTTCTTTTCCCCTTACCGCACCCCCTCCAAAAGACTGTAGTGTTTAGGTGGGCAGTTCAGGCGTTGGGGAGCAAGGCACGGCTTGGAAGCAGAGAAGTAAATGCAAGTGAGATATCAAGATGAGTTAGTTCTTATGGGGTCTAAAAATAAAGCAGTTCCTATGAACATCTGACTTTCTGTGTGTCAGGCCTACATTTAGCCGTAGGTTATTTGTGGCAAAGCTAGTCTAAACTTTACTGTCTAAATTATTTTTTTCTGACATTCAGCTAGATTGGTAGTGATATAAAAAATATTTGTGATGCTTTTCTGCTGAAATCTGTTTTGGTTTTTGGGTGGGGTTGGGAGGGGGGATTGTGCTTTTTTTGTTTGGGGTTTTTGGTTTGGGGGGGGGGGGTGTTGAGGCTAGAGGCACCAAATTTTGCCCCAGAGCGTCACTGTTGTTCTCAATTATATTTTTATTTTACAAGCCTACTATCATTGCTTAGTGGAAACTCTGCTTCACTTATTTCTTATATCCATTGTCTTCTGTGTGCAGGGGCGCTGTGCTCAGGTTGCCTCTGCTATGGCAGGACATGTTTTTCACAACTTTAAATGTCTCAGAAGTAATACTTTGTAAGAGATGCTGACCACAGAACTAATTTAGGCACCCGAAGTGCAACTCCCATGAAATACTGAAAAGGTACGGGTAAGGGGGTAGGAAATATAACAGTGACAGTTTTGTCTTGCCTAAATTTTTCATAGAGATGTATTTCAGAAGTTGTGTCACATTGGAAAGCTGGTGTCTCTGGATGGGAACGAGATCGTCTGTGGTCTACAGATTACTTGGGAGTGGATGTGCAATAGTGGCAGGATGCTGGTAGTCAGAAATGGAGGTCTTTCTCCCCTCTGGCATCTCTATACCATCTTCTTCCCAGCATATGGGCCTGTTAGTTGCATTATGAGTGTAGTCAAAGATTTGCTCTTTAGAGAAAATAACACAGAACTTTGTATCTGCTGGCCGGAAGAGATTGATAGTTGACCATCTGAAATAGCAAGGATGCTCAGAAAGTGCATTATGAAATTTGGGGTCACCGATGGTTTAGTGGTTGTTGGTCATCAAAGAAGTATGAAATTATTTTCTTTGAAGCTGGTTTCTTTGGATAGTAAAAATAAGTCTTTCAGGTTTTAAAAGCAGACTATATGTAGCTGCTTCCTTCCTTATGGATTTTGTTATACATAATTACCATGCATGAACAGCGCAGCACATGGATTATACAGCAAATTCTGTTTTAGCCATGCAAACTCCCAGTGACGCTGTGGGCTCTAACAGCTGTGAAGATATGATTACAGACTTTCATGTTAGTATTGGGTGCCTTAAAGACCACTGAAGCTTGTTCCCAGGTCAGCAGAACTAGAACAGACTAGCTAAGACTTCACTAAAACAAAGAGATGCTGTAGAGAATTTTCTGTGAAATTAGGCAAAATGAAAACCATAAAGTTTATTATAGTGCTGAAAGAATTAATTTTTAAATCTCCACCCCAGACCAAGGCACAAGTCACTCCTAGGTTCCTAGACTGTCCTTATCGCTTGGGCCTCTTATGATAAGTTGTTACCATCGTACTTACATTGATTTTTACAGGCTCCAAACTAGTTCTGGCCTCATTATATTAGGTGCTGTGTATAATATGTGGCAAGAGATGTAATATGTTGTAGCATTTTGAATAAAGACAAAAGGTAGAAGATGAAGCCATCATTCCTCATTTTACATTGAGAAACTGAGGCAGAAGATGCGGTGACTTGCCGCAGGCTACCCTGAAAGGCTCCGTCTACCAGGGATTGCTGCTCGGGCGGCTGGCGTGCAACCGCCTGTTGCTGAGCTTTGACATCCTGTAATGGGCAGAGTCAGCGTGTGGAGCTCAGCCTGGAGCTGAATAGTTTGTTTTTAAATAGAGCTTATCTTCCTGAAATAAATGTAGTCTTCTCTCCCGCTCCTCTCTAAGAAACATATCGATGGATCAATGGAATTTTTCAGCTGTAAACTCTGCCTTTGGATAAAAACAGTCAAAGGGGTTGTTTAGAATTTCTGCCTTTTATTTTAAGTCCTGGATTCATATTCTTTCCAGGAGGGAGAATAGAAACATGACAGTTTGGGAACATGAGCTTTTTTCTCCTCCCAACTCTAGGCTTGTCCTGGGACCAACCTACTTTAGATGAGCTCAGTACAACTGTAAAAGGAAGGACTAAGAAAAAGGCCAACAAACAATAGAGCATAACAAAAACCCACTTAAAATATTACAGCTCAAAATACCGCAGAGCCTCATTTGTCTGTAATCCTGCTCTATTTAATGGTACCCCTTGTGTCCAATTCACCTTATATTTTTATTAATCTTTGTGATTGTCCCTAATGATCCTGTTATAAAGACATCACAGCACATGGCACAAGGACAATGCACATAAAAAGTTAAGAATGCATTTAACTACCAGCCATTGATTAGTGTTCTTGATGAGCTGAAATACTACCCGGGAAAGGCTTTCTATCAAATTCAATTGGCTGCAAATGCATTAAGCTTAATGAAAGTCAAGATTTGGGTATATATGAATGTTTTTTCTTAGAGGAGGTGCCCTTGCCATGAGAATATGAGCACTTGCTATCCAGCCTCCTGCCCCAGTGGAAGGGGTGGCAAATGGCAATGTGTGTGACCCCTCAGAGCTCTGACCCGATTCCCATTTCACTTAGTTTGCTATAAATCAGGACAAATACCACTGGCATCGGTGAAATTCCACTGGTCTTGGTAGTTCTTGTGATCCACAGATGTAGAGGAGATGAAAGATAATATCTCTTGGTAATATCTGGGAAAATGTCAATCTGGGAGATTGAGCAGTAGGCTTTGGGGAGGGAGGGCAGCCTGGTTTTCTCCAGATCGTGGAAGAACCAGGCACTGAGGCCAAGTCATAGTAAAAGGCTCCAGCACACCTTCCCAGGAGCTCAGGTGAGATGTGTGCAGTGTGTTAGATGCTCTGTGGCAATCACACAGAACACTGTGTGGTAAGCAGAAGGATTTTGTCCTTGCCATGACCATCCTGCTGTGACAGTGAGCTAAACTACATCCCGCTGACCGGGAATAGGTATGAAAAGTTAACTGCAGAGTAGGAACACGCTGCAAACCCATATGTTAGCCTGCCATGAGGAGGTACCAAGTTCACAGAGCCAGGCCCCTACTTGCAGTTTAACCACAGGAGCATCATTTCTCAATGTTGTTTTATTCTTTTGTGAAATTTCTCAGATAGTCACAACAGAAATACGATGTTTTATCTTTCCTAAGATGCAGTTCACCTGCAAATATGAGAAATATCCTTCTAAAGAGAGCCCATTTTCCCCCTCTAAGAGGCACAATTTCACAAGGACTCCAGAGGCTGCAGCATGTGAATCCACTGTCACCTCTTCCTGGACTGTAGTGTAGTCTTTAGCTTCCAAACTTGTTCTTCTCTGCTCTCCAGACTTATTTAATTTACAGTAGTTTGCATACTGGTTACCACACATTTTGTTTGGCACATTTTTTTCCAAAACCTTTCCATAAAACTAAAAATGTAACACACTGAACAAACCGCTCCATTACCCAAAAAGAAAAACTTACTACTGAAACTCAGGAAAGTATGTTGCAAGGTATTCATTTTAATTTCAGCTTCTGTCATAAAATTCTGAAAAACAAAAAAATCTGGAACATGCAATTAAAATAATTGTAGGTGTGCGAATGCCTGCCTCCAAGCAAGGAATTTAATAATACATTAAAAGCTTTATTTTTGATTCTAGCAAAATATACAATTATATCCATACAAGCTGCCATTGCATCACTTCTTGGGTTCATGGAGGAAACTTCACCTACTGCTATTTCTACTACATGGCATGATATTATTACAATTCTTACTTAATTTAACAGAGCAATGTGCTCTCCAGTACACTGAACTGAAAATGACACGCACTTTCCTAGTACGATTGTATTTACTATTGATTTATCTTGCCCTAGAGAGTTCTGGTTAACATTCCAGTGATAATTGACCCTGCTTTATTTAACTCTTTCAGAAGTGCATCCTCATTCCCAGCAGTGCCTTGATGTTAGAAGAGACTGAAACACTAGTTCAGACAATAAATTTGCAGGAGACTGATTCATACAACATTCGTCATTTCTAAGATTTGTAAGGAAAATAGAAGTCTTAGGATAAGATATGATTAATTAGCTCATTAAAGTAACAGAGAATTTTCAGATCTGGATTAAGGAGGAAGTGTCATCTAAGCTTTCTAAGTACCATCTTTGTTATATTGCAAGCTTACAGTTCGGGATTGATTCCTTTAGAAATGACCCTGGTAAAGGGTGATCTTCCTGTCAGCATTGCCTCTGTTTTGTATCCAGGCAGCTCTGGGCACAAGTGTGACTTCGTTCCTGCCGTGCCCTCCCACACAGGTGGAACTGCATCCGGATGAGTTTGAAATGGCTGCACTAATAACGAAGAGGACTTTACCCTCTATATGGCCACGTTAGCCCTAGGCCCATAAGCACTGCAGGAGTCTAGATCTTGACCTCCCAACAGAAGGATTAGACCTATGACTTCTGTATGTATTATATTTGTTTATAGGTCCGCCTTCTTCACAGATGTAGCATCATCCCTTTATTTGGAGGCTATGTGGTATTTGGCCCTGCTTGAGTGAAATCTAAAAATTGCAGATGCCTTAGCCAAGATATTTTCTGCTCAATGCTGTTGACATGCAAAACTGCAATGTGTTGCTTTGCCAGAGAGGCTGAGGAGGTGGATGACACCTGAACGACACTTGGGATTATCCCGGGGCTCCGCCGTTGCCCCGAGGAGCATGATTCCACTTCCGGTGGCTATGCCCTACTTCATCACGCCACGCTTACTTGGCTAATCCCAGAAGTGGCAGCCATAAATACTGATAATTAACACTGACGGTTAATACTTATGATGTGAAAAATTATTCCTCCTGCTTCCCTCTTGAAGCTATCCCGTAATTATCACGATCCCTATTTTGCGTAATGCAGTATGTGCCACTCATTCACCCTCCTAACCAACAGTAATCTTCAGCGGTGGTAATGCACGCTGGGTTGCGTACGTGCCCAGATCAGCCAGCTGTCAGCGTGCCAAATAGGTGCTTGTGCGTGGCAGTACTGTTACTTAAAACACAAAAGTGTGATCTGAGAGATGGGACAAAGCAAGGGCAGAGCCTCCATTCAGGCTTGCTGCTGTTCTTCTGCAGATACAGCAATGTAACGCACGTTACCGGGCCAAGAAACTGCCATAAGGGGTCTCTACCCCCTCGGGCTGCTCCTTCCCATTCAGTCCCACCCTGCTTTCATGGCTCGTTGCTGTCAACGTGGCCACCCCACACCACCAAAATGATGACGCTTGGAAATCACCCTTGTTTGTAGGAGAGGGAGCAGGAACAACTGACAACAGCTCTGCCACTGGACCCTATGCGTCGTGCAGCTACACCCAAAGTTCCTGTCTCTCATGTCTTATCTTCACCTTAAATTTGGCAAGAGGTGGGCCAGAGAGTGAGGAAGGGTTAACGTGAAAAAGCAAAGAGCAGCATTGCTCCCAGGAGCGTACCAAAGGTGACAGGACCACTCCGCTGTGACTCCTTCAAATATTGGCAAGATGGGCTTTTTAAATGCAGGTTATGTAATGTGTTTGGGGACTATTTAAAATAAATGTTATTGACAGCCATTACATCTGATAGTAAGTATTTAGGGAATTTTTTTAAAGGTGAAATATTGACAGGAAACGCTGTAACAGCTACTTCTGGGCCATTACAATTTATCTTCTAAATCAGCCTGGGTTTATGGTTCACTGACATGTTTCACCCTATTACCTACTAAAGGATGGTTAATGACGATGTGTTGGCTACACATGCTACTAGAGCGTGTGTGACACAGCCCATCTATGATGCAAAGGCCTTACAGGGAAGTGCTCCTCTGAGGAAAGCTGTTTGCAGCAGCTCTTTGCAGGGCTGGGTCTTAATAGCTACATAATAGAACAAAACATTGAACAAAACATTGAATTCAGCCTCTCAGAGTGATGTCTAAGCTTGCAAATGGGTCAAATTCTGGTAAATCTTGGCTGAAGCACAAACCCCGACCTTACAAACTTCCATATAATAAATAGGGGGCAAGAGCTACGGTTGTGGTAAGTGGCCTGGCTCTACTGACTGCACCGGGGAAGCACAAGTTGGTACTTGCTGTTTCTGGGCAATGCAGAGCTTTCTCCTCAAAGGCACCACTTTCAATTCAGCCCTAGATTAGTCATGAATGGAGGTCATTTTAGGGTTATTGGAGTGTGTGGGTAAAACCAGTTGGTTACAAACAGCAAAGTCTCAAATAACATTCACCTCTACAGGGGTCCTCATACGCAGCCTTGTTGGAAATGTTTTCAGAAGTAAGAGAAAATAAGGACACAGTACTGCCCAAAATAACGCTGGTCTGTAAATAATCTAAGCTTGGTGTCTTGATCCTTGGTGGTCATATCCTGTCTCTAATACTATTCTGAGGTTTTGTTCCTTTTGCATTTTTTATTATTGAAATTAAAAGCAATTAATATGCACGTAAATTAATCTGTGTCCTGCCGAAAGGTATTTTCTTCTTCTTTATCCAGAAAATTGTCTAGAATTGTGATTTCTTGCCCCCTTCCCAATTCCAAACCACTCCAGAAGCACACAGATGTGGATTCCCTCATCCATAGTCAAGCCCCTCCTTTCCAAAGTGAACTCAGTAGACTTTCACACACATATAATGGCCCAGGTTTGAACCACAGAGTGAGGTTTTGCCGTGAAAACAACATTTCATTCCCAAGGTACAGATGTGCGTTGCCATTTCCTTTAACTTCTGCCCACCGTTCTAGAGACCCTTTCTGGAAGCAGCCAGCAGAGAGGCTGAGCTGTGCCCAGGCCTGTCTCATGTTCTTTCAGCTTCGAGCTACCTTTTCACAGCTGTCTTTTGAATTGCCAGGTATCGCCTATTGATCCTGATCTTGCCCTCCATTCCTGTAGTGTGACTGAGTTGTTTAATAGCGAGGGCTGTTCTGTTTCCACCGCAAGCCAGCCTGCTGTTGGGATGCAGGGCTGCTTTGGATAGGGAGACCGTTTTCTCCTCTTTTTGTTTGCACTAGATTTTCCACACCCCCAGCGAGTGCCATTCAGTCCCTCAGTTAACATTTAGACTGCAATCAGCATCCTGCGCCCTGTTCTATTTTCTGCAGACATGTAAATAGAAGCCTTTTGTAAACTTTGTTTAATGATAGTGCTGTATTATGGGTTGTCTAAAACAGTGTCGAGGGATCCTGTTTCCTTTTAACTTCACCGTTTGGCTAAGGTATAATCTACAGTACGTCAACACAACACATCTCTCTATTGAGTGTAGAGGTGAGATACAAAGCTTTCAAAGCAGGCAGATTCTTTTGCTGTTTCTTGGTTTCCTCAAGCGCTTTGTACATGAAAGATTGTTTCCTTATCTCTCGGAAAAGCTTTTGGATGAAATTAACCCCACTGTAGAGGGTCAGCCTAACGGCCTCTGCACTACTTAAGTCCTACTTAGAGCCTATTCTCAGAGCTTAAATTGGATTTGTATGGTGCACAAGGTGCATTTCCCTCTGTGAATAGGTAAAAATGAAAGATATAATAATTTATACTTAGTAATGATTTCAGTTCCTGACTGGATCTATTTTACATGGCTTTGGGGGAATTCTTAAGAAGCAAGTCACTAACTGCATATAGCTTTCAGAAGCTCTCCAGCAAACATGGAGAAACTAGGCCTGCTTGAAGAGGAGCTGTTCACCCTGCTGCTCTGCTTCCTGACATGGAAGTGCTTGCGTTATCGCAGGTGCTGATAGCAAACAGGGAGCAGCAGGAATGGGGCTTGCCACCAGATCCCATGCAGCTGGTCTGGGGGAGCGCAGCCTTAGCCCCTCACCAGGCTACCTTGGGGGTGACACGCGCCCTGGGGCAGTTGATAGTGGGAAACCTCAATTTTCAGCAAAACTCAGGGAAGCAACTGCAGTTGCTTTCTGAACACTTCTGAAAGAGAAATGTTGGTGGCTTCTCACATTGTGTTTTCCCTTTCAGCCCCTGCAAGGGAGTTACACAGCTCTATGTCCAACTAGAAGACATTTAGAAGAAATCTATTGGGAATTGCTGATTAAACTATCTCAGTCTGTAAGAAGTATGTTTGATACTGAAGGAATAGTCTTAAACATCTATTGCTTATTTTTCTTCTTGAGAACTCCAGGTAGGACTATTCATTGTTTGATATCAGGGCAAAGTAAATCCAAAATGCCACTCTAATGTGAGTCTGTGGACACCACTGGTTAGGTACAGGTATATATGGGAGAATCATGCCCCAGATGGACACCAAAGGGACCTAATAATGTATTTCTCCATCTTGGTTTTCTCCAGCCAGCTTTGCGGTCAGCTGGGGCAGGTTGTCTGACTGCTGGCTATGGAATACCTACGTTTCAGCTAGGAATATGGTCCTTCTGTTACCAATTAGGTCAGCCTGGCATTTGTCAAGTCCTAAATTTAGGTTGTCGTTTCAGACATTTATAAATGGAACCAAAGCTGTGTTTCTCCATTATGCTTCTAAATAAGTTCAAAAACAATGCTAAGTTCATTTTAAGCATCGGGTCCACCCAGCAATCATATTTCCCTTTTTGGTAAATTGATCTTTCTGTTATAATGTGCGGCCTCAGAAGTTTCAATGATAGAAAATCACTTTCCTCTCCCACCTTAGGATCTGTGAAGCTAATCTTGCTTGACCATCTAGTTCAGGAAGTTCATTTGAATGTACTCTTATAGTAGAGGTTGAATAAGGGACAGTTGCATTGTAAGTGGTGCGAGTTACTTCTCAATATGTCTGAGGTTCAGTTCAGGCGTGAGCTATGGAATTAGCAGCCTCATCCGTGAAAGGATGGATGCTGCTATGGGCCTTCTCAAATCATCTGTGTTTCAGTGTGGTGAAGAATTTGTAAGACCAAATTCCAATACTAATTTGTTGGTGCTAGCAAATCCTTTTCTAAGAATTCAGTCTGAGACTGAGTAATTCATAGGCCCCAAATAAAATTATAGAGATGGGTAGTTAGCACATCAGGGGAGGTGCTCATCTCTTTGAAGGATCTGGTCCTTAGAGTGTACTTCTGATTGTATCTACAGTCTTTAGAGTCTTAGGCATTCAGGGTAATATACAAAAGCTTGGCTCATAGGAGCAAGCAGGAAAGGTTTGCAGAAGCAGCATCTGGCACTGGTAAAATACAGCATGTGTTTAGTGAGTGTCAGTTTTCTTTCTGTAATTCAGGTACTTGGGTGTCATTTCTGTCTCATCTGCTCAGCTTATGAATGACACATGAGGGGTCTCTTTCCAGTAAATCACAGCAGCGGTTGCAGTATGTACAAGCCTGCTCAGATACTGGTGGGAACCAAGCCATGGGGGAGTGGAGATCCATACTGACTAATTTGCTGGGAGTGAGCCCCACCCTCAGCTGGAATCCCTGTTAATGTAGTAATCATCCAGAACTGGGAGTGTTAATGGCAAAAAAAGCCCTGGGAGAACAAGCGCTACAGGAGGAGGTGAAAGATGTGGGCAGATTAAAAAATAGAGCGCCAAATTCTTGGCTAGAGTAAATAAATAAAGCTCTTTTGAAGCTACTGGCGAGACACCAGGTAACCTGACCCAAAATTTGTACAGGTGGGTGAGCCCTTGCAGGACAAACCTCCATATGTTTGTCATTACTTTAAGATACCTCACAGCCGCTCAAGCCCTTCGCTTCCACAACCTTCCTCTTCCATTGTGCAGAAAAGGGAGCAACATGCAGAAGGCTTCTCCTCTGAGATGGTAGTGTCACCATACGGCAGCTTTGGATGAGGAAGGTCCCATTTCCTTTTCCTTGCAGGTTTTTCTAACCCAGCCCAGGTTGCTGGCATGCAGCAAAGCCCCATGAGCGTGGTGCTGGCACGGCCAAGGGCAAGAGGAGCTGCTGTGGGAATGGGCAGCAGGAGTGGGAGGACTCTGCCCCCTGCCCCTGCAGCTGCACAGGCAGGGAGGAGCCCGTGCACAAGGTGCTGTGTGAAGGGGTGTTTGAAAGTTGGCCTGACATGCAAAGAAATGCCTTTCGGTCCACCCATCCACCTTGCAGCATTCCTTAAAGCTACTAAAAAGACAGTCCTCCAGTAATAAAAAGGAAAACAAGTAAACCACAAATCAATGTAATATTTGACTTGGCTTTGGGAGCCATTTCTCTGAAAATGTTTAAGGCTGTTATGAGTAACGTGGTGTTTAGCTTTCTGCTAATGTAACAGCTGAAGAAAAATGCATTTTGCTCTCGACTTGCTTATTAGTCAATGGAAACTATAACCACAAACAGTATAACTCCATTTAACCACTGTATTAAATATTAAACCCAAAACTGTCATTACCAATTATTTTCAATAGGGCATAATGGTTTGAGGGTTAAGTAATATGGACTAGGAGCCAATGGATCAGTCTAATCAAATGAAAGTATTCCTAATGGGATAGTGCTGTATGGGAAGGTGCAGTGATGCTGAACCTTGGTTTCTAACACTGGGACAATTTGATGTCAAGCATTTTCCTGCTTTTTGTTCCTTCATGGCTAACTTGCTCTAATGCTGTTGATGAGGAAGGTGATTCAGGGAGGCAGAGAGACCGAAAGCCTGGAAACTTTTAGGTTTAGCATGTATATCTTCTGACAGGACTGATGGCCAGCATATCACCTCATTCACTCTGCAGAATGCTTGTTGAGCAAGATTAGAATTTCTCTACCTAAAGAGATGTAATCAGATTGAAATAAACCCTGTGGTGCCTGCGCTTAGGAGGAAAAGGCTGAACACCCTGTTTGAAGGTTGTGGATAAAAAGATGCTATTAGTAGTTAGAGGTGCTCCTGTACAACAATTTATATTTATAAATAGAAACTTATAAATATGTATTTAATAAATTCCTGCTCACATTAGAAAAATCCAGCGGTGATGGTCAGACACAGCAGGCTGCATCTTTATGGCCAGGTTAGCAATCTCCTGGGGGAAGATTTTCAAGTCTTCTGGATCTACAAGTGTAAGTAAAAACATTTAGTGTCCAATTCTGACCATGGCAGCAGAAGGCCATGCAGAGACCCATGTTCTGCTGCAAACCCTACAGCTCTGGACCTGCTCCTGTATTCTCCAAAGCCCTTTGGCACGCGCTGAAGTTCTCTTCCAGTTCAGACAGAAATTAGCTTCTGTATTGGGCCTGGCCTGGCTTCCTCTGTAGGCTGGTGGATCTTGGACGCTGGGGCTTCTTGGTCGTCCACTGAGAGCTGCCAGGCAGTGGGCAGGGAGGGTCCTGACAAGCTGGCACAGCCAGAGCCTGCTGGTGATTTGTCTGGAGCTCGGTGTGTGCAGCAAGTGTCTGTGAAATACGTTAGATTCTCATCTGCCTCTTCTAGTGAAACCAGGTTTTGTCAGAAAGATTCCTGACCAGGGCTAGCCTTATTGTTCTCATGGTTCAGCTGAGGTCAGTAATGCATGTAATCAGTACCAGGGTGTGGATGCATCTGGCAAGTAATGGCAATACCCCAGCCTGTGAAGATTTTCCTCTGAATGACAGTGCTATAATTAAGTCTCCAAATTCAGCACTCTGAGCCAGAATTGAAGTTCGGGAACTTCACAGAGGTAGGGGCCAGCTGTGAAGCTCATCTAGGGATGTGGATTGCAATTTCCCAAAGCCCTGGGGCGGTTTGGTTCTGGGGGAAGATGCTCAGGAGCTGTATAAAGAGATTGAGGAAAGATAGCGAGTTCTCTCTCACAACACTAGACTGAGTAAACAGGTTTGCAATAACCAGCTGTTGACAGATGGCAGCAAAACACCTGTGAGTGACTAAACTTTTCAGCCACTTAGTCAGAGCTCCAGGAAAACTTGGTGTCGATTCTCAGAAATGAGAAGCAGATCTTCTAACACGCTCTGTATCTCTCGCAACTTTCTTCTTTAGCTACAATGAAATGCCTACGGATGAAGCTCATGGAGGTTCATCGAATTCATTTGGCACTGGTTTAAGCCCACTTTTAAAATATGTCAGATGTATCACTAATCTTGGTGCAACCGCACTGTAATTAGTGTTTGGCTCACCACACTTCAGTAAATGCACCTGACTCAGCTATTTCACAGTTAGATATCATTATGCTTTGAAGCTGTATTTACCATCTGCAGCTGAAATATTTGCCTAAAAGTATCCCATAGACAATAAGGCATTGGCTCTATTGTGTTGCTTCTGCTTTGCTTATATAATGACCCAGATGCGTACCCCAAAGATGACCATTTGCTTACAAGTGTTAGAACCTCATACGTTGTGAGATAAGTTTCTTGATTTTCTGAAGGGATGGTTTCACAGGGCAACAAAGAGGAGTTCCTAATTGGACCTTTTGATAAATTACAGGCTCTCATTAGAGAGCCATTTTAAAATAGGTATAGTGGGAGGGTTTTGCTCAATCACATGAGAACAAGATGAGTGTAGGGTGGACAAAATAACCGCGATACACTTCACAGAGGGATCTGTGTCAAAGCTTGGCTGACCTCCAGGCTAGACCCTCTGGGCTAGTGCTGGGAGTCACGTGGAGATGCAAAGTGCAGACTGTCACGCTTTTGATGTGCGCACAAACCCCAGCGGAAGGGGGACCTCAGGTCTGCGCCCCAAAGGACATCATGGGGCTTCAGACCTGATCTCTCCCACAGACTGCCAGAAACCAGCGCTCAGTCAGCACAGGGTTGTCAGCCTTCAAGAGTTCATCTCCAGTTTTGCATTATTTGCTTAAAGTTCTAGCTTGTGGATTCCAATGGTGAGGAAAGTATCTCAATTTTCATGGAGAAAGAGAGTTTTTAGTTCTTACGGTTATGGAGAAGAGCCTGAAAACATGAACTTTAAAGGCTCAAAACCCAGAAGGCATTTAGGTGTGATTTATGTGTGTGACTCGTGCTTTATGGTTTTTCAATGCTGAGGGTTAGCAACACAGCCAGCTTTGTTTTATGAGGTAAAGTGGAGCTGGAACACTTCAGATAATGGAAAGTCCCTGGTAACACCGATACAGCTGGTTCCTGCACTGCTCCCTGCTGCAGCTGTTTGCAAAAGGGCTCTTATCTCGGGTGCAGCACCTCGTGCATGCCCCAGTCCAGCTTGAAGGTGGAGTCGTAGAGCGTGTGGACAGTGCGGTGTCTGTGCATACAAGCCCCTCACAAATGGGGAAAGAGGCATCCCAGGTATTGCACCGAAAGCCTGGGGCTGGCAGAGGCAGGTGCGGACCATGGGCAGCCCACTGTCTCTGTGCAGGGCTGCCCGGGTGTTTTGCACACAGGCAGCTCGGGGTGCCTGTACTTGTATTAGCCTATGTCTGCAAGCCAGATCATCTGGCCCCAGATAATATGCTGATCACATGTTGATGACTGTATAGAGGAAAAAAAAAACCCATGCTTTTTCTATAGAGGTCAGATATTCTGACTGGGCATCATTTATCCCCTAATCTGTGGATCTGGGCTGCAGGCTTGGAAAATGCTTTGCTCACTGGCAGAGCCCTCTGCATATGTGTCTACTCATCAGCTGGAGTTTACAAGAAAATATGACCCTTGTGCCTAGATCCCTGGACTGAGTGGGGTTGAATTTCATTCACTGTGTGCACCGAGAGATGATGGACACATGATTTTTCAGGGCCAAATTAACCCTTCCGCATGCAGTTTTGCCTCAATGCATGTATTTGATGCATATTTGGAGCGTAAACTGTAGATCAGCTTTTCCTTTATTATGTTTTCAAGAGCTCGAAGCTTCATGCTGGCACCTATAGGGTCTTTTTTCTTGTTTCCACTTCAGTCATGTAAATTTCAGACATCCAGAAACCATGAGATTGGCTTGAAAATAGTCAGGTCTGTCTGGATAGATGAGGAATTTTGGGTGTTTAACCTCCCAGCCGTTAAGTTGGACATGTTTCACGTGTTAAATCTTTGTTCTACAATGATGGGGCCAACAATGATATTTCTTATTGCTGCTGTCGGTACGTGTATTTGCTTTAGACTTTAAAGGCCTTTATCCTCCCTTCTCTCCCCAAAACTCATGTGCATGTGAGCTGGAAATGCACGCTCTTACTCAGCGGTTGTCTTGCGTAGGTACAGGGCAGTTTACTCCTCTCTTGCTGCACAGCGTAACTCATCGTACAGTCAGAGCCTGAGCGTGCTCTTAGCTACCTATTCCCGTGTTCCTACCGCATGATAACTTTTTGGCTGTGATTTTTTCCTGCCACTATATGAGCACTTCTGTGTACTTATTAGCAGCAGGATTGTATGGGGCGTGTGAAACCAGTTTTGAGCAGTCCATCTTTTCTACCCTGGGTGCCCAACTTCATTCCCAATCGGTGCTCAGGTGTACACAGCTGCTTCAGGGAAAAGGCAGGGCTTTCCCTCCCCAGGAAACCTGGCCCTATCGCTTTAAAGTGTAAGTTAAAAGGTGCAATCAAATGCTTTTGTTCTTGCAAATAAGAGCGAGATTACAGTGTTTCAAATAAGCTTAATTAAGAGGATATTCAAATATACGTAGGGTTTGATTTCTCATGTAGAAGAATTAAGCCAAATTATAACATTTCTTTGCAGTCATATCAATGACAGCATAGGTATAAAACTCAAGAGAATTATCTCTTTAATATCTACTTTCACGTGGTGAAAAAGATCAATTTATTTGAATTGGTACATTTGTTTTATTTGAAACTTTAAATTCATCGCATTTCCAGGAAACTCTAAAGTAGCATTTTACTGGGCTTTCTCTTTTCACCCACCAGGGAGACTGTCTCTTACTGATTCAATAAAATGAGAGTTCTTTTTTTTATTATTATTTATTTTAATACCAACCCATAGCTATGACATCTGTGAAAGGAGCTGCTGCGTTATTAAACTTCTTAATAAAAATGTAGCTCCCTCTTCTGCTGACCCAGATAATTAGTTGTTGATGTTTTGAGAAGAGTTTACAAATTTATGTTCAAAACTACAGCTGATTTCATTTTCTCTTATTGCATGGATTTGTGAATATGTGACCAAAATTCCTGATACGTTTCTGTGCTCAGAATTAAAACTAGCAGCGTTAAGTGAGTGAGCATCTCAAAAACATGAATGGTTTATGTTTTCTAAGCATACTAATAATACATTCCAAAATAAAAATGTGCTCTAATTATGATGCTGCAATAACTGCATAGTATTATTAAGTTAACATTTATGTCTAAATTATGTTCCGTTCTGCTATACAGTGTAGTCAGTTCTTTGCTCAGGCTTTAGTGCCATAGTCCAAGTGTTGTTCAAAGGTGTTAATACATCTTGCAGTGGCTTTGGAGATGCCCCTTCTCTTTAAATTGCTCAATCTTATCAGAGTCATTAGTGAGTTCAGAGTAAGCAATCAAAAGCCACTCTGCTACAAAGTCCCCGAGCTTCCCTTATTACATTATAAATTACTCAAGACACCAGAAAAAAAGAAGGAAAAAAAAAAAAAAGAAAAAAAGGAAAAAAAACCCACTAATTACCAGCAATAAACAATCTTTGCTGCAAACTTCAGATTTCAGGTAAATTTGCATGCTTTCACCAGTTCAGAATCTGTCCTTATTATAAACCTCATTATAAAATGAGCATACTACAGCCTCTGAAGAAATCACTGTAATAAATGAGCTTTGCATTCACAAGATGAGTTCCCACATGTGTGAAAATGTTAATATTCCCGTGACTGAATTCAATGACATAATGAATCTACAGTGGAAAATCATTCTGCGTCAAGCAAAGACAGGCATAACTGTGCTGGGCTGTTCTTGGCAGACAGGACATTTTGTATCTCAAGTTAGGAAAGGAAAATAATTGCAATTGAGTGTCAGTGTGCACTAACTGGGCATTAAGGACGAGATCCCGAGGCTATTTTATTCTGCTTGTTGCTACACCTGATTGAAAAATGTTGCTTGAGAGTAAACAGAATGAGAAACCTACTTGAGGAAGACACTAAGATCCAGGGTAGATACCCTTTTAACCCTGAGTCACATCAGGCATGTTTATAAGATCTTTTGTAACCAGATGTGAACAAACTCCTTCCAGTCTTGCTGCCTTTGGGACTGAAACCATCTGTAAGATAAAGAGAATGCATCCGCAGTGCGATCCCATGTCTGTGCACATGCTGGAACTGTTACTCCACAGAACAGCCTTAGAGTTGATTCTTTCACGTGTTTCAGGTAAACGTGAAACTTAATACTATGCAGGCGATTAGAAAATTGAGTGCAACTCGGAGTCTGTCTTACTGTCTGCTACTACTGCAAGTGTTAGAATAGTGTTGGACACCATGTTAGGAAAAATTGGTTTGTACATTTAGAAGCAAAGGAGAAGTTGTGGAGCTGTTAGTACTAAATCTTGAGTGCTGTTCCATTTGAGAGTATGATCAGTTAGCTATAAATTCACCACAGACTTAACATCTCTTAAATATAGGACTTGCCAAACTGATTCAGAAGCTGAATGACACCAACCTTGAAATATATGAGCACAATTGTAATTCTTTTGCAAAAGGATTAGAGGAGGAGAGGTAGGTCTGAAATAAGAGAGGGGTTTGTCATACACGGGCACCTTTCCTTCCCATCCAAAATAGTAAGGGTGGGAATTACCATATACTGAATTTAGGAAACCCAAAACTATACAACCCAAAGGCACTTTTTATGAGATGAAGTCCCCCATTGCCCCAGAGACTAACTCTCCAGCATCAGTTTGGCAGATCTAGTTGAGTTCAGTTTGGGGGTCCAGCCCACATCTCCTTATATTCAGGTAATTAGACTGACCAAAGCTTACAGGAAGAGAACTCTAAGAGTTTGATACAACTCCTGTGAGCATATCCACTTTCTTGTATATATTGCCTGAGAAAAATAACCCTACAAAATATAATCTATGCTGAAAGAATACTTTAATTGTGTGTGAGTCAAGTAGTTCAGTGCTCTGGCATATAATTTTGTTGTTGGTCCTTTAAGCCCAACAAGTATGTGTGTTTTGAAATTGCGAATGTGCATTGCAAGAGCATGTTCCTTAACTTTCAAGTTTTGTGCTGCTGCTTCTCGGGCATTTCATGCAATCAGTTGATGAACTATCTTACAGAATCACATACCTTCTTTTCTCACGGGTCACCAATCAGCTTCGAAAGCTGGGCTTTAAGATGTGCATCAGTCATACTACTACTTGATTTAAAGAAGTGAGTAGGCTGTTCTTTTCTGATAGAGGAAAAAAAGAGGATATATTCTTTGTAGCTCCATCGCTTGGTACCTTGCCTGTCAGGAGAGATGTTTTGGACCTATTGTGGCTGTCAAGTGGGAGATGTGTCAGGTTGTGACATGCAGCAGTCATGGATGAGGAGATCTAGAGTTCTTGGTTCTTGGCTCCTCTCTGTTGCCCCTTCCCATAAATTGTCAATTATTCTAAGAAAGAATCCTTTTCCATCTCTCTGAAGAAGCGCTAAGCGAGCTGGGGCACCAGCGGATGTGATGGCTGGATAGCATGCAGAGTAGTGGTATCAAATGCCGAGCGCCTGAACTGAGACACACCAAGCCTTCTTGTTGTGTTCATGCAATGCATTCATGTTTCAAATGACCTACTTAAAAAGAAGAAAAAAAAAAAAAAGATGCAGCCACTTTGAGCCATAAAAATGTCAGAGTGTAATTGGGAAGGGGGCTGAACAAGCTATCATAAGATAAAAGCAAACGAAACGATGTCTCACAAATTTTTGAAATCTTCTGTGAAAATAAGCAAGAACTGGAGCCTGAGCCAAGATGTCTCTGAAACAGTGCTATATGTCAAGGGGACACTGAAATCCATAGGCTTCCAGCTGCTTTCACTTGGTCTTAGGGGCATGGACATTTGATAAGGTAAATCAGGACCAGGATAAGCCAATAGAGGTAAACCTGGAGCTGATGTATTCTGCCAGCATATGAGGAAAGATCCTGGTATTTCTATTGCTCATCTTATAAAAGATGGCACGGGATTATATTGAACTGCAAAAGCACAATGCTTTGAAGTGCAAATATGGATAGCATATTACACTCAATGATCCAAACGTTCCTATCATGTTGGTCAGAGTGATCCCCTTCGTGACATTTCACAAGGGGATAAAATAGGAGGAGAAAAAACTTCAGAGGGTAAAACTGAAGTGTGTTCAGCAAGCAATATGAGCTCAAAACAAAGCAGCAGTGCTAAAAGGAACTCTAGCTATGTTCAGGTAACTATTTGGTTAAAATAAACACACCATCTACTGGCACATGTCTTAGGTGCAGCCCTGTTCATAATTGAATAGAACTGGTCAAGTTGTTGGTCTGCCCAAGACTTTCAGTTTGCACCTTGTAACAGCTGGTGCGTGTTAGTTGTTGCAGCTGAGATCACTTAAAAGTGCATTTGGTTTTTTTGCTGAATGTTCTGTTTTTATTATTCTACCTCTCCTCTTTGGTTTACTATCACTGATTCTCTGCCATAAGTCCAGAACTATTCATTTTGACCAGGTTTGCTGCAATTCTTAAATGACCTGCTTTGCTGCAACTTCTGTTCTGTTAGATCTCGGTCTAGCATGGAGCTCTTGGAGGGCGACGTGCTCTTTGTATCCACGGGGCTCTGCCTGCAGGAGGAGAAGCAGTTTCTTCTTGCAGGATCTCCTGAGACAGTCTTTGAAATTAGTGTCCTGTTTCCTGCATCTCTTAATGGGCCCGGTTCACCCAGGTTCCTGTCAACCACTCGCAGACATTCAGAGCGACTGCCCCCTATTTGGCATCTTACATTTTTGCTTTGTTTGGATTTCTGAGGCTGAAACGGGCTCATGGAGAGCTTTTGATGAGACAGCTTCCTTGAGGAAGGAGGCTGGAAGTAGGTCACCACTGTTATCTGCTTCGCTGTCATTACCTGAGCGGTGTGAAGGGTGGGAATAAGTGTGGGAGAGCAGCTCTGGGGGAGCTGGGGTGTAAATGTCATATGCAGCTGGACTGGCTATGCCGCGCTCCCCATTGAGAGAACATCCTATAGGAGGATGCACCATCTTCCCCTTTTCAGAGCCAGCTGAAAGCTTTTCAGGCAACACAGGCAAAATGAATAGGACAGTTTTGAGAGGGAAGGCTGCCCCCTCCCTGCAGACACCCACCCCACAGCCCATGGTGAGAAGCAGGGCAGTGGCCACCCAGCTGTGCTGTGCTGGAACACCGTTCCGTCTGTGCTGAAAGCTGACGCTGCCCTGTATCGCTGCCCAGATACTGCCAAATTATAATGGCTTTTCTCCTGCAGCCAAGCACCTGATGGGGTGTTTCAGCTCCTGCTTTTCGTTCAGTGCTATCTTTCCTCTTTGTATGTTCCCAACAGTAGTGCTTTGCTGTCCTCTACAGAGCAGAGCTTCTTTCTCTTTGCTTTCCCCCTATTTTACTGAATTTAGTAATCTCCTCTTTGCAGCCTATTTGAGTCCCTGGAGGCTTCTCATAGTCATAGACTCCTGCATTCGTGTCTTTTTGAGTTATGCCCTCTCACCAGTAATTTTGTGGCTTTATTGGATTCCTTCAACCTCATTCAGGACATTTCATCGGCTACCCAGACAGATAGGTGCACTCTGGATCCAGGCGTTTATTGGCTAACTAAGGTATGGATGATCCGGTTATTTCAGGCTACTGACTTCTTTGTAAGTTTTAAGCAGGTCTTCTCGCGTCCTGGCCAGCAATCGCACCATTTCTTGCTGCTTTAACACAAGCCCCCATCTAAGTGAAAGGAAGATGACTTCCCTGGGGGCCCAGCCCTCTGTGGCAAACGCTGCCTGTACCCTGACTGGTGCAAAGTTTGTCATTCAGATCGTCTCTACTTGCATTTTGTAAGCAAACTGGATGGTACAAACCTCCATCTATCAATTTTACGTTCTATGTCAGATAACGTCTTCCACAGCCCCACTACATTTAACTAGAGAGAAGGCATCCTGAAACAATCCATATTACAGAGATAATTGCTTTGTTATTTAAATATTATACCCATCAGGCATCTCCCTGTCCCTGTAAAGGTAAGGTTAGCAAGACTTAAGACTGCTGGAGCCATTAATCAGTCCATTCTGGTTCTTTCCCCTTTTGAAATTGGGTGGGATGGTTAGGGGTCATTTATCAGTCTGTCCCAGACTGTACTTATGAATAATAAATGGTCCCCAGACCTGGAGTTACAGCTCACTGAGAGCGAGACCTTTGGGTTTCATTGAATGAAACCACAATTGATTTCAAGGGTGGCAGAATCAGACCCTTAACGCAGTTTTGACTCACGTGTGTGAACTGTAATCTGATAATAATAAAAAGTCTCGTTAACATTATTCCAACATCATTTAAGCAGGAAAATAGCTTCAGAGGGATGGTGACTGGATGCTGAGAATGGGTATGAAATGGAATAAGTTGAAAATGAGTTGAGAGAGAGAGAGAGAACGAAATTGTGCAGAATGAAAAATGTATATGATTATATTTCACAGACATTTTTAACCCCTTCGTAGGGAAGGTTTTTTTCAGAGAAAAGTTGTAAACAGTTCAGAGCAGATCTGTATGAAGCTGTGGGTGTTACAAATGGATTTGAGCTTAAAATGACTTCTAGCACTGTCTGTGTCCCACGCTGGGGTATATGGAGAGCACGCTGCCCATCTCCTGATACGCATGACTCCTATTAGTCTGATTTTCCTGAGAAGTAAACTCGCAAGGTCAGCCAGAGGCAAGCCCGGAGCCGAGGCCTAGCTTATATTGCAACTCTATAATTTTTCAGCATTGCCAGCTGTGGTGATCTTATCAGGAATCTGCAAGTATTTGGTGGTTTTCTTAGTACTTTTATTTCTGGAAATATGTGAAAATGCGATAGTGTCTCCTTTCATTTATAAAATAAAGTTTTTGGACCTCGTGGTTGCAGAGAGAGATTTCAGATTATGGTTAGGGTGAACACTAAGGGCTTTTACAGAAGCAATCAGTGAGAATGCAGAAGTAAATGTCAAATACCTTTCTTTTTGCTTATTATTATCTAAGGCTCTTGAAAATTTGTTTTTGGCAGTACTGGTTACTTAAGTTTTGATTTATGTTCAGACTTTGTGCTTAGAACTGGCATCATCTAGCAGGCAAGGACCAGCAGACATCATAACTCAGCTTTTGGTGAACCAAAATTGTACGTGTCAAGAGATACCGTGTGCATCTGCTGAATTCTGACCCATCACGTATTGCAGGGTCATCTGCTGAACGGCTGCTAACTCTGTGGGACATAAACACCTGAAAAGGACAGAAAAGCCTTTGGTAGGGACAGCTCTCCTTTGGAGGGAGGCGTTAAACAGCCACCTCCCGGCAGCCCTAGTGCTGCCCCTGGTTTGGGCTCCTCACTGAATCCGAAGAAACGCGAAGTGACTGTCATCAGGTGCAGGCAGAGAAGGGCCCCATGGGAGGTGCGTGCCTGGCACTAAGGTGGTGATCACAGGGACTCGGATGACAGAAACTCCCAGGGGCCCATCCGCTTTTTTCTTAATATATTTTCTGGCAGGCCTAGTCATCATTCACTCTCTAATACAGGCCTTGAGATATTGACAGGACTCCTGTTTATGAGCATATTCAAAATCCATTTGTTGCTGGGTCCAGCCTGGCCACTTTCAGAGCTATTGCCATCTGACGCGCATGCTGTGTTTTGGCTCAAAACAGAAATAGCCTGATGAAATTTCTTGCTAAAAGGAAAGTTATTGCACATGTACATTAGTTATTTTTCATTGCCTCAAGGGGAACCACAAATGTGTGTAGTTTCTAATTAATTGCTGGGTTATGTAAAGAGTGCTCCATATAGCAAAATGGAGCGGCACGCTTGACCCAGCAGTCAGGTTTTCTTCCCTTATGCCACTGAACTTTCCTCATTTTCTCCCAGTCTCAAGTAGCTGTTCTTGTCCCAGTGAGTCCTGGCTCCAGTGGATGGTTGTATTGGTTCAGGGTGCAGATGTTTATAAACAGACATTTATTTCCACAGCATCAGCCCTTCAACACCTCACTAGAGGATGAGTTTGGAGGCTTATGAAAGAGTGAGAGAAACTTGCAGGTGTTTGTATGCAACTCTGTATCCTCCCAGAATCTCTGCTTTTGTCTTTAAGGGTTCTTTCCTTTATAAGACCCATACTCAAGTTTTGTGTTCCTTGTCATGCATCCATTTAGCATCCAGTGCCAGTTACTTATGACTGGGAAAAGTGAAAATTAAGTGTAAGTCTATGCATTAGAAACAATGGCCGCTCTTGTAAAGCACCTTCTGCAGGGGTGGAGGTGACAGCTGGAGGTGGAAGGACGCAGCTCCCTGCTGTGCACTGGCCATCCAGCTGAACTTGTCCGAGGTGGTGCAAAGACTTAAAGCCTCCCATTCCCATCTCTGTGCCATGACTATACTTCAGGTGCAGTTAATGGTATTTGGCCTGGCTGTCAGAGGTAAGAGTAAGTGCAGGATAAAGCCCTACATCTGCCGGGTTGTGGAAACGTGCGCGTAGTGTGTTATGCCAGAGGAGGTCGGGCAGTGGAACGAGTCAGCGCAGGTACAGGATGTTGGCCACTGTGGGGTGAGGGGTCAAGAAAATTGTTTTCAAGGGTATCCCAGGTGAACTCACACACTCAGCTGCTGAGTTAACCCATTGAAAGGGCTCATCTTCTCTGTGCTGCATGGAGGAAAGCATGCATCCCTCTGCTGAAGGGGGCTACAGCAGCGGGAGTCACTCAGAGCTGAATCAGGTCCTTAGGGCTAAGGGCATTTGGTTTTTTGATGGCCCAAACCCTTCTGGCACTCCTGGTTGAGTCATCTTTTGTTTCTGTTTTCTGCTACGTACAGAAGGGTTCTGGCATGACTGGACTTCTAGGTACTACCATGATGCCAATAATATTAATTTTAATTGGTGTTAAACCTCTGGTTGGTTATTGGATCTGCTATCTTTATGTTTAAATCTCTAACCCCCTCTCAAATGTTTATGGACTCGCTATTGCCTTTGCTGAGCAGTATGTTCCATGTGTAATAGCCACTTTGTATACCTTGGGCAAGCATTAAAAACTGTTTTAAATAGTATGTAGAAATCCATATGTTGTCTGGAATCCTGCTCTGCTTTTCATGCAGAAAGAGAACACAAGAAACAGCATGTATTTATTAAAGCCATATTTCTTCAGATAGCTTAACCTCTGCTTTATAAATTGTATTTAACATCAGTATCATATTTGGTCTTAATCTACTATTGCATTTTAAACTCTGTTCCCATGTCGGTCTGGAGTGGTCCATGCAAATCAGTCCAATGGACAGAAAACAGGATGGTATTATATAGTGGCTCTTTAGTGTTATATCCAGTTTTATGCTTTGTTGAGAGCAGAAGTCACACTATAACAATCCCTCAAAGGCTCAAAGCTAAAGGAACATTAATCAACAGCAAGAGTAAGTGACTAAATATAATGTCCGTGTTGGAGGAAAGGAACTTGTATCTGGTTCCATGCGCTCCGTCTGATGCCTGGGACTTTTATCAACTAAGTCTGAGGAGGAATCTTCAAAAAGAAATATTTGCGTAAGAATGATTTATCATGTGATTGGGAAGAGTCCACTGGGAAAGGTGACTGGCCAAGTCCATGTTGACTAAGTAGATCAAGAATGAGTGCCACAGATATGCCTCAGTTTTAAATGCCTGTTTGCTGGTCTCATTAATCTGCTAAATTACCCAGCTCAAATTGCTTATGTGTAAGTGTTACATCAAGGTACACTATTTTGTATTAGCTGCCATATAAAAAGGAAACAGCCACCGAAGGTAGGAGAGAGTGAGGGTGAGTTATTGGCTGTTAAATAATCCGGCAACAAAGTACTTACTCATGGGGAACAAAAATTGCCAAGAAATATTCACATGGGTATCTGATAATGTCTAATTTGTTCCCAGAATCACACATCATTGTTTCTGCATACTCAAGAGAGAGGCAAAAACAGCAAAGGAGAGAAACAAATATACACACAGACACACAAATAATTAACAGGCACACGGTCATGGAGTCCAGTATTAGATCTAGAATACAGTGAAGACACAGCATAAGAAATGTTTATTATGAGCAAAGATGAAAAAACTTGACATTAGGGCTGGCTGATGGCAGTTATGAATAACAATTCCTAAATCATCCATGGCAAACACTTCTTACAAAGGAAATGAATTGTTGCAACACAATACATCCTTGTTGTATCGATATGATTAGCTAGTTATCCATAACATGTTGTAATTTGTTTTGATTTTTAAGTGTTCTTTAGCTGCAGAGCCTTAATGAGGCTTCTCTAAATTGATTAGGAACTGCAAGATACAGCATGGTTCACAGATTATTTCAGAGAGCTGTCAAGATCCTGTGACTTTCATTTCATTGGATTTAATGATCGTTGGAAAAGGTGTGCATTACAGCCAGATACAATCACATTTGTCAGCGTGATCCTTTTAAGTGCAATTCAATTAAAGTGTTATTCTCTAATTTTATTATTGCTCAAGCTGAGTGCTAATGCTGGCTACCAATAAAGCTACAGGTAGATAATGGTATACAATTTAATTTAACTAATTGGAGTTTAGTGATCTAACATGCTTTTCATATCTTAATTCTTTGAATAATCTTTGATTTTTGCATCTGCTACAATTCTTCTAATGGAAAAGGGCAACTGAAAACATCAGTTACATTTGAGATTGAATTATCTAGTAACATCTGCCTTTAACAGTGTATCAGTATGCATGCGAATTTTCTTCTATTACCTGTCACTTGCCTCCATTTTCCATTGTCAGTGTGCTTGACCTTGAAATTAATTTATCTAACTGCGCTTACATTCCTTATTAAGTTAACTGCAGCCTTGGAGTGCCAGAAACATTCTCACCGAGGGGATGCTGGCTAGATGACAAATTAAAGGGTCAGGAGCAGAGATAAACCAGTCCCTCCAACTAGACAAAGCCCATATTTTTTCCTACAATTGAGAAGAGTTACAGATAAACAAAGTACAGATGCAAGAGCACATAGATACACAGGGATAAGATTATTCTATTTACTTGTAAACTCCTTACTGCTGCTTTCCTATACCAATGTTTTCGTTGGTTTCTTATATCTGCTTTATTTTGGGACGTGGATATTAACACTTGAAAACTGGGGAGAGGCTAAATTATCTTCACTGCAAATTTAAAACAGGAAATTCTATGATTGCAGTGCCTCAAGGTCTCTGAGTCAGCTCAGGTGTTTTGCTGTGAATTGAGCGAACCTTAGAATATTTCTTCAAGGCACGAGAGAAACTGAACTCCAGGAAGGGGTGCTGTCCTCTCTCTTCTAGATACCCGTTTTGCCTGTGTTGACTATTGCCCTACATATGGCTATGGTCTCTTGAAGTAAACTGTAGCATTTTGGGTTAGGCAAACTTTTCCATATTTTTCTATATAGAAAATGGAAGAAATTTAAGCCACCTCACCTTGTGCAGCAGGATAGCTTTATTTTGGACTCTCTCTGCTCACACTCTTTTCTACAGAGCCCTGGTATTAGTACAGAAAAAAAAGGTTTCTGTGTCCTTCAACTGTGTTCTCATTTTCTGCCAGTGACAAAGCCATTAAGTCACTCGTTGTCCTAATCTAACTGTAAGTGACTGCAGCGGCAGTATGTCCACCGAGCGCTCTGAATCTCTTTGGCTACCTCACTCAGGTACTTGCAGCAAACCCACTGCTCCAGTAAACACGCACATCTCTGTCTTTAATGGATTTGTGACATCTCTGTGACAAAGCAAAGTGCTATCATTCTCAAGATATAGATGGCAGTAAAGGCACAGGGGAGCACAAGGAGTTGCCTAAGGCTGTACAGAAAACTTGTGTGCAGGTTGTGCTGTACACACAGGAAAGTGATGAAACAGGAAAGTAACCCAGGTCTCCTCCTAATGGCCCCACCACCGTGCTGCTTCGGCAGAGGTGGCAGCTAGAACCAAAAAGTGAATTCTCCTTTTTCTGGTCTATTGCATATGGATTCATGGTCTTCCCTTCAAGCAGCTTTTAAAAAGAAATCAAAAGCACTTACAAGCTCCATTTCTGGATGTCATGAGGGGTTTTTTTACCAAATGCAGAGATTCCACTGAAAAAGCATTGCCTCTTTCTCTTCCATGTTCTTCAGCTGTGATTTTTCCAGAATGAGCACAAAGACCTTTTCCATATGTCCTTACTCAGCTGTGTGCTCAATTTCTAGCTACACTTGGTTATGGCACACTTTCAAAAATACATAATCCAATATCTAACATCAGTCATTTGCCTAAAACCATAGTTGATCAGATAGTTGGGAAATCACAAAGTGTCCTTCCTCCTGGTGTGAGTCATTGCCTGCACTTGACATGACCTTTCACACTTTAGATGAATTGAGTCCAGATTTTAACAGCTGGCTTGTAGTTTTAAAAAAAAAAAAAAAGTCAGGATATGTAAGAAAAGTAGCGTTGATGTCAAAGGCAGGGTGGAGGGCTCACTGTATATGTACATATTGGCCTTTGTCTGACTGATATGTGAGAGTGGGGATACTGGCTGCAGTCAGTGCCTTGGCATTGGAATAAGCATGAGAAAGTCTTGCATGTTACTGAGGCTGCTGATTGTTGATGCTGGGAATTCAGCGATTCTTGTCAACTATGTTGTGTTTAAAAAGTCTTGACAAGTGATTCATTCTGTCCATACTGCCTTTCAAAATCATGACAGTGCTGATGCAACATCGCTGCTCACATGTATACAATTAGTTGACTTCATTATGGTAATGCACTGTTTAAGTTTTCCTGCTTTTCCTGCTGTGGCTGTGGAATTATCTTTTGACTTCCCAGGACAACAAAATTTGCTCATTCTGTCATTTGTACATTGTGGCTACTGTATCTGATGTTAGTTTTTGATTGAACTACTTTTGAACTGTGGATACTTACTGGCAAAAGTTTCCTAACTAGCTTAGCAGCATGCCATTGATGATACTGAGCATGTACTATCACTCAACTATATTCTTAAAACCAAAATGAGTCAAGACATATGTCTCCTTAAAAAGGCCAAGCTGGGTTCTATATTTATAGTATTTTAATGACATCAAATCCAATTCACAGGGTAAAAACGGGTTGATGGGCCTTTACTAGCTGTGAACTCAGCCTAGGACCTAAGAACTAAGCTGGGCTCTCTCTGGGGTGTGCTAAACTGGAAATAAAGATCCTGCTGATCAGATTCACTTCTCATTCACCCAGCACCAATCTGAAGAGACTCATTTTTAAAATTAAATTAGTCATTTAACTACCCCAGTGCTGGATGCCGTGGTGTTTTCTACTGAATGTGAAGTGCAAGAGGTGCCATTGAAATGGTGTGTCTTCTTTCTGGTTCCTTTGACTGTGAGGATTGCAGAGAGATCCTGCAGAAAGACTTGGACATTGAGTGTCGGTTAAGAAACAGCAAACTTTGCTTTTCACCATACTCGGGATTTCTGTTCAGGTCACTTGAAATGTGTGTAATGCTGAAATGTTTCAACAGATAACGTTACTCATATTTAATCACAGCCGTAACTGTTTCTTGAATTGCAGTGTATCTTACTGGAATATTGTTATTTATTTTATGTAACATTCCAGGTTTATATTCAGAGAAACTCTTGAGAAGCAGGAAGATACAGTTTTTGTAAACTCCACGGTGATATTTTCACTCTCATTCGAACAGCTCTATTTAGATTTTCCAACTGGGATAAATAGAGGAAATGTATTTAGATCTAAGTACTTTGTCATGATCCAGTGAAGTCTAGTCTGTACACCAGACCTAGCAAACTGTTAAATGATGCCGTGGGTGCAGTGCTAGTGGAATTTAAGATGAGAAGGGTTTATTTCATGTATATTACTTTTTTGTTTCTTCTCTATATTTTTCAGAAATGTTTTATTGCTTCTATCAATTGTAAGAGTACATAAAACTTTAATGATAAAGCAGTAAAAGAAATGATCTCCAAATATTACTGCAGATCCCTTGATAGATTTCTGTGCACTCGGCAACCTTTGTCTGAGCTAATTAAATAACAGGCAGAATAATTCTGGGAATGCTTACAGATAGCACTGCTGTGATGCTATTTCCAGAATGGATTTTTTTTTTTTCTTAAATCTCCTTGTCTAGGAAGCAAACACAGAGCCATTTAACCAGAGAGGTACCAGTCCAAAATCTTCATACAATAATTAACACAATAACAGGAATAGAAATTAATGTGGAGGCAAAAAATAATCAAGATTATAGCAAGACATCATTAAAGCTGTGTATAAACTAATAGAAGTGGCAGTAAAATGTTTGGTGGGTTCTGGAACATCTGCTTTGCTAAATCATCATTAACGTGATAAAGAGAGTCTATTTTTCCATTCAATGAGTTATGTATATTGTCTTGTACAACTTGTGGTTGTGGAAGTTTCTGTTTTCCATCTGAGTCTTAAATACGCTATTCAACAGCTTTATTATTAGCGCCCGACTAAACTCTGAAGTCTGAAGAACATGTGTTTTCAGAACCCAGAACTTTTTGTTTCTAATCTGACTGGTTTGTGTTACAGTAGTACAGCAAGGTCCCAAATGGATTTGGTGCTCTGTTGAACGGAGCTCCAGTGGAGAGTGAAAGAGTCCTTGCCCTGGAAAACGTAACCTAAAAGGGAGAAAAAGCTTAATTTAAAAGTGCCAAAAAAGGGGGAAACAGAAGCACTGACTGGTAAAAAGGCTGCCCACTGCTTTGCTATCAGCAGAACATCCAGAAAGCAGAAAATAAGATCCAGATTTTTTGATGCCCAGTGCATCCTGTGCACCCATCCTTTTGCAGTGGTTCTTGGACTGAATTGAGCTTGCTTGTCTTTGCTGCCCTGTCGGGAGAAAAAGACCAGTATTTATTATCTCATAGACTTATTTGTGTCTCGTCAACATTTTAAATGCTCCAAGGGTGGGTAGGACATCTAAATATTCCTAAGGTAAAGGTTCAACTGATGTAAAACCTCAGCGTGTTTCCAACTACCGTCTGAAAGCACATGCATAAGTTTGACAGTACATTTTCAAACCCATGGCAGCATTTTAGGTATTCATAGAAGAAAATATAAAATGCTTGCAGCAATTAACAAGAATATGCCATCTATAGGGGCACTTAAGCAGCTGCATCAGAGACAGAAGGTCAAAGTCCCCTTAAATTGTCCAGGTGATCCGGGGGAAGACGCCTGGTCTTTCATACCAATGCCCGCTGCAAGCAAAGGGCAGGCGATCTACAGTGAGAAAACTGCTCTCCAGACCGTGCATGCTGTCCTCCAGCCGCCCGTCCCCCAGGTTGCCATTGTGCGTTACCGTGGCTTATTGCAACGATGCGGGCGCTGATCTCAGCTATCGAGCAGATCAGGTTCTGAGAGAGCCAAGAGGACCTGGAGGGCTTTGTAGATGAAAGCCACTGGGTTGAATTGCATTCAGAAGCAAGCGGCACCATGCTGAGCTCAGATGTAACCTGCTTAGTGCAGCTTACAGCTCCGGCTCGCGCTCTGTGCTGACTGAAGCTTCCTCCGTGAGGGAGGAATTGGTGTTTTCTGTGAGGTAGCAGAGAACTTGTGTCACCTGCTCTGGTGGGAGCAGAAAATGTGGTTTTGGGAGAATGTGAGCATAGGTGGGATGTCTCAGCTCTGTAGTAGCTCTCTATGGGTCCTGATAGTCCCTGTGGCTTCAACTGCCTCAGTGTCATGCAAAGTTATTCTGGTGGGCTGTGCACAGATCTGTAGAGCATGGGGAACATGAAGGACCCAACTTTGTATGCGTGTTTTCTAGACTGAGATCTTAGCCAGGACTCAGACTTGTCTTCCTCTGTGCATAGAGGCTGAAGCAAGACAGGAGTTGGCTTATTACAGTCAGTATTAATTCTTTGTATTAACCAGTAGTAGAATTAAGTGAGCAATTTATTTCATTCTTGGAACAAATTAGGATGCTCTTGAAGTAGACCCTCTATCTACTGGCATAGTACTCAATGTACACTCTGTCATGTCAAGGAAGTTTTTCAGCTACTGTTGGTGTTTACCACTGAGCTTTTGCCAAGGCAGAGGGCAAGAAAAGAAGCAAATGCTTTCTGCATGGAAGGTAGCTGCTGCAGTTGAGATACTGATATTTTCCTGCAGCCAATGCAACTCGTCTCCTGCTCTGGTGATGACGTAGTCTTGCAAAGCTTCCCAGAATCACAGACCTCTCCCTCCCAAATGCAGTAATTCCTGGAAAGGTGATACTTTAAAGTGGTTGCTGGAGGTATCCAGAGTGATACAGGTGTATTCTAGGATACTTGTGGGCTGGCTCATTTCTAGATTGTGGTGTCGTATATTTTTGTTTCTATTTTTAATCAGTGTGCTAGTTTGCAGAGAAGGTTTTTTTATAACGTCAATGTCTGCTGCAACACACGCTGCATAAATCATTCAACAGAGCCACATATTGCTTTTGAAAGCTGCATCAGCTCTGAGCATAATGGCAAATGATGAGCAGTAGTGACCGGAGAAGAGCTGCACCTGTGATGATACAGTTTCCATTTGATTTGGTCTCCTCAACTTTTTAAATTTACCACTTTGATTTGGAAATTCCCAACGAACTCTGAAGAGTGGCAGGCTTTGTCCTCTCCGCTGATGCTGGGGGCAACTGGGAGTCTGCCCTCAGCACAGTCTGGAGTAGTCTCAGGGCTGTTGTAGCTGGTGTTTCAGGGAAGGCTCCCGAGGGGTTGCCAGAACCTCTGGCCTAAGGTTGCCAGAACGTCGGAAGCTGTGTGTATGCCCTGACATTCCGTGCTGCCGGGGGAGGCTTGCTGCCTGCGCAGGCTTTTATGCACAGAGCGACGCTGCCGGCAGAGCAGGATTTCCAGGTCCCCCACTGGCAACAACCTGGAGCACCTTTGTGTGCTGACTCGACCGTGCCTCCTCCCGAGTAGGCGCTCTCTGAAATCCCCCGCTGTACCGCTGAACACAAAGTAGTTTGAAGTGAGTTGTCTTCTTTTTTTTCCCCAGGTCGTTAGTGTAAAATTCAAATAGGTTAAATATGATTCATCTCTCTAACACTGGGAGGGGACAGAGGTCTGGCTAGCCCAGGTAATAGTAGCAGAATTCAAAGCCCATCGTTGTGCTTTCAAGCAGCAATAGGTTACTCATTACCGCGGCTTTGAACAGCTTCCCTGTAGGTTGTGTGCGTCTCAGCCACCATCACTCCTGGCACCGATCAATTAGTGTCACAAGCAGTTTTAGAAAAGGGCCAAACAGGGAACGTGTGTGGAGCTATTCTCCCACCTGCTGTTCTTACTGGTGAAGCTGGAGGGATCTGGCCTGGTATCTGTTTAGGAGCTAATTAGTTTGGGAGATTACAGAAAGCAGGATATATAAGCTGCCTGATCGATCTCCCCCACAGCCCTGTAAAGGGAATAGGTAAATGTCATTTTCATAACACCGGCATAAAAACTGAGAACTAGGGGCCGGATGTGCTCCCTGGCCACAGCCCAGAGCTGCCGGATCCAGGAGCCCAGAGGCTGGAGCAGATACCTCCCTGCGATACCTGAGGTGGGGGAAACTGCCCCTTCTGGAGGGAATCCCGAGGGAGCACCAGCAGCAGGCGACCACGGTGAACGCAGGAGGAGCACCAGCATACATGATGCACTTCGAACCCGCTGGAGCCGGTCTTCTCCGGAGGGGCCACATCGTGGGCCACACTATTCCATTTGTCCCCACCCTGGTGCTCTAGCTGCAGACCGTTAGATTATGCCCCTTGTTTTTCCAAATGCTTCTCTCTCATTCTGCTTTCCGTAGCCTGAGCTGTTTGGCTGCTGGAGGGGAGACTTGATAAGTGCGCTTTATGCAGTACATCTCGCCAATCAGGAGGCAGGGGGTTCTGGCTCCTACCTAATTACTTGGGTCAGTGGAAATAATGACAAGGTTTTTCTTAGATGTGCATTCAGAGAAGTCTGCAGTTAAGATTCTATCAAAAATGAAAAACAGTGTGCAGCAAAATAATTATTTTTGTAAGGCTTTTCAGTTTTTACCGTTGATGAGGGAAACAGCAGGAGTTCGCAAAAGGAATATATTTTATTGATGCCAAGGAATTATTGCATCAGTATTAGAACTTCAGGGGCATGTAAATGTTCAGGACAGTGAAACATTGCATTGTTACGGAAAAATTGTGCCTTTGAATAAGTGAGATAAAACACTTAAATGTTGTAAGAAAGTTATTTCTACGACTATCAGGGTGATTTGGAAACATGCTACTGCTGAAGTGGGTCGTGGACAATTCTTCTTGTCCTTCCTCTTATGCCATTCACCTATATCTCTGGGATATCTCTTAAAAAAAAGGTAATTTTTCACCTGCATTTAAAAAAAAACCAACACTCAGTGCCTGTCAAAGAATGCATGATTAAGGATGAGATTAACTTGAAGTCACTGTCTGGAATTTGTGTTCTTCTAAAATATTCCAAAGTTTTTTGTTTCAGTGTAAAAAGAGGAGTGCTTTATTTTCCTTTGCCATAGTGTCCCATTTCAGTCTTCCAGCCTAATAAGCAAAAGCCAAAATTTGTTTCCTGATGGGTCATAGAGAAACCCCAGTGCAAGCTGTGTGATGGTCACAAGTCCAGCGCCTTGCTTTGCAGCCTGCAGCGCAAATGCTTCCCATGAGGGCAGCATTCGACGCGGTGCATCCTGCCAGCTCAGGAACCAGAAGCAGAGTCACCGTCTGTGCAGCGAACGAGGCACAGCAAGATACCCGCTCGGGTATCTCTGCGTAACGCTACAGTGTGCCGTGGAGATACCAGGACTGCTTTCCAAGGGTAGCGAGATCCATCTCTGAGGTACCTTTCACATCTCCAGCTGCCCTCTGCAGGTCTGGTTCTCATTTTTCTGTTTCACCCGGAGCATTTGAAATGCACATCTTGCTCACTTAAATTTGCCTCTCATCCTCAGGAACGAAAGCTGGGTTCTCTCTGAGGGAGAAGTGGGCAGTTAGGAGTCTAGATCCCCTGTTTCCTTTTCTTCAATCCTTCTTTCTCCATATTGGTAAGATGATGTCAGTTACAAATGTGTTTTCTGTTTTGGTTTTAATGTCATTTCTATGTTGGCCAAAACCTTGTTAGGCAAAAGTCTAATTGTAGCTGCAGTTATCCTCACACAGCTTGCTTAATTAGAGGACCATTGTGTACTACCACCAAACATACTTTTGGGAGATGAGAATTGCTAGATCACATTTTGCTGAAATAGTTACAGTAGTGGAGCCTTTTCAACACCATCCCCGGCCTTGCCAGGGCCTTGCAGCTGAGCAGCTGCTGAAGAAACCCAGTACCTGCAGGAACGGGCCCTGCAGAACACATTGATTCATTGCCTCCCAGCTGAGCATTGCTCTTGAGTCTGGGATTTTGAACCTGCTAAGAAGTTTAGAGGAAAAGTACCTGGAGGCTCTTTGTAAGTGGAGCTGAAGAGGATCCATGTTTCATAGCCTCTCTTGCTCAAGCCCAGTCCTCTCCTTCCATTCGTCTTTTAAAGAGATCCCGTGCTCCCACATTTACATGTCCGCCTTCCCCCTTTCAACAATGCAAGACTCCTTGACCTACTATTCTTAACCTTAACTGACAAAGAGATTGTAATATAAATAGGACATTTATAACCAGCATTGGAAATCTCTTCTGTTGTGTGATTATCTACAAAGTGTTATTACCCCCTTTTTGCACAGGAAAATACGCCTAGATTTTCATTGATCCATCTTGAATCAATGCTTTTAAAAATCTTAGACACATTTTACTTAAGAGCAAAAGCATGCATTTTATGTTTTGACATGGTATTATTGATTGGAAAGGAGAGAGCAGTGCTCTCCACCTGACTGTCTCCTCAGTTTCCTAGTCTGGCAGTGTCTGGTAGCACAACATCCTTAATGGCTTTGCTCCTGTTTTCTCTGCTTGTTGCCTCTCCTCTTTATCCTCCCAGTCCTCAGCACGGTGCCTTTCTCAGTTTTTTAAAGTAATCAATATTGTGCTCAAGCCTCCTGCTGTTTGCTGTCACTCATATTTGGCACAGCTATAAATTATGTATGGGTCTTTCTCGGCCCATATAACATTTCTATTGCATTTGTCAATTGCTAATCAATAGTTCACTTTTCTCATCCTCAAAGACACACACATGTTCTGAAGTTCTAATGCAAGCAGATTTCCCCCTTACATGTAGATGAGGAGAGTGGTGAGGCTCCAGCTAGGAAGCTAGAAGCTGCAGAGGTACAAATTTACACCTGGTGTTGTATTTGAGAAGACATTGACATAAATCCTCTATCTACAAGGCTTTGGTTTCTGCATTTCACTGTGGAGCTACTTCCTCCATAGCATGACAGGCAGTGCTTCAGCCTGGCTTTGCTTACCTGTGACCCTTTCAACCTCCACTGCACAAGATGCTCACAGTGGTAGACTTTGAACTTCCAGAGCTAATGGCATCTGACATTTAAGTCAACCTTAAAGAAATCTCGGCAAACCCAGTCACTTAAACTAATATGGCAGTGTCTCTTTAAGGAGGCATATTGACAGTCTTTGTAAAATGTCATGTTATGTTGATGTCTCAATCAAGTGCATGACTCTCCCCTTCCCCCTCCCCAAGTTTTCACAAGCTTTGAAATTGGGTTGTAAAACAAAAAAAAAGGAACAAATAATTCTTTTGTATAAGAAGTGCATTTTAAAAAAGTTGGATTGCTGACTCTCTGAAATAAGTGAGCAAGCCCTGTAGCATCAACTTCTGCTGCAACATCTTTAATACATACACAAGTCCTGTTAGCTGAGGCAAGGAGAAAGTACCGGTGGAGTGAGACTGCTTGAAACCATATTTTGCTTTAGGCAAAACAGTGTGCTAAAAGAGCTGAAAACAAGAAAAGCTGCCTACTGCTATCCCTGCAACATTAAACATCAAAACTCAAGCCATTTGCTACTGAAGGTTGGTCGCTTGAATAAATGCTCGAGATTTGAGAAACTGCTGGTCACAATGGGGAGAAGAGAGAGCTTATTCCTTCAAAAACCTGACACCTCTCGTCACTCCAGAAGACCAGTTGCTGCCTAAGTAAATCCTCAATTAGGGCTGTTGGCTGCAGATCCTGGAGCTGCGCTCGACGGAGGGATTTGCTAGAGCACTCTCCATTTACAGCTATGTGTGCTACAGCACTTTCTGATTCGGTGTCCAACGGGGTTTGACCTTCAGGCCATGCTGCAAAGGTCTCTGCTTTGGACCAGATGGTGCCACTTTTATTCACACTGAGTCGTATTTTCCTCCTTAAGAGGGCTGACATCTCAGCTAAACTGCACTGAACTGAGTCCAGCTGTCTGGCTTTTCCAAGCTTTACTGATAGGAGAGTGGGGTTTTAACAGGGCCTAATTCTCCAAATTGCAGAGTGCTCAGGGGAGTTTGAGTGACTGCTCAGTTGCCTGCAAACTGGGGAGATGTGAGCCAGGTGTCATGCAGCAAGGAGAGACTGAAACAATAAAAGGTTGTGCAAAGGGGAGTGCAGCCAATCTGTGCTATAGGAACTGGCTTTTTTATCATAAAGGAGTATAGAGGTTGATAAGAGATTGGCATTTTAAATGGTAAAGAGATAGCATGGAATAATAAATAGTCATTTCCTAGAAAATTGATTCCCCAGCATGGGTTAAACCTCTTTCTCTGAGACAGTTTGAGGTTTTTGGGTGGCTGAGCAGAGGACTTTGGCTGACTGGATGGTGAGTCCAGATCATGGAGGTCTAGGGATGGAGATCTGCATCTGGATCATGGAGATCTCCACCTGGGTCATGGATATGCAGAGGTGGAGATCACAGAGATCTCAGTCTAAATCATGGAGACCTAGAGAAACTCCACTGGTTTGGGCTGTTCCAGGTTTACACAGGTGTGACCGAGAGTATTATGCAGCTCATTGCCTTTCAGCCTGCCCAGAGGTCCCACCTACCTGAATCAGTGAGAGAGTCCCTGCCCCAGGAACGCGTGGCCTGAGCAAACAGGACAAATGTGGGAGGGCTGATGGCCACAAGGACTAAAGGAGAGACTTGCCCAATGTCACAAGGCACAGGAGAGGCAGACTTGGGTGGCAGGATCACCTCCACTGCCTTCCTTCTGAAGCTTCTGGCTGTGAGGAGGGCACTATTAAGTATTTAATAAATTCACCTGGGAAAGACTCGCTGCCCCATGCCTTGTGCTGAACATCAGAGTCACTTCCAGATGAGCTGCACGTTTCTGTGTGCAGAAACCCCATGCCTGTGTGCTTCTCATCGTACTTCTGGCAGGGTTTTACCCAGTCACTGCTATCACAATATATTAGATTTCTAGACGGAACCTACAGAAAAAAAGAGGAGACATGGGGAAAGATGAATTCAGACTGTAAGTGAAACTTCTTTACAATGGGAGAAATGGGTTGTGTATGTACCACGTAACAAATACTCAGGTATGAGCCGTGCTGTTTGGCTTCGGTAGCATCTCCTCTGCCAAAGGCTGAACTACGTGACAAGTGAGGCAATTCAGGAAGAGTGCAGGCTTTCACCTCAGAGTCCTAGCAAAATCCTTCAGTACAGGAACCCTATGGTTACGGCACTTACCTAAGAATCCAGAAATGCTTTTAAATTTTGTGACTCTTAACTCATCCTCTGATTCTGGAAGACCACTTATTTTGAATATGTGATGCTGAATTGTAAGGGACATCAGACAGTAGCCCTTTCTTTTTTGTCTTCTTTCTTTCTTTCTTTCTTGTCTCTGGCAAATGGGGACAGATTAGCTGAGGTTGAGTGACGAGGTCACTGCCCTCAGCTATCTGCTGTGTCCCCACTGCATGGTCAACTGAGCCATTTGTGAATTAGCTGCTGAGCCACTGATTCCTACAGCAGAGGTTTAAAGTGGGCTGAAATTGTTTATGGTTAACCTGCACGTTAGTTCAGAAGCTGAACCATGATGCAGAAGTGGTTTGGATGCTGCTATAGCAAGGGTGGGACAGACAGTATGGGACAATAACACTTCCTTATCTATCAGGCAGAGCTGATGCTTGGTGTCTTTTTATTTATGCAGTCTGAGGCAATGATTCAGGCTCTTACAGCTTGTTGTAATTTGTATTTGTCCCTACAGAACCTATGCTGGCTCTCTCTCCTGAGAGCTCCTGTAGCCATTTCATTCACCAGCTCTCCCTGGTGCAGACAGTGTTTCTGTGCATGCAGTCAGCAGAGAAACTGAGGGTGAGAGATTTGGCCATGCAGAGTGAGTTGCAAGATGACTTCCCCCCCCCCCCGCCTTTGAATTTCTAATAAGATTTTTTTCCTGGTTCTATGGGAGATTAGAGCATTCCAGGAACTCTTCTTTGTAAATATCATTCCTATATAATTATTTTTAAAGATGTGGCAGAATGAAGGCATACTTTTCTCTGACCCACTGGTCAGCTTGGTGTCTGCCCACAGGCAGTATTCCAGATGTGTTGTTTTGATAGACATACCAGCCAACTTGCATATGTCTTTCAGCCTTGTCTCTGTTTGTAGGGCACCTTTTTGTACTTGGAAGTAGGAAAAGAAGGATGAGCTTATCCACTGCAGAATATACCTCTTGGTGCATCCTTGTGTATTTTGCTTTTCTAGAGTTTGTGTTTTGCTTTAATATTGAACACTTCCATTTTAGAGCAGATGATTAGGAGAGCTAGCAGGGAAAGAGCGCTGTTTCTTCCTGAGACCCTAAGAATTGCCTTTTTGAACTCTCCTGTCCCTGATGTCTGCGCTAGCCGGGCCGTGCTGTCACGGTGCTGCAGAGGGCTCGGTGCCCAGCAGCGCGATTCCCAGGCAAGCCAGATTGCTGGCCGTTGAATGGTGTGAAGCCTTTCCATCAGTGAAAATCCTCCGCGGTGCTTCCAAGCCCTGCCGAGCTGCCGAGCAAGACCAGAAGTGCTGCTCATTTCCTACGGGCTCTAATTCTCATGGCGCTGATGGGAGCTGCTCATCCCCTTTGGGGAGAGAATGGGAAACAGGAGGCCAGGAGCCCTGCTGGCGCCCGCTGCCGAAAGCCTGCAGAGGGGCTGGGTTTGCAGGATTGTAAATCATCTGGAGTGAGGGCGCTACGTTAGTTAATCCCAGATGAGGATCAGATCACCTGCCTTGCAGCCCAGACCATTTCCCCGGGACCACTGCACTGGCTCAGATCCTGTTGGCTCTAATTCCACCCTTTGTTCTATTTTTGTACAGTAGGTTTTTTAATTAGTAATTCTGTTGAATTTATAACACGTTGCGACTGCACGTCCCCTGAGCATAAATAGAGCACTGAGAAGAAAGGAGGCAGTGATTTAATGCCAGATCATCGTGGGCCCAATTCATAAAAACGTTATACTTTTTATGTAGGAAAAGGAGCGTCCATGTAGCGTATTTGGAATTCATTGAATCTTCTTTCTTATGCATAAAAGTTGCCAACTGCTCATTACTCACTGAAGGGATTCATAACTCAAAAGAGGGCAGAGGCAGAAGAAAAATGAGCATGCCCTACTTAATGTGTAAAATTCAAATATTAAAAAAAAAAGAAAGAAAATCTGGCAGGGGTACAGGGTAAGTAAATCATCGCTTTAAAAAAGAAACCTCTAATAATTACCTAAGTACAAGATTCATGGCCGATAACTAGTCAGAGCAAAGATATGCACATAACCTTACTTCAGCTTTTAAACAGCACCCATGATTATTATTGTTTTAAACAATGGCAAGTCTGTTTTGCTAGCAAACTGCATACTTCAAACAAAACTTTAATATATTTATTGGGGGAGCCACATGCAGGAAATAGATTATTAGGGGAGAAGATGTTCTTCCATTTACGGTGATCCTAGAGCAGAGAATACAGAGAAAACACATTAAGAAGCACTTCACATTTTTCCTTTGCTGTAACCCAACCCAGACTTGTGCCCAGAAGAGACAGCCTCCTTTGATCATTGCAGATCCATATTGACATGTCCCATGCCATCCTTCACTCTCTAATCTCTCAGCACTGTGCACATTGAACACATTGCTGTATACACACTCATTACCGTACCGAACAAGAGACCACATATACTGTACCAGAAACCACAACTAGACAAAAGTCATTGGTCAAAGATCATTTACATTCCTTTTTAGCTGCTTCTGCTCCCTCCAGAGAAACTCTGATTTATCAGGAGAATTGAGCTGTAGTTCCTTTCCTTGCACGTGGGTGGGGACAGGAGAGCCAAGGGGAGAAGCAGCAGCTTTATTTTGCTGCTGTTTTTTCTTTTCAATTGCCTGTCTTCCTAGCTCTCTCTTTCTCGTAGAGCATGAGAAACTTCTTTCTGCTGGTCTCTTCTCGCCCCTCTTGGCACCCTTCTTGGAGGAGGGAGAAGGTGGAAGGAGAGAGCATGGCACACATGTTGTAACTCAAAGTGCAAAAGCCCTCGTAGTGGAGAGAGGTGCAGCTGTGCGTTCCGAAATGCAAAGTTGCTCTGTACCAAGTGGCAAAGCAGTACCGGCTCAACACGGTGTAGTTCCACAGCGAGGTGTGGCTTAAGGGTTTGAACCCTTAGATGGAGAATAGCACTGATATCAGACAGCGGGTGAAAAATTAAAGGATGCTGAGAGTTTGTTTTGAAAGCAGTGAGTGTTAGGCAATGGCCTAGCACCTCAGCAGTGGTAGTTCTGTAATGCAAGGTTTCAGCTGGAGAGCAGCTGCAGCTGCAGCAGCCCCTCTGGGGTGAGCCGGGCAGCCTCTGGGTCCGTGTTTGTGGTGTTCACCTTCCACCAGGCCCCTTCTCACCTCTCCCCTAGGAAAGGGAGAAAGCATACACATCTCCTTGGCATCACCTGTTTACTGATGGCACCTCAGGGCACTCTCTGAAGTTACATCTACGCTTCCAGACATGTCAACCCTCCCCAAAATACATCAAGAAGTCTGGTGGAAGTGGCAGACGGAGAAACAGCCAAGCAATTGTTGACTCTCAAGGCTGCCTAGTACATAGACATCCCATAGCAAACTGTAGAAATCGTTGCCATTGGTTTCAGTGGGAGAAGATATAGCCTTTAATGAGGTCAGCTATAAGGGCATGGATTTGACATCAGAAGCAGTTCCTGATGTGCTTGTTATCTGCTCTCGGAGGAACCCTGGCTTGCTTTCACAGCCGGCAATATACCAAATCCAACAGCTTTTTCTGGAGCTCTCTTTGGTTTTTTACTGATAGGCAAGATTCACGGACAAGACCAAAACACATAATTATTGGAGACGGGGTCTAAGGTGTGCCTCTGCACATACTGGAGATCTTAAGAGAACTGCAGGCAACTCTACCCACACCTCTGATTTTTTAAGGGGATGATGGTTTCAGTTGGCAAAAGGCGCTGAGCTCCAGCGTGTTGTTAGGTGATGCATTTTGAAAGCACGTCGCTATCAGATCCAGCACCCCATCCTAAATCAGGCACGGAGCGTTGCTTCCTCCCCACCAGTATTTCCCCTGCACGTTCAAATGGATACAGCATTTTCCTACCCTGCTGTTCCTAGCTAGCATGTACAGTTTCTGCAGCTATTCAAGAGCTGCTGAGTAGCATCACAGAAATGACCACGTTTTAATGGTGCCCCAAGCAATTCCTGTCTACGTAAAGTTCATTTAAAAAATTGCCTGGGATAAGAGCAGCTGTGTGAACATAAGATACTTTATTATTTTATTGGGCATCTGATTTGTATCTCACTTGCACAATTTTCTCACTGATTGACCTTCTTGCCCTCATTGAAGTTTACTAACAATTTATACAGATTAGAATCAGTCCATATAATTATATATCATAATTATCAGCTGCTATAAATTGGTGTTGGTCCACTGAAGTCTAATTACACCACCTAAGGAGCTGAGTCATTTGTTATGACTCTGTTATACAATAGACTGAAGCTAATTATACTGTATGTCTATGTATGCATCTTGGTGTGTATTTTCCCCCTTTCTTTATCCTCTTTCATTCCGCATTGCTTCTCTAGTGTTTCCAATTACATCAGTTATTTGCTCCCCGTGGAAATAGTTTCCAAGAGACACTTTTGGGAGCCTGGAATTAACCGACAGTCTGGAGGCTCGATTTTGCGGCCTCGTGTTTGCTGTGATCTAGAGGTGTCAAATTGCCTACATTTTTACAAATCTAACCTCTCAACACATTTCGGAGTCAAATTTATAGCTGTATATATGCTTGCAGTTGATTCACTCTAACATCCCAAGCAGAGAATATTTCCCCTCCTATTAGAAAATGAGCCTTTGCTGAAAAACGCGAGGAAACTGCATTTTTATTAGAGCTGATGTAGTGGTGAGAAGCAGAAGCCCTGGATAACACTTGTTTCAGAAAGGATAGGGGAGAAGTGACCGTGGACCGCAGCTGTTTGACTCTCTCTGAATCTGAAGCGCCCTTGCACATACGCCGCACAGTGCCGTCCAGGAGCGGGCAGTGCTGCTCGGCCCTTCGGTGGGATCTGGGGAAGGGCCCTTACAGGCTCATCGTGTCCCCAAAGATATTTCAGACAGCTCTGAGACATACTTTGCCGTATGATCCAAACTAACTTGTCTGATGACTGGTAGCAAGTTTCAATTGTTGCTAAATAAGTTGGGGAAAGCTTCCAGAGGCGGTGTTGGGTATGTGAGGTGGAAGTGTCCAGACAAGGAGAGCATGCAATGGGTCTATCTAATGCTGTCGGGGGGTTCCAGGAAACACCTGACCTCGGGCTCATTTGAATTTCCAGAGGCTGGGAGATGTAAACGTAACGTATTTAAATGTAGCTAACATTTTTCTTTTGCTCAAGTGTGCTGTGATCAGATTGCCATTTTCTTTACCTTGTTCTGCCTTAAAGCCTGCAGTCATTTTATTCACCGATTTGTCCTGTATTAATCGTAGTGGTGTGGCTTGCTGAGCAGTAGGTACGCGACCGTCCCAGTGCTCCTGTTGCTGTAGGGATAACGCTGATCCGACAGGTTAGCAGGAATCGCTGTTCAGCTTCTGCATCCTCGCCGGGTGAGACAGCGGCGTTTCCGCAGCTCAGGCCCCAGCATGCTGCAGGGCAGGCGAAGGGAGGTGCGGGGTAACTGCAGGCGAGCCTTGATGCAGGATGAAATACATGAATGCAGTGGATGCACAAACAGCGTTAAAAAGTAATCTAGTGTTTAATGGGGCTCTGCGTAGCACACTCGGGTTTTAGTGATCAAATCCGTGTGCGTTGTGGTCACCTTCTCTGTCCTCCCAATCAAGGCAAATGTTGCGCAACATCTATTATGGCCTGGAGAAATAAGGGTCAGGAACACGAACTTACTGTGTTGTAACAGCTGTAGGACTGAAGAGTGCTTTAACCACTGCTCACACCTTGTTCTGCCTACAGGACAAAAGACAAAAAGCAAAAGAAAAAAATGCCTCGCCTCATGCCATAGCTGTTCCTCATCTGTTCCCATAAGCACTGTGAGCCCCGTGGGAAGGTGAAAACCTCAAACTCCCCAAAAGAAGTTAACTTTTTCTTTCCTCAGTCCGTGTAACAGCTTTCTAGCAAATCACCTCTCTGCTCGGGATCAGGACATGGAATCATAGAAACATCTCTGCTTCCTCCAGAAAAGCTGCTTCTGTGACTTACTGTGTTCTAGCTCTGGCTTCACGTGGTGCAATTATGGTATTAAAAAGAGGGATCTTCTGTCAGACACTTCTATTTAGGTGAGCAATTGATAAACAGATTAAAGTCAAAACTGTGGGGAAAAGTAGACTAGCAATTAAACCATCAAAGGCAACCTACAGCAGATTTTGTTAAATCCCCTGGTTTTTAACCAGGTGGAACCCAATCACTGTAGCAGAGCCGATGAGGCTGTGGTTTTATCAGTGCAGCAGCGTGAGATGCCGCCCTCCACACAGACTGTTTACGGTCTTTATCTCTGGTTCTTCTCTAGTTTCAGCTGCTTATACCCATTGTGTGAATTTATTAGTCACTTGTAATTTCTTCATTGATTTTTGTTAAACTGTTTCCTGGCTCATGATCTTGGCAACCTATTCCTGTTGTTTAAACAAGCTTGCTTGTCAAGCAGGTTTTCCCAATGTCACAGTTCTAGTATTAACTCTCTTTATTGAGTAATGCTGCTTCTTATCCAGGATGAGATCAGACTTCATAACAAGTGGATCAAAGCCGTGAAGTTTAGATCCAAAATCAGAGCTGAATCCAAGCGTTCCTGAAATTTGAGGATGTTTAAATTGAGTTCTAGTTTGACCCTGCCATGGAGAAAGATTCAAGTGGTAAAGTTCAGAGTTGGATTTGTATTATCTCATTAATTAAAGGAGTTTTTAGTCCCGTGTTTTGATGTTAGGTCCACCTTTGGTAACCAATGGTCGAAGGTGATGAGCTCCTAAACTGCCCAACGAGGAGGTTTAACACCTGCTGAGATACGTGGCACAAGATTTCCCCAGAAATGCTCTGTTGTATTTAAAAAACGTAACTCTTGCTGGCAGCTGGAGAAACCTGGTCAGTTAATAGATGGAAACCTAAGAAGCAACAAAGGGCCAAATTTTTTATCAGAGTACTTTGATTCATATTAAATGCTACACATTTCTGAACACTCTACTCGGATTTCTACCCAAATACCAAAGGGCTGTTATAGCCGTATCCATAACAAAGGCAGAATTACTGAAACCTCATGTGAGAAACGCTGTTCTTAAGATTTCCTTCAGTTGAGTTTTGCAAATGAAGTAATGTTGATTTGTTCAGATATGGCCCAAATGTTCATATTGATTTTGTGGGGTGTACACTCCAACATCTGAACTGTGGTAAAGGTTTGACCCATCACCCCCCTGACGCCTAGACCAATATGTTATGGTGTGCAGTGATGCAGAAAATATTGCATTTCGCAGAAGCTTTTAATGCTACAGTGTGATGAAGACACATCTCAATGCAGGAGTTTCAAATCCAAAAACTTCTATATTATACCAGTATTTCAGAAGAAACTCCTCAGAATTCATTTTAATAATGTAGATTCAGAATCTTATCTTTTACTTATAGGCAAAGAATTATACCATTATAAGTGATTAGTTTATTTTTGTTCTTTTTAATAATGCAAATAACAGTTTTCCTATAGAAACACACTTTTGCACTGACAAATATTTAATGTGTTTCAGCCAAAAAGAAACACAAGTGTAATAACTGTGTAAGTAGGATCATTTTGGAAAGAGCTGTGAGTTGTGTAATTGTGGCTTGGTAGTTTATATAATCTAGGAAAACTGATACAAACCTTTGAAACACTGAAGTTTGTGTCATGCCAGAGTTTAAATGAACACTCTCTTCCTGTTCTCCATGCTCTGTCACCAGTGAAAAAGGAAGTATCAGTGGGTTCTTCATGAAGTATTTTTAAAATATTTCTCTAACACAAAGATTTTTGAATTATAATCTTTTTGCAAACTAGTCATCTTCTTGTATCTGTCTGCAAATTACATTAAAAGCAAGTATATACATCATTTCTCCTCAAACGGAATTGCCATAGGGACCCATGATCCTATATGGGCCCATACTCTGTTAACCTCATGAACACATCTCTTCCTCTTTATAATTTCTCTTTATTATGAAGGATTTTGTACTGAAAAACTTTTACAACGTTGACTGAAATGAAAAGTATTTTAGGAGGTAAATATGGGTTTCTAATAGTGTGGCCAGTATTTTTAGAGGCTTCCAGCTTTCACAGTGACACGCATGTTCATCATAGTTTGACTTGTACATTTGAGGGGACGTGAACAGCAGAAGGAAAGAGTCTATGCTTATGGATTTACCATTTGATTGTCTTTGTAACCTTCAATTAAAAGGGAATGGCTTCTAGCACGTGCATTGGATTACTCTAGTGTGCACCTTGTCCGTGTCACTTAAACTTTTTCCTCATCTGTGACTGGATCTTGTGACGCTTATCTATTGCAGAGAGATATCATGAAGATCCATTTCATGTAGTAAGGCTGTTCCGTCAAAAGGTAATTTCCAGGGCTCGATACCATCAATAGCTCCTATTGATTTCGGTGGGGTTTGCAGTGAAAGTAACACTGTATCCAATCACAATGTGAGGAGCAAATGTCGAATTTAGCAGAAATATTTCTGGGTTTCCATCTCCAATGGATTAGTTCCTCCTTCATCAACCTGTAAAGATTACTGATTTACCTTCATTCACAATGAGCTATGCCAAACACATTGGAGACAAGCATCAGGAGTAGAAAGTTTCCACTCTTTCCTGTTTTCCTGGATACTTTTAAAATTATTTTCATATGTTCGGCATTCCTATTGCCACTTAAAATCAAAAGGAGGAAAAAAATGTTTAACGTGTGGTATTTAGCTAATTGCCAGTCTCCGAGCAGGACTGTAAATTCCAGCAACTGCACATAAAGGTAATTTGGGGTCTCTCCATGTCTCGGTGCTGAGCTCAGTGCAAAAGTACTAGAAGTAAATGTGAATGCAATAAAATGGATACTTTTATTTTTACTTTGTCTCTGAAAAAAAAAAAAAGGTGGATTAACATAAGGAGCCCTTTATTCTGAGAGGACGCATCTTGCGTTTATAAGATGGTGTATGACCTGAATGTATGTTTTATGCAGTATTCTCTAGATCCCTGAACTTTCACACGATAGCTTTGCAGTGGCGTGTCCAAAAGGGTTGGGTGAGTCTCAGAAGGTGCTGGAGATGTTGTCCTTGAAGCCTCTGTACAAAATACCTGACACCTTTCTGTGCCAATGGGAGAACCTGTCTCTGTTTTCCCAGCGTGTTGTAACAACTTTCACTTCTGCCTCATCCCACTTAGACCACGTCGCCTCGCTAGCTGCAGTAGGAAGTTTTAAACAAAGTCTTAAAATGCGTGTTTATGCAGAGTGCCCGATTTGAAGTACAGGAGAGAATCCCAGTGCCAATTTATTACTAATTGTCCCTCCTGGCTGTGTCTGTTCAACTTCTTGGAACAGCCAACCCTACAGATCACTGTAAATACTAATCTTCTTATACTTAAGGTATCAGGTTTTCTTTGATGTTACCAAACATGTTGACTCTTATCTTGGTTGAATGCACAATCCAGACGCGGTTATCATTAATAATGTTCCGTCTGCTGCTTCATTATGCAGAAAATAGCAAGATGCCTCCTTTCAAAATGATAGCTTTTCTGCACTTCAGTAATGATCAAGCCTATTTGATTTACACCCTATGTAATGTTCAAAATGACATATTTACTTCCCTGAATCTAAAAAGAAAGCTAAGGCCGTGATCCTGATAATGCGTATGTATGTGCTTAGCTTGACACTCACAAGCCCCTTCCAGTGAGTAATACACGTGAATAAATATGTGCAGGACTGAGGTCCCGTGCTCCCTCTGCTTGCACTGCTGTCCTGAAGGCAAGGATTTTTCTAATATATATGGCCAGCTTTCAACTCACAAAAGGTCTGAGTGTGTTAGCTTTAGCTGGCGCAGGCAGATCCATTGAATTCTCTATTCATGTGATATTTTGCCAAGTCATTAGCTTAAGTAGAACAATTCATGCAAATAAAGGCTTTTAGGCAGAATCCAAAGAGTTAAAAAAAATTACATGTACTAAATTTTATTATATAGAAGATTAAAAGTAATTCACTAAATTCTGCACTTTTGTAAACATAAGGCCTGATCCTCACCTGAAGTAAACTGGCATAGAGCTATTGACTTCACTGGTGCCACTGCAATAAATATCTGCTGAGCAGAAGTCTGTTTTCTGTACAGTGACATTTTAGTCTCTTCATGACTCATTAACTTGACCACATACTCCCTGTGAACCTCATCTAAAACCTGCATCTCAATTACTTGATCATCCTAAAGAATGGCTAATTAATAACTGCTGCTTTAAAAAAAAAAAGACAAGAAAGAAGAGGAGATATATTTTGATGTTTTCCATTTGGCAGAGTATTATGTTATGAATAATATAATATGCGTTTCAAGATCTTGTTAATTTTGATGTGATAATGAATGGGAATTCCTAGTGGAATTTTTTGTCCAGAAATATGAATGGTATTAGCTCAACAGTGATATGATTAAGCAATAAGACCTGCTGAGGCAGGCACTACTCGGAGATGATTGACTGCTTTAATTGATTGACATCCAGAGGTAAAGCCAAGGGCACCAATTTACAGATCAGGTCAATTATCTCCTGGTAATGCCCACTTGGTATGTCTTATTGCTATGCTAATATTAACTGTTATTGAAACATTTTAATGAGTTTTTAATTTAAAAGTGGTAAATTTAAAAAGGGTGAACATTAAATTATTCAACTTGAAATAATGGGAACAGAAATGTTCTGCTTTGCAAATGGTGATGTAAAAGTTTTGTTGTGCATACCAATACTTCTAGAGATCATTTTAGTTCGTCTCCCAGGGAAGGCAAATTGTGTTTGGTGTTTAATAAAAACCCACGATGTGGCAGCACGAAGTACCCGGGAATCACCTGAGCAGCTCCCAGAGCCTGGGAAATAACCACGGACTGCCACATCCAAACGTTAGGTGGAAAGCCACCCCGGGGAGAGGACGCTTCCTGTAACGACCTTAAAGTTCCGCTTGCAGAGGCAGCGGAAGCTGTTCAGCGTGACCCCGAATAAGGGTCCCTAATAGGAAGGGAGCCGAGCGCGGGAGTGGGCACGTTTCTCGTAGGGGAGAGATGTGCGTCCCCACGAAGGCGGCACAGCCGGGCTCTGCCGCCCGTTCCCCTGCTCTTGCCACATGCTATTGAAGCACAGGCACGAAGTGCTGCGTGGGAACCCGGCTCTGCTGTTCTTGACGAGATGTCACTCCTGTAATTTAACCCCATCTTTGTCAAGGAAGATTTAATTTCAAAGAGCCCCATGGTTTTTACAGAGAAAGGGATGCGAGTCCTCTGGCTCACTTTCCCACCCCCCAGCTGCCCCCGGCTTGCGGCTGCTCTCCTGCTCCAGGTTACCCAGCAGAGCTGGCGAGGTTGAGCACGCGTCGGCACTTTGGCTCGTGCTGTGCAGGAGCACGGGGAGGCGTGATGTGTTGGGTCCCAAGGGTGTGCATAGCTGCTCTGAGGGCCAGGCTAGAGAGAGGGATACCTTCTGCTAAAGTTGCCAGGAGGAAAAAGTTACCATGCAGTGGCAACCAGGAACGTCCAGGACGTAAGGTCCTCTGCGAGCAACCAGTTGGCTCCTCTGGAGCACAGGATCTGGTACAGACAGAGGAGTAAGACAGATGTTCATTGAAAAATAAAGGGTACAGATGATTTAGGCAGTTATTGAAACATATTGAAACTTTTTTTTTTTTTATGTAGGACATGGAAAAGAACAGCTACAGGGGTGGTATCCAATAAACAGGAACTGTCTTTCCTTCATGTCACCTCAAAGTAAAGTTTTAGGAGGAGTTTTAGGAAGGTAAACATCAGCATGGTTGTGAAATCTTGTCCAAGGAAAAACAGTGTTAAACAGACCTAGGAGATCCTTCAAGAAGCGCTATGAAGAGCACAAATGCCAAGCGATCCTGTGCGAACAAAAGAGAGGAAGGATAGTGAAAAACCAGTTTAGCTAAATCACAAATTTTTCACTTCAAACACTACGAAGAGGGAGGGGAGAGTAGCCTTAAGATCAAAGATTTGTAAGTGTAGTGGGATACAGTCAGACAGACCAGCGCACGAAATGCGATGCAGCTGAGACAGCAGCAGCCTGATGAATTCCCTTGTAGTTCCTATAAGAAACTCGAGTAATCACAGGGCTTCTAGAAATGAAGATCGTGTCACAGGGCTACAGCGTAGCAAGTACAGTGTTTTAGTAAGGCTTTTGACATCATCCCACATACCATTTGCATGCGAAATCTAGGAAATTGGTTGAAAAGCTGTAGTAGCTAGCAAAAGGAAGAGGGGGTTAAAACTAGTGGGGTTTCGTGGGAGTCTGTACTTCGCAGTATTTTCATGAGCCGCGTGGATCATGTAGGCTGTAGTATCTCCAACACTGGGGGTGTTTAAGAAGATGTCAGACAAGTATCTGTCAGGTGTGACATCGAACAGTTGATCCAGCCTTCAGGCAGGAGCATGAACTAGGTGACCTCCACGGTCCTTCTGTGCCTCGCATCAAAATATTTTAAGCTAATATGCCAGAATTTAAACTGGAATGGCCGAGACACAGGAAAATATTCCTTTCTGCCAATTCTATTATGTGGGCCGTAACCTCTAGCAGAAAGGTGGGGGGAGTGAGGGATGCAGTAACATCTTAAATCACCACTGTAAGACTCAACAGAGCTCATCTGTCAGCAAGTCTTGACAGGAGAGTCCTAAAAAAACCTCCAAACAGGACTAGCAGGTCTGCAGACTAGGTGTTTTTTGTCTTGTTCTTTTTTTTCCCCCTTCTCCCTCCATTTACTCTATCAGCCCTTATTTAAGGGAAGACAAACTCAGTTATGCTCGAGTTCAAATGAAACTTTCCAGCTTACAAAGTTTCATTGAGTACCAAATGATGCCAAGCAAGCTTGCCTGTCCCTGGCTGACATAACATTGCGCGACTCCTGTCCCTGGGACCGGCACAAGTACCGGTTATCAATCTCGCAGGCAAGGGAAAGTTAAATGAAAGATTGCGGGGAAACGTGCGTGATGACAGACTAACTTTGCAAACTCCTGTTGGGTGTTGCGGGTTGCTCAGCCATACTGAAAGTGTAGCTGTAACATGAGATGTAAATAGCTTTTACATTATCAGGGTTTGGGGTCAGTACCTCAGACTGTCCATAAAAAAGGACTTTTGCAGACATGGTGTGGGAGCCAGGGGACTTGGTTTCCTAATCACCTTTCTGCTCTTTGGTTTCCCTAACTGGGGTGGTGAACGTTCCCCAACCTGAGTGCTCTGAGCTGAAAAATGGAAACAACTGTTTGAGAGCTAAGGATTTAATCGTGCTAAAAGGGTTAAAAAATGCTACTGGTAGGCTTATCCAAGGCTTGAAATACGTGTTTGTACATCGTACAATAAGGACTCAGAGTTACAAAGGAGCTAAATTATGCATCTAGCTCTATGCTGAATGCGGATTGTATAAATAAAAGCTCTAAATAGTTTCAATTCCTTAGGTATGTTTTCAAAATACCCTTTGTTAATGCTCTTGAGTTTGGAATAACTTTTATGGGCAAGGGATCAACAGTGATGTGAAGATGAATTTCACACCCCTCTTAATCCATGCCATGAAGTTATTCAAAAGTCAGTGAAAGATCAGTTCCAGTTCAGCCCACACTGATGCCCTAATCTGCGTGCTGTCATCAGGCAATAGTGAGTTTGGAACATGCCGTATGGGAGCCTGCAGATGTTGCACAAACTGCCTTTTCCTTCCTGCTTCCTGGGCTTTCGTCAATCATGCGCTCTTTCATGGCAGCGTGCGGGAACGGGATCATATCAACCCCGCAGCTGGTAACTGCTCTGAGATTGTTTCATTTTGCCTATTGCACGCTCACGGGTCTCTGCAGTGTTTGTTATTTTCCATAATCCAGACACACATCAGAGATTGTATTGCAGTATTATCCCTGTTGCTTCTGTTTGTAGTAGCAAGAGTTCACTGACAACTGTTGCCAGTGGCTTTGGGGACAGGTAATTTTCCAGAGACTACAAAATCCCAGCTAATGCTCCTTCGGGGGGTGGTTAAAGCAGGATCCATCAAACCGTACAGTATTTTGCCTTTTCTGACTGCCCGTTGATGGGGGGAACGTCTGGATGGCGTTTGCAGAAAGGCACTGCTTATGGCAGCCCATGCACCAAGCCGGCCAGATGCCACCCAACGTTGTGCAGAAAGCCATGGTTAGCATAAAACTCAGCCCAAGGTAATAAACCCTGCTTAGGTTATTTTGCATTAAGGTGACTATACAGCGTTTGTATTAGATGTGGTGGCATGAGGATGAGCAGAACAGATACACATCCACCTGGAGAGGAGCATGCAGACTTTATTAAAATCCCTGGTTTGGCTTCTCATTTCTATCATTGTCAAGGATGTACAGTTTGCTAGAGGTGCAACAGGTCTTTCTGAAGCCAATTTCTTTTGATCACTAAACGTAGAGGTTTACTGCTCTGTTTCACCTTCTGAATGGAAATAGACTTTCCATTTTGCCACACCTCTAAATTAGGATGTCATCCTTGTTGTTGCTCTTTGTTTATATATAAACGGGCTCCAAATAGCCGTGTTCATAAATGCAACTACTAAGCAAGGCTGCTTCCAAATGCACGCTGCTGCGCTGGTGTGTAACTGCGGCCCCCAACATACAGCACACTGTGGGAACTAGCAAAGAGCTGGTGGATTATTTAGAGGGACATATTGCTTTCCCTAATCACCACTTTCAATTTTCTAAATACACAAGATGTTATTAGTAGGTGCAAATCTGTACTGAAATGCATGAATATCCTGGGTGAGGCATCTTCTTTTTGTAGTTGAAAAATAAAGACATAAATATAATAAATCTAAGATTAAACAGAGCTTTCAATAAACCCTTTAAGTTTCTCGAAATCAGGTATTTTGAACTGTTTTGGGCCTTGGTCCTGTGGTAGTTGCTTCCCTGATGTCAGCTGAAATCCTACCTGGATGGAGTTCATTACAGTATCAGGTGCTTCTACAGAACAAATAATGGTCTATTACAGTGACTGGGTGATGTTACACCCCATTGCAAAGTATTTATTTTCCAGATGTGAAGACACACAGAAAAGCATCAATCTATCTTTGATGCTTGTGTAAGAAATGGAGTAATATAGTACAGTGTGTTCATGTAATATATATATATTTCAAAATACATGTCAATCAGATGAACAGGAGAGAATGTCACGTCTTTTTAAAGGGTGGAAGGACAGCGTGTCCTACAAGAAAACAGACATAGCTGGTTTGTGCCAAATCTCATACCGTTGTAACGAACTGATTTATTTCATTTAGCTTGATCACTGAGGAGTTTACCTTTCAAACCACTAGAGCTGTAAGAAAACAGAGGAAATACACATCATGCATGTATAGGCAATTTGTGCCAAACTATTCCAAAGCAATATAGGTTGTCAGCAAACAGGGCTATTTGCTGTGTGCTGGTATCTGCTATATGTCGCATATTATCTGTAACAACTCTGCAATTCGTTCTTTCACTCTTGTTCTCTCTCTTTCATCACATTAGATTATGTAGAGGCACTTCAAGGTAAATTTTTAAAACTGTGGGACATGCATGTTGGAGAAAAACTAAGAAGCAAATATCTTGAATGTTTTTTAGCACAACTCCATCTGTCACCTATTTTGACAGCTTACCTGCTCATGTCACCTCTGTCTCACGCTGCTGTGTTGAGTCATATTGTGTTATCTCAGAATAACATATTTTGGAGCCAGGGCTGCCTTAAAAATGCTGCATGCTTAGTAATTATAAGATAGGCTTCTGTGCATAAAGAATATACGGGATGGATTATTTTTGTTCAGCCACCTCCACGGCCCTGCTGTGTCCGTAGTGTTACAGTGTAATGAACCCGTGTGGTGACACCGCGCACTTAGGGAAGCTCAAGGTCAAGAGACTCATTTGCATCGCCAGTGCAACACCTCTTGCTGAAGTACTATTCCACATTGCCCCCACTGATACGTCTTATTGCCAGACTGCTCCTTCCAGACTGTGCAAGATAACAAGTCAGCTAAGAACGCTCAGGGATGACAGTGATATAAAATATTAATATAGCTTATAGAAAACAATCTATAGGCTCTTACGGCAGCTGTGATTTTGTTTTGCAGTTTACTGTACTAAAAGGGCACATTCAACTTGCAATCTAGGCAGTTTCAAAAGCGTGTTACCTGTAGGCTTCCTGATAATTTACAGTCACAAATTACTGTTTCTTTAAGTCTTTTCTGTCACTGTGTATAGGGGAGGAGTGGGAGAGAGAGAAGTGCTAGAACCAAAGTGAAAACAGACTGAAAATACAGAGTGAAGCTGCCAGTTGCACAAAATAATCCAACAGAAGGAAAGAAAAGGAAATCCTCCCTCCCCATGCTCTTTCCCTTAATGGCTGCTGCTTAGTGCTTCCCTTTACACATGGAGGTGCGTGTGTCTCATGAGAAATGGGAGGCAGAGCGTGGCCCTTTAGAAACTCCGAGGAGGAGGGGTGGCCCGAGGGGCTGGCTGGTGCCTCCCTGTCCCAGCCACCAGGGAGCTCCAGCGGGTTCGGTGGTTTTGGGGTGGGAGAGCATGGGGCGGAGGGGCTTCAGCAGTTCCCTTGGATGAGATAACGGCGGTTTTAAGAATTGATAATTAGTCACTGAGAGTATGTGGAGATGAATACTAACGCAAGTGGGGGTGATCGCTGCAAGGATGGTATTAAGTCTTTTTGTGCAGTGCAGGCTCCGATCCTACAACTGGTTGTAGTGAACAGAAGGAGTCTCTCTGACTCCGTTCAGCTGTCGATCAGGCCATACCCATGTCCAAATGCCAGAGCTGTCTGGCCAACTTGCCTGCTCACATTCTTGAGGGAAGTGTGATACGTGAGACTCGTCGTGGAATTTGGAGCCCAAATGCTTGTTAAGTACCAGAGCGCTGGTCCCACTGCACGCCTCCCTGGTGTTCAGGCCGTCAAGGACTCCGACACTATGATGTTTTGAAGCTGTGCAGAGAGAAAGTGCAGATCCTGGGAAATGGTAGAAAGGGAAAAGCTATGGGATTTTGATTAGCAGTGATCCCTGTCGTAAAATGCATCCATCTCCTAAGGATTACTCCCAGAGATGATAAAACTGCTCTGACTAGGTCCGCAGTCTAGATGGACAAGGAGGAAGGAGTGCTCAAAGGCTGCGCTTTCTTTTTGGGCCTGTAACAGAAGAGCCCAGGCATTCCTGGCATTTAGGGATTTCCTCTCTGGGGGCCTGGTGGACCTGGGAACAGGCTGCACAATGCCAAGGCACTGCGTAACATGTACTCCTCTTGCAGCTAGCCACCGCAGCGGGAGGCTGTAGGCTGAGCAGGAATAGGGCTCAGCACCCTGGCGCACGTCGTGAGGTTAGCCAGTGTCAGCACAGTCCTTTGGCAAAATAAAATATGAGCATCAGACCACATTTACGCATTCAGCTTGCCCCTGCCCTGCCAAGCTTGCACGAGTGGCATGCGCTGTTAATAGGTTTGAGGACACCAAGTGGCAATGGAAATGCAGTGACTTACTATCCATTGGTGAGCTTTGCAGAGACAAAACATGTTGTAAAGCAGTAAGATCATTTTGGAAGTCAAACGTATACGTATTTCTGGGGTGGTTTCTACTGTTACTTTAGATGGATTTTCCTGGAGTATGTCTTGCCTAAAGCTATAGGAGATAGCACATGGTATGGGAAGCAGCTCCTGAGCTGAAGAGCATCAGGCGTGTGATGCAGCATATGGGCCTTTGAGTAATGAGCTGAGGAGACAATTATCCAGCGTGAACAGTACATTTGATTGCACGTAGAAGATTCCTCCACAGTGAGAACTGAAGTCCTAATACAGAAGTTGCAAAAGCAATCGAACATGTGGCTTCCACCCAATTTGCCTAGCATTTCCCCCTCTTTGCGTAAGACAGTAATGACAAGGTATTGCATGGTGGAACTGTAGCTAGTAGTAAGAAAGTTCACTAGACTGAGGAGTTGGAACAGCACTTGTGTGGCGTAGTACCAGATCATTGGCCTAGCAGGATGGACAGCCAGCCCAAACCCTGCCAGGGGCTTTTCCATGTAAGATTTATTTATGTTTATTATTGCAGATTTTTTGTTTGCACTTGGGCTCTGGATGGCGGGGGGGGGGATAAGGGAAGCTGCAGGGCTGCTGTCAACCTTTTTCCTCTCCAAGTACCAGTCTAGCTCCAGTACTGCTGGGGGCAGGCACAGGGTGGTCTCCCAAGTTTTGGGTTCTCCCAGAGGCTCTCTAGCCTTTCCTATGCATCTGGAGTTCTTGTTTCCATGCCTGAGTCTGATGGACTGTGTAAAATGGGGTCTTTAAGGTAGAGTCCCATGAAATATGACAGCTTCAGGCAAAAATGAAACACGGTCATTTCTTTCCTGGGGTTTAGACCTGCACCAGGTCAGACTCGGCAGAACTTGCAGCCACGTCGCAGAAGAGGCAGCTCGGCTGCAGCAGCCGTAACAGCACGGTCCCACCAGCCCTCCCTGGTGCAGCCCGGCACCAGCCTGCTTACCTGGCGAAGGTTTAGCACTGGGAGCATGGTGGGTGCAGGCCAGCCCTCCTCCTCCTCCTCCCCCCCCAGCACAGCCGGGGGCACACCTGGCACCCCCACCTGAGAAAACCCTCCCATTCTCTGCTACCTTCTGCTGGCAGTGCTCAGCGCCTTGAGGGGCGGATGCTGCCGTAAGTTTATCTTGGGATCAAACACCAGGTGTTATAAAGGTCATTAATGTTTTCCAAGTAACGTTCTGTTTGCTTCTCAAAGCTTCTGCCAAGTTTCTCTGAGGTGTGTTCATAAAATGCTCTGGATGTCTCATACAATAAAGAGGCAGCAGGTTTCTAAAGCAATTTGTGATACATCAGTAGCATCTCAGAAGAGTGTGCTCTTATTACTTGGAGTTATTCAGGTTGGCTTCCTCACCAACTGAACTCTTACACTTGGAATAAAACAAAAATCCATATTGTTTATATTTTAGCAGTTTTGCAGATTTAGGAGTGTTGTATTAACTGAAACGTGCCCCAGCTGTTAATTTAGGTTTCACAATCTATCCCCACTGAATGTTATTTTTATGATATAGTGATCTTGTGACGTGTATCGCTCTTGGCTGGTATTCCTCTGGCAATCAGTTCAACCAATTTAGAAATTCAGAGGGGGATGCAGGATTACTTGCAGAATGGGTGCGTCAAAAAACATTGTTCTAGTAGCAGTCGATCATATAACTAAACCAGATCAGTTAGGGATGGTGAAGATACTGTTTCATTTCAGTTTGAGATACGTACCTAGGCTTGATACATTTTCCAAATTCCCCTATGTAAACAATCTTACGTAGTGTTTGGTGACCCATATATTCACTCTTTCATTTCTGGTAGGCTGAGGCCAATGAGAGAAAATTATTTACGTGCACAAAGCCATATATCTTTTTCCTTCTAATTAGAGTGTGTGCACACATCATCTTCAGCCGCTGTCCCGTGCTTGCTCCCTTACCCTCTCCCATAACTTCTTGTCGCCTGTGACTTTTTGTCTTCCGCTCCGACCCCTTTCAGTTGGAGCAAGGCAGGTTACTGTAACAGTGCCAGCACTAGGTCCTTATTAGTGTGGTTCCTTGTGGCTGAAATGAGTTAAGGAGCAATTATACAAGCAGCCAAGCAAGCAGATGAGAGGGGATAACAACTTGCAGCAGAGGGAAGTGGCGGGCAAACGGAGGATGGGGCAGGCACCTCTTCAGGTATGATAGCTGTAACCAGACAGGCTTTATAAGCACAGTCTTAATTGTTAACTTACCTCATGTCAACCAAGAAAAGAAGGGGGCGAATTAGGCGTTCACGGCATGGCGTGTTTTTTATCCACATACAAGATCTCAGGAGTTCACTCCTTCAGTTAATTTTGTCATTACTCCAATTGAACCTGCTTATGCTAAATATTTATTTATGTACATTCAGCCTAATTGCTTCCAGTATTCTTTTCCAAGCTGCTTTAAAATTGTGACTGTGTTTCTTATGTTGAGATTTCAGAGGTGAATACCATGTCCTTCAGGAATGCTCCTGCCAGCAGAGCATACAGGGAGGGCTTCGACATGCTTGGCCACTAACAGAGTGTTCTTCAGATAAAGCTCCAGGCTGCAGTAGGCTTCCATCATCCTAGATTTTGTTGCAAACTGTTCTAATTAATGAGTCGCTATCATCTTATCAGAAATATATTCTACTTACTGATTTGCAACTGCAGATTCTCTCTTTCTGCGTATTTTGTCAATTGGGAGACAAGGACCATGTTCTGTAGCAGCAATATTAGGGGCCTTATTTGTCCATGACAGTCAACTCTGCAAAATGTATTTTTCAATCAGAGGATCAGTCGTCAGAGAAAAAACCGAAAACCAGTAGGATCCAAGCCGAAATAATTAAGGCCAGAGCCTTAGCTAGTGTGAACAGGAATATTGAAATCACAGGACACATAGCAGATGTTACCACCTCAACATCAACCTTTTTTATAGTACAGCTGTGATAGAAACACTGACCTTATGTTACAAATAACAATTAGACTTTTCATATTGTAGTTGTCTTTCTCTTTTTTTTCTTCCTCTCTCTTTTTTTTTTCATTTTCTCCCCCTTTTCCCCCTTTTCTTACTCTGTTGAACGATTTTATTAGAGTTCAAGATCTGGACAAGTCAAGCATTCCTGATAAACCTGTGTTACCAGCACAACATTTAGTCATAAAACTTCAGAACAAAGGGAATGAAAAGCATATTTCACAATATTTATTTCCTGCAGGTCTTAGAATAGCCCAATATCCTTCCTAAACTTCTTTGCAAGCGTTCAGGTATAATTTGGATGAGTTAAGTATAGAGACGAGAGGGTATGTTTCAGCTGCCTGACAGAGGTTTATATTGTCATTTCAGAATGGAAAATAGTGTGTGCATAAAAATATGTCTTGCAATTTAAAAAGCGATGCTAAAGACTGTGTATTGGCTAAACCCTTGCTGGACTGCTCAAAATATTGGCTGGCAGAGAGAACGAAGGAGGTGGCTTCAGCAAACGCAAAGTGTGTCTTACACGATATTTAAAAAGAAATATAATAGGTACCTTTCAGTACATAATAAGTCTCTCAGATTAAATTCCTGCTCAGTTTCCACTTAACCTTTCAACCCAATCAAGGAAAAGTTAGGTTGAAATAGTAAAGAAGCATTGCTTTGGGTGAGAAGTTTTATCCTAAGACTGGGAGACTGAGTTCAGAGCAATGCCAGAGAGAGAAATTGAGAGCCAGTAGCACATTTATGGGGGTTTGGCTCCCAGAGCTGCAAAGGTGGGATGCTCACAGGAGGCTGGAGGATAACGTACCCTGCCCGAGCCAGCCCAGCTCTATAGTCAGGCATGCCTGAGGAGCAGAGCCTCTGTGTCAGGATATTTTCTGTACGCAGAGAGAAACTGGAATGGCAGATAAAACACGGGTCAAAGGGGGAACCAGAAAGAGTAAATGAGAGATGAGATTGAACTGGAGCAGTCAAAGGAAAGCACATCTTTTTCAGACACAGGAATGAATGGTTAAACTTTAAGATTGGACTCTGCAATTGGCTTGAGCTCAGTAAGGAAAATAGATCCAGTAAGTTAAAGAGGAACAGAGCCACTGTACGCTCAGAAGGAATATATCAAGTTTTTGACACGAGGCCTATTTACCATTTAATTCCCACCACACAGAGGTGCGTGATGGAGCTGCTCCATCAGTTCAGCTGCTCTGCAGGGGCAAAGCTACGAGAGAAAACTGAGAATGGCCACCTAGTGCAAGGCACTGCTTTCAACTTTCTCTGGCTCTGAAAGTTACTCTAAAAGTAAAGATGATGAGGTAAAGGTAAGGTAAAGAGACTGGCTCAGAATGGCAAGATGCTGCGCGTGCATTTTGAGCATGAAATCGGAGTTCTTTGCATGGTCTTTCTATGACATGACTTGTGGGAGTGCCGTACCCGGTCCGAAGGGATCGTTCTGAAGTGAGTAGACTCAGTAACTGTTTTGACAGTGTCATGTGATCATATTTGCAGTAACTGCGGACAGTGGACTGAACTGCAGGGCTCTAACCTGTGTTATTCAGCTGAAAGCAACGCGGCCGCAGGAGAGTGCCATCTGAGAGCTTGTGCTTTCTCTCAGGAACCTAACAGGATGCAGCTACGGCTGATGGCGAAACCTTTGCCCCATAGTCCCTGGCTGCTTTTGTGTGCTCTGGTGCAGACCTACCATTCTAGCATGCACGTACGTGTGTGTCTGTATGAGAGACTCCATTTTACTGTTAATTGTATCGCACAAATTGTGTCTGGTTCCTATCTGATGCAGTTTGAGACTGCAATAAACCAGCTCATATAATCAGTTATGTAGATTCTCTGAAATCCTGCACTTAGTTTGCTACATGTGGGCTTTGGAAGTTAGAATATTACATTAAGGGTAATTTCCTTGATGCATAGTTAAAATCAGCCACTTTTATAGTCTGTCTTCATCTGTATCAATCTGACTTGGCACAATTAGTTGTGAGAGCTACAAAATAGTTGCCTATGAGTGGCAGATTTTTCCCCCTAACTCATCAGTTATGAGATCCTTAATTGTGGAGACTGTAGGAGGCCTCATGTCCCTCCTGCTCCTCAAGACTTGGTCTGCAGTTGCCAATAAGCAGGAGAAAAAGTAGAATGCAACCAATTCATCAGCTTTGTGAATGCTACAAAATAAGTAAAAGCTGATAAAATAATAAATCTTCACTTGGCAAACAGCAAAGGGAAAGACTGAGATTCATTGGCTGGAATTGGAGTTTCACCTACTCTTACAGACCTAAAGATGGCATCCATAGGATGGAGGGAATATGAAGCTTTTGGGAAACAGAGAAGACTTGGAGCAGAACCGCCATCTTCCAGGAGGACAGTGAAGCACTTATATTTCAGAAAGGACTGAAGTTGGTTAAGCAACATTCCCAGCCCGGGCTGTACGGTCTGCTCCTGGCCGTGCTTCTAGCATCTTCTCCAAAGAAGCTTAAAGGTGTCAGGGAAATGTCTCTGGTCCTTCAGCCACAGAACTAGCTGCTTTTCCTTCTGTATGCAGCAAGAGGTCCAGGCAGCATTTGCCTCCTGCTGATATCTCTCCCAGAGATGTGTCTCTGCTCTGAGCTCGGGACAGCCGTGCTGCGCTGCGTGCCGTGCCGGGGATAGCGGAGCCTCCGGAGCTTCTGCTCTCCCTCCGGGCACCCAGGAGGCTCCCATTCATTCATTGATTCATTCATTCCACCTAGTAAAAATATGTTGGTGTGGGAGGCTGGGATCACACCCAGCTTGGCAGAATTATCAGGTTCTGAAAGAGAAAAGAAGTTCACAAAGTGATACTGCGTCATACCCACGTAACCCGGTAATAACGATCCCGATATGTATTATTTTGCAGTAGCATCCTAGCAACTGTGTCAAATAGAAGAAAAAACACGAGAACAAAGAGTGCATGTTAGAGCTGCCCTGAAGCATGTCTGAATTAATTATGCCTCTTAATTTTTTGGATAAAAATCAGGTGCTTCTTTCATTATTTATAATGCAAAATCAAAACATTACTCTTTTATTTATGATGATGCTGATTCTGCCCAGAGTGTGTTGGTTTTCCTGCTACAGCAGCAGCTCTGAAAAACTTGACATCTCTCCATGCTTTTAGAGAACCAGGAAGGAACTGTTTTTTCCCTAAACTGAAATTATAGTTTAGAAATTAAAAAAGAAAAATAAGGGAGGGGAGATCAAAGTTTGTATTGTTGGGGGAAAGAGTATTCTAAACTTTTACCAAACATGTGAAATAAATCATAATAACTATGTGGACTGTACACATCAAAGCAGTGAAAACTATTAACCAATTAATCTTGAAAACACTTCTCTGATGCAAATAAATTGGCTACTATGCTAACTAAGTTACAAGAAACTTAGATTTATCAAAATGAGTACTTACCCTGCAACCAAAAAAGGAGCTATGTGCCATCATTTAAACTTCCTGAGACGATAAATACAGATTTAAAAGACATGATTGCCAAGCAAGTATTATCTGCAGAATTAAATTTAGTATGGAAAGGTAGTGTATTCTCCAAGTATTTCAACAGGGGCCTGTGCACATCATTAACTTTAAAATAGCTCATTTATTTTCATAGCTGATTTCCCTTCAGCAAACAAAACACAGTTTGGCAAACTGCGTAACACCCAACATGTCTGTAATCTGTATGTAACATACAACCAACACATTTTTACAAATGGGAAGTCTGACCCACAATTACATCCCTCAGGCTTTTCTATCAGCAGAATTGTCCCGCAATCAAAGCTCTGCTGCTTTAAAACTCAAATAACGTAGTGATGGATGATTCACATCCCTAGTTTAGTGATATGAGCCAACGAAAACTGCAAGGAGTTGCCCCTTTCCCAAGTTGGTTTAGTGTTTCACAACCTCCTCCTGTTCAATCAAAATGTTTGCATTTATTATTATTTTCACCCATCTCTCAGTCCTCATTGATATTAATCCTTGTGTCCACACTAACACGAGCTGCAGGAACTGTAGCAGTGATGCTGCAGAGTAATTGTGTTTATAACTGTAAATACAATTGATTGTCGTTTCACCATATAAGCATGAACGTACACATATAGGATCTATTACATTGTGAAGAAATGTTTTAAGTGAATTTCAGTGTCAGCTAAATTGATAGTTAAATGGGTGAAATTCAGCATTGATAAATGGAAATGCTTTTTTTACACAACACATGATTTAACCATGGGCCTGTCTGCCACAGCAGACTGAGGTTTAGAAGGATTCAGATTTAGATGCTTATATGGAAATCTGAAATACCTAATGTTATAATGAGTACAACAAATAGTGAAAAGGGTATTGGACCTTGTGTTCTAGGATGTAAATCAGTCTCTGACTCCTACAGAGCAGGATACGAAAGCAGGCTGTTCACATCTGCCCAATAATGTGCTTTTGCATTTTTCCTGACATATTAGGTACTGATCAGCATCAGACAATAGCTGCTTTGGTTCTGACACAGAACCGACCGTTTCCAAAGGTGCTTTCTTACACTCTGCCTCGCAGGAGGATGTTGCTCACGCTGCAATAGCACCCAAGTTCTTTAGTCCAGGCTCAGAACAAGGCAGAAAGGTCTGCAAACATACGATAATGGTATGGCATCATACCATTCTTCCCCCAAAGACCCCATTTAACACTCCTCACTGACAGGCTGTATTCAACTTCAGTCTGATTACTTCTTTAGTAAATTTAAGATTTGAAACTGGTTTGCAAAGCATGCTTACATCCCCCTGCTTTATGTAGACACGGAGTTACAGGCCAACATTTTTGAAGGAGATAATGGATTGCATGAGAAAACTTTTGTCCCGATACAGTGTCATGCCTGCCGAGCACAGATGCTTAATAAATACATCCTATGATAGGTATTACAGAAAGCGTTTGTAATTAGCATGTAACTTTGGGTCAGGAGACTGCCACTGAAGCGAATTCATGATTATTGCTAGTTGCTGCTCTGTGGTTCACACCTCGGAGTTGTCTGAGGGCACACAAGCTGTATTTATTCCTTTTGTTTAAACTACATGAGAAAATGCCCTCCAGGACTACACCTAATATACTCATTTGGTTCACAGGACCAGCCTAGAGCCAGTCTGAAGTAAATCCCCCGAGGTGAACATAGCGTGCACATCAGGTGTCTGCAGATCTGCTGCTGCTGGGCTGCACTGTTGACTAATAAAGACCTGGCCTTCACAGGCTTGCTGTTGGACGAGGTGGTCCTTGCCACTCTGGTGTGAGTTGCCTAAGGCCGCTTTCCTCTTCCTCCTGCATCTTTTGGCATCTTTCTGTTTCAAACATTTTGCCTCCCCTGTCAAAGCAATGGAGACATTTTATGAATCTCTGGTACAATAGCTAGTCTGATAAATGTGCTTGAAATAGATTTGATAACTCAGACGGACTATGAAGTAATAGCTCACAAATGATGTGGTAGAGCCAGGAAGAAACTGGAATTTCTCCTCCTGAAAAAACGCCCGATTTTGAAATAATTAGACATGTAATTATCTTGATGGTCTTCCATTTGCCAATATCTACATACTCTGTGTCATTAACTGGTGGCCCTCAATGGCCCCCAGTGTGCTGGGGAGGTGTTATCTCTTTTTCTGTTCTGTGTAAGCCACATAGCAAATAATTACAGCTGCTTTTCTCCTGCTGCTACTAAGAAATAAGCTGTAAGAGTGCCATGGGAGGAGGATCAGGGCCAGGTCTAGGTCAATCCCAGTGGTTCCAGCTGTCTTTACCCATATCCTGCCAAGATGACAAGGATTTCTAAAGGGTGGCTGAGCATCCCTGTCCTACTGCAGCCTCTGTCGAAGGGGATGGTGCTGTCTGTACCCAACAGACAATCCGTAGCAGTGCAGTTTAAAGCTTTATTGCCCCAGCACTGTCAAACCCACCATCATTGCCACATCATAGTGCCTTTAAGAGCACAGATGCTGAAAGTCCCAGGAGAACAGGTATCCTGGGCTGCTGGTGAAGTTGGAAGAAGCTATGCAAAGCACAGTTAGGACATTCCAAAACTGGAAAGGGATGATGCAGTGATTTGCAAAGCATTAGCAGCACAGCGCTATCCTGCAGTAGAGGGATAGAAGCTGAACACTCAGAAAACCCAGATATATCCTGTAATAACAAATACAGAGCTAAAGTAAAAAGAAAAGGAGCAATATGGTTAGTATCTGATAATATATCTACCCCCTAGCCACTGCTGAAAGACATTCTAGCCCACACTAGATTTAAGATGGATGAGAAGTTTGCTGTCAAACAGGCAAGGCTTAAAAGAGTAGAGGAACTGAAGGTTTGATCTTTAACACCAGATGGAAAAGAGAAAGATGAAAGAAAAGTTAATCAGAGACTTTTCTTAAGCTCTACTGATTACTGGAAAGCTTTTGACATGGGCTGTAGTATGCAGGAGTGAGTGGTGAGCCTTGATATTAACCAGCTCACCTAACAGGGTTTTTTTCCCCCCAGAGTTTAACAACTCGGTCAATAGCCTGCTGGTGAGTTACTGCATTTTCCATTGCAAAACTGACAAGGTATTTTTTCTTCGTGACCCTCCCAAATGGCACTAGTGAATGTTTCTTTTAAAAGTCAGTCTCATCCCCAGTGACACCAGCAATGGAAGGAGGTCGAGAAAAGAAGTGATGGTCTTCTCCCGAGATGCAGCAGCTGCCCCATGAGCAGGTGCTTTAGGTCAGTTATTTAAAGAATGAGTGCCTGTTCATAAGGACTCAAGTGGCTTAAGCAGATGATCTCTGTGAAGATTTGGTGGTACTAGTTCATTCTGAAGAACTCCCACTTCCATTTTTTTGGGCCACATGGGACACTGTCCTGGTTTACTGGACTAGAGAGGAGGAGGCAACTGTAGGGCTTTGCTGGATCCTGAAGTACTGAGCCCTCCCAGATATGGGTCAGTCCTTCTCTAGATGTCCCCCCTTGCCTTGAGAAGCCGTGAGTACTATCATCAGGCATTTCAGTAGAAGCGGCGAGCACAGAGAGTCGGTTCCCTGTGTGGTGGGGTCTCTGCAGCACCTTTTGAACTAGAATTACCCAGAAGACTGTTGGCGATGAGTGATTGCACCCACCAGATCAGTAGCATTCATTGCAGTCTCTAAGATTTAAACTGATAACCCAACAGACCATCTCTGTAGCCAGCCATATGACTTACAGCATCATATAGCTGCTATTCATCTCCACAGCTTCCTGCAAAGTAGAAGATGAGAACGGTATTATCAGTAATTTGCATGTGGGCAACGGATGCACAGAAGACTATAGGATTTGTTTCAAGGTCACGCTGTCTGTGGCTCAGAGTTGAACCCCTTAAACACAAGACCTTTCTACCTCGTTCTTACGTCTAATGTCTATGAATATATTTTCCCCTTACGGTTTAAGCTGCTGTTCTGGTTCTCAACTTCGAGGCAGTTTCCTGCTCTTCCATGGCATGAATTTTTAACTCATCCATTGAAAGCATATGGGCTTTTCCTAGCAAGCGAGTCTACAAGCTTGGAAAGGCATGTGAACCAGAGTTTGAATCTCAGCCAAACAATTTGTTCTGGCTTTAATCAAGATGTCTTCTTTTAACTTCAAATATCATTTTTTAAAATCCCATATCAAAACTTCTAGTGTCACACTATGAAATCAATAAATGCTACCAGTCATTCAACTCAGAAATACTTCAAAGCAGCCTGAGTGATAGCCATTATTTTATTTTTAAAAATACTCATCAAAGTGATGCAGCTAATACAAAGGCAAAACAAAATTAACAGCAACAAAGAAATGTGTCAGTTACAGTTTGAACTTGCAAAATCCCAGGAATCCTGCTACTAGTTTTGCATACAAAGCTTCTCTTTTCTCATTCCTATATTGACACCTTTTAGTAGTTCCCTTTTTTGTTCTCATCATAACTAGTAACTTAGTTATGCAAATGTTAGTTTTCATGTGTCATTTGAGTCATGAAATATTTTATGTTATTTCACGCCTTAAGAAAACGGTTACATTTTTGGGCCAGATCTCCTACGTCCCATCCAGTGTGAGGAACCTGTCCTGATTCAGCAATGCAGTTTAATTGCGTGTTGAAGTCTTGTGAACTTCAGTGGCTCTGTGTTTAAAACTAAGTACGTGATTGTGGGCATTCCTGAGTAAGGGTCGTGGAGTTTAATCTTATTCCATAAATATTTCAATAGAAAACCAATGGAAGTGTTCATGAGTAAAGCTCCAATGTTAAATAAGAGTTTTGAGATCTTATCCATTTATTACAGCAACCACTATCCAATTTTATTGTGTACTATAATGGTACTTATATTTATGTAATAGAGATATTTGGACTGTAAAGATTTTCACAAGTGATGATTTATAAATACTCATTAACATGATTTCTAGAGAATTCATGCTATATCTATTTTACAGTAGATCTGGTTTTTGTTAGATTCAGATCACTGAAGTTTATTTTATAATTTTGAAGACAAGTGACTAGCAGGGAGGGGCCCATCTGTACGTAGCTTTGGGTGAAGTCATCTCACCTAGCTTTAGACGTTTCCAAGGCAGACACCTGATTTAGTCCCCCGGGCTCTCCTCACAGTCAGTAGAGCAAGATCAGCACTTTCAGTGCGTCAATCCTCTGATTATTTTTAGACATTGATTTTAGGAGGAAATGAATCATGTTGTGAAGTGCCTTTTCTTGCTATTGACTATAAAAGTGTTTAGGGCTGAGATTCACTCACGCCTTTTTCTTTTATTTGAGGTACCCTACAGTACCTCCCTGGCCACCAGCTGCTACCCCAGTGCAGGTCTCTCCAAGATCCTGTGTCCCATGGGCAGAGCTCGGATGCCCCAGAGGGGTCTAAGATGCCAGAAATGCCTCTTTTTCGGTGACTGAATCCCTGCCTGATGCCAACACAGACGCAGGTGCTACATCCAGGTCAGGTGGAGCCTGTGTAGCGGGCTCCTGAGAAAATGGAGCATATTCAGAGCCTGGAAGGTTTTGACTGAACAAAACCTGGGAACCTGTTCTCCAGGAAAAAGATTCAGAGAAAGCTATGGCAGCAGCTCTTATCTTTTAAATTGAAAAACTTGACATCAGACCTCAGCAGCTGGAGAGTTTAAGCAAAGACTATCCAATGGCTTGATTCTCAGTTCAAGGTCAGGACTTCCACTGCACAGTAGGTTTAAAAATTTTTTTAAAAATAGAGAAAACTGTGTTACTAAGGCAGGTGAGGCCCTGATGTGCAGTTTTGCCCATAGAGAAGCAACGAGAAAAGGCAGAGTGAGACTAATTAGTCTGTGTTCTCCTCCTGACTCCCCTTGCAGGGCGATACTGCAATGTGAAGGTTTCTTGCTGTTCCATTGTTGTCCCTGCTCTGCTGAGACTTCCTGGCATCTTCACTGGCAGCGATTCAGTGGCGGAGAACGAGGCGTCCCTCAGTGAACCATGAGAGACCGGGATCTCTCTATTTCTTGTGTGTGCTGACGTGCCAGCAGCCAGCCATCAGGTTAGTACAATTTGTGCAATTATCCACAGATTTATCTATTAAGCAATGGTGGTGTAAGCTGCTTTGTGGGTTGTGGTTCCCCCTGCAATCCAGGGCCTGGCCAGTGCCAGGGGTCACTAGCCTTGTGCTGGTGGCCAGAGTGCCCCCATAAGTCCCCTTGGCCTCTGCTTTTCATTCCCAGTTACCGGTGCCCAGAGTGCTGGGCTGTGCCACAGCTTTGGCATCACCCTTGGGCCTTCTGCAGCCTCAGAGCCAATTTCACTTTGTGCTTGTCTAAGATGCACTTCTATCCCTCTCCATATTCTACTCCTCCTCCACTAGATTTATCTTGATGGGTTGCAGACATATAGGGGTGCTTACTGACACAGTTCCTGCATCTTGGTCTGCAGATAGCAGCTTTCACCTTCTCGTGTGTCGGTTCCTCAACGAGTCCCTTGTGAGATGATGGGTAACTCAGTCTCTGCACATTCTTAAAATAAGAATGGTAACATGTAATTCAAATGCAGAGTAGATCCACTCGTTTGATGTGGCAAAAAAAAAAAAAAAAAGGATGTAGCCAAAGAAGAGTTAGTTTAAATGAGAAGTCATGAAAACGCATATACCTGAAAATATTGTGCTGGGAAAATTTTCAAAATGGAGCATAAACAGCTTTCTCAGCACCAAAGTACCCTGTCTGGGACTCTAGCTTTTTCTTCTCATGTTTAACAGTTGATTAATACTGCCACCACTAGTTTCCCATCCTTCTGTCTTGATGCAATCCCCGGTGATAAGCACCAGCCTTAGCTCAACTCAGGTCATCCAGAAATGGGACCCAAGTGCTGGTATGCCAGTTGCATGGGAACCTGCTGAGAATGGATTACTGCCAGGGAGTACCATGGAGAAGAAAATGGGAACTTTGGTGTAGTATTATTTATTTACTGTTTATCCATGGCTGTGTCTTTTTTTTGTCTTTTTTTTTTTTTAATTGGTTGCAGCTAAGAGTGGCTATAGTATACTGTGTAGTGTTACACCTTTGTTCTGTAAGGTTTCTCCAGAATGAGACATCTGGGGAACCTTAAGCCTCTCTGATGATCATTAAGCCCCTGGAAGAAAACTAAAAGGAATGTTCGAAATCCAGATACAAGCTGGTGATGGTGTAGAGCTGGACACCTCAGTCCTGGTGCTCAGGTGTAGGACTGGGGTGGGGTTAGGGCTGGGGAAGTGAGGACTTTCAGAGCTGAGTTTCCAGAGTAGAACTCTTCAGCCCAGACAGTCTGTCTGTAACTGGTGTCCCAGCATCATCTCAGGCTAGAAAAAAAGAAGTTCCACCAAGGGATGCTTCAGCAGTGGCTGGTGAGCTCCAGGAGAGGCTGTCCTCTCGGGTCTGGCAAGCAGATTTACCTTCAGTTTCTCAACAAGTGTCTGCCCTTTGTTTGACTGAACTTTTTTCTAACCATGAATTCTAACTGCTTTGTAGTTTTAATTCATTGTTCAATACTGCTGTTTTGGGAATTTATGAACTCTTTGATGCTCTCTTCTCCTTACAAAAAGGATTTAAGAGTGGGACATTGTGTAATGGTACGTACACTTGGCACAGCAACCCGTAAATAGGATGTTTTTCGCTAGCTACATGATTTGTGGTACATTTCATCTTCAGTCTTCCCTATTGTAATTATTCCAGTGCCTCTGTCCTTCTTGTCCATTACACTACCTTCACCAGCAGCGTGTAAGCGAGCACATTGTACAAGGATCACGTGTGTTCCAGCTGCTTTCCTCACCTGTGGCCAGGACACAGGGCACTGGGAGTGCAGAAGCTGGGGAGAAGGGGGAAGCTGAGCACAGCGCGGGAGATTGGGGATGCCTCGGGTTTGGGGAAGGTGGAAACGAACAGGCTGGTCCACACTTGCAACCTTGACTTCGCAGCAGGCACTGGAGTGTTCTGGCAGTGGCGAGGACAGCGTGTCTTTGCCATTCGGTGTGGGGCCATCTGCCTCGGGGAGAGCGTGAGAGTCTACAGGCGGGGGTTTGTTGATGCTGGGGTGTTACTGCAGGAAGAGTGGCTTGCTTTGCGAAGGCTTGTCCACGATGTAGCACAGAGAGTAAAACAGCAGTTTAATGTGAATGGATGAAATCTGGGCAGGTAGGTTTTAGACAGTTTGTAGGTACCTGTTAGCTGCAGCATGGAGGCAAAGTTGACTTTGCCTGTGCAGTGCAGTTGGATTGCAGAAAGCTAATCAGAAGTGGGCTTCTGCAAGGGACCTTGAGACTCCCGATCCAGCTGGCTGCTTTCGGCCGGAGGGGAGCCAGGACAGAGCACCCCGGGCGGGAGAGGGGCCTCTGCAGCCCCTGGTGTGTGCCAGACGCTGCCGGCCGGGCCGGGGCATGAGGCAGGAGACACGACGGACGGGCAGGGCTCGGGTGGTGGCGGTGGGGCCGAGGGCGACGCCGGGGCAGGGCAGCCAAGCCGGGGGCTGCGGGGACGGCGCCGGCTCCGGGCGGGCAGCGCTGAGGCGGCGCGGAGCGAGGGCAGCGCGAGGGGCGGTGGCTGCCCTACCTCAGGGCCGCGCGGCACCGAGCTTCGGCGGGAAGCGCTGAGGCGGCTCAGGGCGGGAACGGCGCCGGGGCGGCTTCAACGGGAAACGCTCAGGTACTGCAGGGAGGGGACGGCACCGGGGGGGGGGGGTTCAGCGGGAAACACCGAGGTACCGTAGAGAGGGGACGGCACCGGGGGGGTTCAACGGGAAACACCAAGGTACTTCAGGGAGGGGACGGTGGGGTAGGAACCCTGAAGCACATTGCATGGGCCAGCAGTGCGTTTTGGGCAGAAAATGCTGAGGTAACACATCCCAGTAAAGTGGAGGAAAGTGGCCTCCCAGCATGTCTGCAGGCTTGGGTTAACTGGGCTTGGGGACAGGGACACTGAGGTTGTTAATCCTGTCCTAAGTATTTCTCTTTTCTGCAGGACCTGATGGGGAAGGAAATGGACAGCAAAATCCTACATCACAACACAGGTACCACTTGTTATTCTCAGTGTCAGAGACCTGAAAAACAGTCCCTATCTTGCCCTTAAACAGCTTCTACTTATACAAGTTCTCCCAGGGAGAACACGCATTCCCCAATACAATCCCATATTAAACCATAGGGTGTGCACTTTGCAACTTCCAAGCCCATCTCTGCATTAGCTCACACCTACAATATCACACCGTGCATGGGATTTTAACTTTCAACCAGTTGTTGCTGTGTTTGGCTTTGGTGAGCATAATGTATATTCATCAATTGTTACTGTAGGTGGGCTTTTTTGGAGAACATGACATTTTTGATGCAGGGCCTGGCTGACGTTGGAGTATTGTTGTGGAATCCTTCATGCGGGCGTTTGTTGCTGATGGAGTATTACCGCAGGAAGAGCAGCTAACTTTGCAAAGGCTTGTCAGTGAGATACAGTAGAGTGAGAGAGCAGTTCAATGTGAAAGGATGAAATCTGGAAAAGTTTGTACATACATTGTGGTTTAGTTTGAAAAGATGAAATCTGAATAGTTTGAAGGTAGATTTTGGACAGTTGTTAGTTGAACAGTTGACTTTGGGTGGTGCAATTGAATTGGTGTACAAAACTAATCAAAAGAGGAATTTTGCAAGTGACCCCAAGAGTCAAGATCCAGCTGGCTACTTTAGGCCTTTTCACCTCGCCTAGCTGGGCTGAGGAGGGCCGTGCATGGCTGCACTGCCACCAGAACCCAATGGAGTGAAGTGCTATGAGCTGAAAGCCCAGAAAATTCAAAAACAAAAGGTAAGGAGTGTGGAAATTTCTGGTATTGAACTATGACATCTATAACACTAAATTCGGTCCAGCATACATGTACTCGGTGGAGGGCATACTAGGAGGCGCTGCTGCTGTGTGAAACCATGCTGGTGAAGTAGCTCCTAAAGGGAGAAGGGGGGTCTGTATGGGTCTTCCCAGCCCTTCTGGGATACCTTAGGTAATACAGATTTTTGGCGTGGTAGCTCTGCCCTGTGCATGTGGTTTGCTGGGGTCAGGGAGAATCACCATCCCCCTGGGCAGCACAGAAGAGCCCTTGGAGCAGGGCACATCTCAGTGTGTTGGTACCTATTAATTTTGATCTGATTTGTTACTGTGTACATTTAGGATGGCAGTTGTAGCATGGAGGAGGTGCCTCAGCCATAACTAAGTTACTGTTCATTGTCTAACACGTTTTCATGAACACTTTGTTGTTTTTCTTTTGGTACCTGCTAATGTGATATAGTGAAGGCTATTTGGTACTGTGCATGCAAAGCAAAATTAAGTCTGGCAGGCAGCCCAGGAAGCCCTGCCACGTGTCCCAGCTGCTCGCAGCACTCACAGAGTGCTCCCTTTCCCCAACTTTGCTGCTGTACATTTCCCTCCAGCCGCTCGCAAACAACAGAGATCTTGTGGTCAAGAGCTTCCTGATGCTTTGGCATAGAGGTATAAACAGATAAAGTTAATTAAGAGGATTTCTTGTAGAGATGGACTGAGTTTGCAGTTCAATTTTATTTCCTCTGTTAATTTTAAAGATGAAAGTGCCAGACTCCTCCCTCCACAGGTGAAGTCAGCAAATTGGCAGGGACATTACAGAGAGTTACTTTCAGGAAAAGGGGGAAAAATGATTTTTATTTTTTTTTACTAATTCTGAGCACCATTACCCCTCACCTCTGAACCAAGAAAGACTTTACGTGGTGTCATAATTTAGCAAATTACTTCCTCAAAGGAAGGTCAAACATTTTACCATTCGATCAATAGGAAGCAACTTACAAATCATGTGTATTGATCATTGTAATCATTCAGAAGAATGTAGGGCAGACACTAAAATCACATGCACTTAGTCTTAATTGCCCACATTAAAGCAATTATGCCCCAAAACTGTCATTGTCTAATGCTATGCACACTACCCAGCATGGTAACTTTTAGCCATACATATTTAATCATAAATCAGCCTCTTAGGTCTGTTGCACTAAAGACCTACAATATTGCTGTAATTATGCAAATAAAACTATGTCTTTTTTCATCAATGTATAAGATCGTGTTGCTTTTGGGAGCCAAGTGGAGGAAAATAAGCCCCTATATTAATGCAGCTGGTATTTAATACATCTATTTTACAGCTGTGCTATGTGTTCATGACACAAGTACTTAAAGTGACCTGAAATTGCTAATGAACAGAGAGCCTTTGTAAAAGCAGTCACAGGTCAAGGACTTGCAGATAAAACTTGTTGAGCGGTACATTGATGGTGGGCTTGTGTCAGGAGAGTGCTATTTGTTCGAGGATGTTTATAAACATTATTTTCCAGAGGACCATTTCAGCTAAAAGTGTCTCAGACAAATACCAGTTTGGTAGCATTAAAATAAATGTTTTCTGATCTTGTAAACATAAGGTGGGTGCCTTTTTCCTTTTGTCAAGGAAGCCAATGTGCAGTCTCAGGAAAATTTTGTTTCGGTTTGTTCCTGCAGCGTCCCCTGTGGGAACTGAAAGATTGGTCAGGAGTTTATTACTTCTGCCATTCCAGAAACCATCTCTAAACAGATCTGGAAAATGAACCATTCTCAGTATGTTATATACCTTGTATTTTGCAAAAAAGAATGTTTGAAATTATAATTATTACCTAGTATGGGACAGCCAAATTTGCCGTTCACAGAGAATATGAGCTAAAGTTCCTTAAAGTTAATGAGGTCTTTTCTCCTAGCTTCCAGGGCTGAGATCTAGACCACAAAATAGGTACAGCGGCTTTAGAAAGTGCTCCATTGGTCTGATGGGGTCAGGGTTAGGCTCTGGCCAGACTCAGACAGTTCCCGTGCAGCTCTCCAGAAACAGACATCATCTAATGCAGCCCAGAACAGAACAGGTCATGGAAAGGAAAAAATACACAAGGCTATATTGTAACACAAAGAGGCAGCAAAAGGAAGGAGTTTCGCACTGCTTCACCTAGAGCCTGCTTTTAATTCTTGACTCCCCTCTGAAGGAGCACAGAGCAGGCCGCGCTCTGGCTTTGCATACAGAGGCACAAAGGGAAGGCGCAGAGAGGGAAGACAGGCTGCTGTGATTGCCAGGCACCTCCGCGCTACCATTTCCTGCTGCTCTGAGCTTTATTGGAGCCTGAAATATCACATCATTTCAGCGAGTGTTGATCGCTACATTGGTAGTTCTGCAAAATGTTCTTGTTGCACCTTCTCAGTCTTCAGCACAGTGGGCTGCTGACACGCAGGCCTGAGGGTACTTCTGCGAAGCCCCAAAAGGTAATGAGAGAAGCTGCCTTTTTGGCAGCGGGCTCCAGCTAAGGCATGTGCACCTTCACTGGGAGGTGTGTGACTTGCAGATCCCTCAACAAGCTTCAGAGCTACAGGAACAGGGAACGGTTCATGGAAGCTAAGAGCTAAATTGATTCAATCCTGGGAAGATCTCTAACTCCAAAGCTCAGGCAAATTTATTTTAACAAGTTTTTGAGAATGTCAACGTTTCTGATGTTCTGGGGGTCTTAACCTGTTCAAAGCAGCAATGTGTAGAGCATAAGATACCTTGTTGGTCACATGTGTATGCAGGTGGGCACTGAATCAGAAGTAATTTAGTATGGGCTTTTAAAAGTATGTCATTTCTCTCAGAAGCCCTTAGCCCCAAAACAGTGGTTCAAGCATTAAACACTGATCAGAGGAGAAAGCCCAAGCTATTTCAGTGGAGGAAAAAGAACATAAAATTTATGGTTTCAAAATGATTGCATCAAATCTGCTCAGACCACCGATTAGGTTACAGGCTAGCCCTGGGTATGGCCAATTTGGGAGAAGGTTGCCCATCTCTCCCTGCGTGGCCAGGTGGTGCCTGATCACTCGGGAATCCCGGCACTTGCCGCACTTGTTCGTTCTTTCAAGTAGCAATGAAGTTGTTTGGCTGGATCCTTTATGAAAGTTAAAATTGGTTTATCATTTTCCTTGCGCTTCTCACACCTTATCTAGTTTCTACATTCTTCCCACTTCAGTAGTCAAAGTGATTGAAAGCCGAAAACTGAGCAGATCTGTCCCTGCAGCAACTTTCCTTGCGTTTCTCATTTACCGTTTTATCAAACAGGCTCTTTGTCTCTGCAGTCCCCTGATGTTGCCTCTGTTACACGGAGATATTCTTCAGGTCATGGGGGTTAAAAGGGGGCTAAAAAGGAGATCATATTGGACTTGCTTTACACAGACATGTAGCATTAGACCCAACGCCCAATAGAGGAAAGATATACTACTCCTATTTGATGAGCAGCAGGCCAATAAATTCATTAATCATCATTTTATGCCTCATCAAACACTTCCCAAGTTCCTCCATGGGAGTTATACAAATTAGCCACTGAAAAGGCAGTAATTTTAGTTTAGCTAGGTAAGTGCTTTTTGATTGCCTTCCTGAACAATGCTTCCCTTGACAAGCTAATAAATCAGCCCTTTCTGAATCAGAAGTGCAGCAAGTGCGAACAATAACTCCACATAGTTTCTCCGCTGATTTCAGCTGGAAGGCCTAAGAGGATGATCTGGGATCAAAGTCTCTTACTTTATTGCAGAGCAAAAGCTTTCTTTATGAAGAAGAGCTACAGAGAAATGAGGGAAGGAGGGATTTTTTTAATCAATTAATGAGAGAAAAAAATCTTGAAACAAAAAGGAGGCCTAAGTCTCTGATTGCAGGGATGCCGGGAGGCCGGCGGAGTGGCAGGGCAGCCTGGGCAGGAGCGGGCCCTGCCGCAGGTGAGGCTGGAGGCATAAACTGGGGGGCTGCTCCTGTGGAGAGCTGCGGATTACCAGGGCGAGTCAGAATAGAGACTGTATTTAATCTGCGACCAATTGATTCCTTGAGTGTTTCAGGTATTTGTAGTGTAGGTTTAGATTTGTTGGGTAGCTTTACAGTGGGAAGCCTTGAGGCTGTGCTGTCTTATCTTTTTTTCAAATTGCTGCCTTTGACAGTATCATTTTTTTTAACTTGGCCGTAAATCATTTCACTAATCAGCTGTCACCAGCCAACATGCATTCATTGGCATTCAGCCGGAGAATTTGTTTTGGAAGGCCTTTAGCAACAAAAACTATGTTTGTATCAATAACCGTCTGTTAATGTCTCATGCATACGGATGTAGAACACGGGGTGGAACAAGGGGAGACAGCAGTAACGGAGAACAATTTGGTGGAGGGAAGGGGGGGAAGAGCATTAATTGCCTCGTACGGCGCAGCCTCCCCCCGCCCCGCCGCTGCTCAGGTGAGGCGGTTACCGGCGGTTACCTGCGGCTCCGCCGAGCCGGGGACCCGCGTAGTGCCGGGGACCCGCACAGTGCCGGGGCGGGAGCCCAGCGCCGCTCGCCGCGGCGGAGTCCGAGGCTTCCCCCTCCCCGAGTCCAGACCCGAGGTATTTTAAGTACAGTGTGTCTCTTCTCCTCTTCATTAACTTTCCCTCCACACATCACTGCATGCCTCTGAAAATAACTTGGCAAACTGGGAGCCGTTTATCTCTTTTATCTTGGGACCTGATCCAATTAAATAAGTGCACATTTACATTTGCATCCATCAGGCATGAGCGTGGAGAGCTCTGTGGTTTGCTTTAAGCAAATAAAAGCCAATTTCGCAGGAAAAGAGGTGTCTGGACCAAGATCCCCCCCGTCCCGGCCGCAGGGGCGAGCCTAGCCCGGCGGGTCCGGCAGGCAGGCGCAGGGCAGCGGTGCCCGCCAGCCGCGGGCAGGATGCGGCCCCTTGCCGGGCCCCTTGCCGGGCTGGACGCGCAGCACCGCCACGGCAGAAAGAGGTGGTTATTGCACAAGTGCCTGCATCAGCCCGAGCCGGGCTCCCGGCACGCTGCGAGTTTGCACATGCTCTAATTATAACAGATGAGTAACGCCGTGCGGAGGACATTTATTTTCTGGTAGTTGGAAGTGAAGAGATTCCCGGCCGAGGAGGCTGGCAGCGCCCGGCGGTGGAGCCTCGGGCGCGGAGCCTCTCCGGCCGGCCCGGCGGGGCAGGACCCTGGGGGGATGCCAGGCGCCCCTGCTCCGGCCTCCCGCCGCGTTTGGCCCTGCCGGGCTGAACCGGCAAAGATTTCCCTGCCGACAAACGTGCAAAGGGAGGCGAGAAGGGTTCGGGCAGCCCCCGGCCGCCTCCCCTCCGCGGGCCGCCCCTGCGCCTGCAAAGCAGCCGTGGAAATAATGCGGGGCGCTCCCGTTGAGCAACGGGTATTAAACAAACGCAGCCGCCCCAGAGAGAGGGGCCGGGGCTCGGGCAGCGGGTGACCTAGCCGGGCCATGGAGCCGCACCTCCTGCGCGCCTCTCCGTGCCCTTGCGACACCCACTGCCTCCACCGCCTTGCGGGAAGCAGCCCCGGAGCCCGGCGCAGCCCGCCCGGGGGACTCCACGGCCGCGCAGGGGAACGCTTCTGCCTTTGAGGGAGAAGCAGAAGCGCCCATGTTGGGGGGACCCATGTCCCCTCGGGTCAGCGTTAGGCCCTCCTGCGGAGGTAGCGCCGAGGGTGCTGGCTGCAGCGGGGACCACGTCGGGGGACCCGAGGGGGCATTAGGCCCGGGGGCTCCGGCCTTAGCCTGGGAGCGGAGGCAGGAGCTGGAAGCGGCGCTGAGGGGCTGCCGGCGGGGAAGGAGGCGCCCTGCGGAGGCTGTCGGGCAAGAAAACGCAGCATCCGCGCAGGAGCCCTCTCCCGCGGCCGCCCCGTCGGGCAAGGCTGGCACCTCGGCCAGGTGCGGCCTGTCCTTCGCCGGCCTCGGCCAAGCCCTTTCCCCGGCAGAGAAAGGTCCCTGGGCCGGGCCGCGCCGTCGGGCGGCCGCTTCCGCGCCCGCGGAGGCGCGGTGGAGGAATGTGGGGACAATGCGCCATCTGTCACCGCCGGGCCGCGCCGCGGCCGGGAGCGCCGCCGAGGGCGCTGATTTATGCTGAATGCGCCTTAGAAGATCTCGATGTAGACTTTGTCTTTCTCTGTCAGAGCCAAGTAAAAAGAAACAGCTGGCCTGAATTTTTAGCACCCATAATTAATTAAGAGCTTCATTCCTGGGATTTGATGATTCAATAAAGCAAGACCCTTATTCCCCTATGTGATTCCAGTGAATATCTACTCCACTCCAGTCCTTTTGGGTCCCAAGATAGGGCAGATTAACACTCTTTTTCTGTGGGAGAGAGGGGGAAAAATGCCTCAAGATTGCATCTGAGGCGCACACAAAAGGTAAATTCAAAACTGCCACTTGTTCTCTGCAAAGGCTCCTTATTCTCCGCTATTGATGTATTTGTGCCAGGTTTTAAAGAAACCAGAGGGGGGATGAGGAATTAACATATTGCTCATTTGGAAAAACAGCCGGTTCTGGTTTTGGTAACACTTGTTCCTTTGCCAGCCACAGATGTCCTTACTAATAATCTAGGCAGGTCACAGAAAGAGGAGAGCGGGGGGCGGGCTCCCCTGGCACTCCCGAGCCGCTCCCAGGCTGCCCCGAGCCCCGGGCACGGCGGCTGCTGGGGCGGCAGCCGCGGAGCTGGGCGCACCGCCCCGCCGGCTGCGGAATACCCGCGGCTGAGGACCGGAGCTGTGCGGAGGCCCGTGGGGACGAGTTTTCCTTTCCCTCCCCCCCCCCCCTTTTTTTTTTTAATTCATCCACGTGCCCCCTCCGGAGTTTGGCAGAAGAGGGTGTTTGGGCTGAAGTTCCTGTACTTTACTGCAAAATCCTGTGATATTTTTTAGTCGCCTCCTTTAAACTTGCTGACCGTGTGATTTCCCATGTTCTCTTGGCGGAGGGGCTTTCAAGTAGTTCCTAGGCACGACAAGAAAAGATGCTGTTCAGATCCTCTTACCGGGCGTGTGGGGGGAGAAGCCCAATAAGCCAATTAGACGCGACCGCGCCGTCCCGGCCGCCGCGGAGGCTCCGCGCCGCGCGGGAGCCCCGTAGGTTAATCGGGACAATTGGAAAAGCAACACTCGCGGGGAGAGCAGCGGGGGGGATGTAAACACGGTCCGGGGTGCTGAGGGTCTAAATTAGGATTTGTTTTGTTTTTAAGCGTGAAAGAGGAAACAGCAGGGCTGCGGGCTGCGCCAGGCTCCCCGCCTCTCCCGCCCTCCGTCTTCGCGATTGAGAAGCGGGGCTGGAGGTACAGTGAGGTCCCGACGTCTCCGCCGGAGCTCGGGGGCTGTGCTGGCTGCCAACCGCACCCCCAGCTCTGTTCGTTTTCCTTCAGGACTGGGGTGAATTTCCCCTGGATGGGACCGCTGGCTGCAGCCCCGGGCTCCCGGCCCCGCCTGGGATCTCGTCCTCCCGGGCGCGCCAGGGAGGCGATGGGCCCACCGGGACGGGAACATCCGGCCCCGGGGCACTTCGGGGAGGTGTCCCCCAGGAAGCCTCTTCCCGAGGAGAGTGCGCCTGGCTCGGCCGGGCATGGAGGGGGCGTCGCTCTGGCTCCCCGACGGGAGCTGCGCTCTCTGCCCGACGGGATGCAGCTTTCCGCCAGGAGCCTCCGCATGCCCCCTCCAAGGTCCCGATCCGCGGCCGGCGCGGCCTGGAGACTGAGCTGCTCCTGCGGCCCCACGCGTGGGCTCCGCCGGGACAGCCGGGCCAACACGCTTCTCGGCCGCGGTGGGGGCTTTGGGGGCGATGTTAGACTGTCACCTGCGGGAGGGGCGGCCCGTGAGCCGCACCCCGCTGCCACCTGCGCCGCTCAGACCGCGCCGTCGGGCCGGGCGGCGGAGTGGGTCGCGGCTCCCCCCCCGCGCCATCGAGGGCCGCGGCGGGGGCTGCTGCCCTGCGCCCGGGGCGAGGGGGGCAGAAAGGGGCGAGCTGTTTCCCGCGGGGGCGGAGCGGCGCCCTGCGGAGGCTGGGCCGTTCCCACCTGCGCCCGTGGGCGAGCACCTGCTCCCAGGCGCGCTGGTGGGAGCCCAGCCCCGCAAGGCCCCGCGGCCAGCTCCGCTCTTCCCTCTCGCCAGACCCAAAACCACTCAGCCGCGGCGATGAAACCCTCCTGCTCCCAAACCTCCGCGGAAGCGGCAGCCCCGCGGGGCGGACGGCGGCCCTGCCCGGCGCCCAGGCAGGGGTCCCCTCCCAGCGTGAAGCGTCGCTCGGGGCCCCTCCGGAGGCTGCTCCCGAGTAACCTACGGCAGCTTTAATTGGCAGCAGACGTTATTTTTATTTTAAGATAGCCTTAAAAAATTTTTTTAACAACAAATTTACATGCCAGAGTCAAAAAAGGCGGACGCTGCCCCCTCCCCCCTGCTCTGTTATAGAAAAGAAACTGGGAAAATCATGCTTATGTTAAAGACAGGCTGTGCAGTACATCTCTCGTGGCAGGGGAAAAGGGTGAAGAATAAAATTGCTGTATGAAATCGATGGGGCTACAATAATAGTTATGGTTTTAAATAGGCGACATGCTGCAACCTAAAGGAAACGGTTAATTCCCTTAGGAATTTATACATCAAACGAAAACCGTATTGAGATCGCTGATAGAGCCATTCAAAATAGCCCCGATTATAAGGAATAGGGCTTTTGAACGAGCGAAGCTCCTAAGCTGCTTTGCAAAATAGCTTTTTCAGAGATAGGAAGATCAGCTGGGGATAGGTAGAGCGACAATTAAAAAAAAATAAATCCATAGCTAGATGAATAATTACAACCTATTTATTTTGAGACAGTCGTTCCCCTCCGGGACGTGTTGTCTCCGGAGCTCGGTCCGGAGGGGTTTTGCCGTCTCCCTATAGCGAAGGGCGCTCGGGAGTTTCACCCGAGTTCAGCCAGAGGCGATGTCCGCCGGGAGTAAAGGTGGCGGGAAGAGCCTGGGCTGGAAGGGAACCGCGGCGGTTTGCCTTCAGCCCCGCACATCGGGGCTGCTCCTGCCCGGACTAGTCTGCCCCTGCCCCTCACCGCGCGAACTTTCTCCCGTTTTGAACAAGGCAGGTGAGTCCAATAAAGCTCACTGCTACGCGAAAAATACGCCTTCCTGCAGGTCTCCCCGACTGGAAATAAAAGATCCAACCGAGGAATTCGAGCGTTTTTTTAAAAAATCATTTATAATTTATAAAGTGACAAAATGACATACTATTATACCAGGAATATTTGATTCTTTACACATTCAGCTTGAAACAATTTTGATTTTAAACCAGATTATCTACGAAGATCATATAACCAAGTGAACGTGAACGTGCATCTTTAAAATACAAACTACTATTTAAAATTCCGTAAAATGTAAATATGCATGAATAAACCTGTTACAGCTAATAAATTGCTCTGATGAAGTTGAAGAGATTACAAAATAATTATCTGCCTCGTCAAGAAAAAAAACCCCAACAAAACAGAGGGGTGTCTGGGCACCAGCTCCCGCGGTCCCAGCGATATTCCCGTCGCATTAACAGCGGCGATGTGCTCGCGTACAACTGACACCCACAAAATCCGCTTTGAACAGGGAAAAACCCGTCCCCGGAGCCGGGTGATGAAACAGTTCCTCGCCGTTATGTGTTCGGAGGGGACCCGGGCTGTGGGGATCACGGGGACTGACTTTGGGAGGTGGTTTGAAGTTCCGCGCCGGGTGCCGCTGGGGAGCACCTAACTCGCCCGGGGACCCGCTGCGCTGAAAGGGCGCTCTCGGTCTCCCTACACAAGGGACGGCTGGTGGCCGGGAGCGCCCCGGTGGCCCGTCCCCAGCCCCAGCGGCCGCCGCAGTCCGCCGCCCGTGGCGGGCGCTGCGCGGAGCGGAGCGCGGCGGCCCCGCGGGGCTCCCGCACAGCCGAGCGGGCGGCGGGAGCCAAACTCGGGCCGAGTGTGACACCTACCTGCCAGCGCCGGGAAGCACCGCGCCCGCGGCCGGCCCTGCGCGGGGCTGCGCGGTCGCGGACGGCCGCTCAGCCCGCGCCGTCCCGTAGGCCGAGCGCAGCGGTGCAAAACGCCTGGGGGTAGGGGGGGGCAGTGGGGGAAGGGGCCGGGGCCGAGGCGTCCTCTGCCGTACCGAGTGCCTTTGCCTGTGCAGTCCCCATCCCTGGACACCGCCGCAGCACCTCTGCAGCCGCGACGCGGGCTAAATCTGGCAGAAAATCGAACTCATTAGCAAAGTTCACCAGCTGATTGCTTTGCATAAAACACGACACTGATTGGAAGTAATTAGGTTAAAAGATGGGACTGCGTTTCGATTTGGTGCTTCTAACAAGTGCTTTTGTGCATAGCCTGATTTAAGCCTTTACCTCCGGAAACAGAGTCCCTCCCGCGCCCGTCCCCGACCCCGTCCCGGTGCCGCCGCCACTCGCCTCTCCTCGGCCCCGCGGGCGGCTCTCGCCGCCGGAGCCCGACCTTTTAGAAACCGTCAGTCACTTTGAAAAAGGCTTCAGGTGCTACTGTAAAGTCCTAAACGGAGCCCCGCGTCTCTTTCAAAACCTGTATTTTTTTTCCGCAGCTACGCACGTATCTGCCCGTTGCAAAAAAAGAGTGGTTTTGATTCTGTTAAAAATCTCTTTTAATTAAATAATTGCATTTTACAAAGGCGGCTGCAGGTTTTTGTATCTAATAAGTATAACTTTTTTTTTGTATTATAGCTTAGCTCACACCCAAGAAAAAAAAACAATAGGCATAAAAAATTAAATTAAACTTGTATATATATATTTTAAAACTATGAAACAATTCCGGAAAAGACACAGAAATGTATATATTTATATTACGAAAACAACATTAATGCCTGTACAGGTGTCTTGATTTCATAATTTACTTCAAAGATACTGTATTATCAATTTAAATACAAAAAGCTACATTAAATATACAGAATAAGATTTCATACAAATCTTTCTTCTTTGTGTGTGTGTGAGAGAGCATGTCACTCGTTTGCTTTTCACTTGGTTAAGACATTTCTGGGTGGTTTCCACCCAGCCATTTCCAATAGACTCTATAAACTTTTGAAGGGGGTGCTGGGAGGGAGGGGGGAGCTGGTCTTTTTCTGTTTGTTTTGTATTTCTTTTGGTAGTGGAAAAATAACTGCCAAAGCAATTTATTATTTCTCTCAATAAATTAAAAAAAAATAATAATAAAAGAACAAAACCACAGTCCCAGGAGGGGGTAAGGAGGAGAAGCCGATATTAAATGTTGGACATACCTTTCTTCAGTTCGTAAGGTGAGTCTTTGCAAAGGTCTACTTGGGACTGGCTCCTGATCATTTTAGTGTCTTTAGCCAGGCTCTCGGCTCTGCTGAGGACAGTCTGGTTTAATCCATTGAAGTGGGCGCCGGGGGCGGCGGCGGCGGGGCCGCCGGCGGGGTGCCCGTGCAGGGCCCCGAAGGAGCCGTAGTTCGTGTAACCGGGGTAGAAGGGCGCCGTGTAGTAGAGCGGCCGCGGCAGGACCGCCCCGTTGGGGAAGGGGCACTGTGCCGCCGGCGAGCGCGGCCGCGGTGGCGAGCGCGACGGGCCGCCGCCGCCCAGCACGGCGGGGCCGGGGGGCGCCGCCTCGCCGCCGGCCTCCTTCGCCTTGTCCGCCGAGGTGGCGATCTCGGCCAGCGACCAGAGCTTGGGCTTGGCGAGGGCCGCCTGCTGCGGCGAGTGGATGACGGAGGCGCCGGTGGCGGCGGGCAGCAGCGGGTGCAGGTCGCCGGCGTGCGGCGGCCCGGCGGCGGCCGAGGGCGGGCGGTACGGCGGGGGCTCCTCGCCGCCCACCGGCGGCAGCCCGCGGCCCGCCGGGCACGACCCCAGCGGGGAAGAGCCGGGCGCCTTGGGGGGGGCGGGCGGCCCGTCGAGCCGCTCCTCCGCCGGCTCTTTGCAATCCGAGTCGCTGAGGCCGCCCTCGGCCTCCCGGGGGCCGGGGGACTCCTGGAGGCGCTCGCAGCCCGGCGCTGCCTTGGGATCCGCCGCTCCTGGGGGGAGAAAGGAGAGGATGCGGGCAGCTCTCGGGCTCGCCCTGCGCCCCCAAACCCGCCCACCCACTTCGCCGCCCCCCCCCCCCCCCCCCCCGGCCCCGCCGTCGCCAGGCCCGCAGTGCTGCCCTCCGTCTCCCCCTGCCCCGGCTGCTCGCTCGGGGGGGACAGGCCGCCCCGCACCGGGCCCGGGGAAGCCCCGAGGGCGCGGCTGCGGTGACCCGGCCGAGCCCGCTGCCCTACCTGTGTCCGGCGTCCCGGGGTCCCCCTTCTCCTCCAGTTTCTGCGGCTCGTCCTCGTCGTTTTTCTCCAGGTCGATGTTCTCCTCTTCCTCCTCGTCCTCGCTGCGGTTCCGCGGGGTCCAGGTCATTTTATTCTCCTTTTTGAGCCGCCGCCGCGCGTTGGCGAACCAGGTGGAGACCTGGGTGAGGGTCATTTTGGTGATGATGGCCAGCATGATCTTCTCGCCCTTGGTGGGGTAGGGGTTTTTCCGGTGCTCGTTGAGCCAGGCCTTGAGGGTGGCCGTGGCGTCCCGCGTCGCGTTCTTGCGGTACGCGGGGTCCCCGTAGGGGTAGGAGCCGAGCGGCGCCGCATACGGGTGGTACCCCAGGGAGCCGGCCATGCCCGGCGTGTGGTCGTATGGCGAGCCCTGGGGAAAGAGGGAAGAGGGGCCCGGCGGGGCGAGGTCAGGCGGCCGCGGGGCGGCAATGACACGGCAAGGGCAGCGCAAGGGCCTGCCCGCGGCCCCTGCCCGCGCCCCGCCGCCTCTCCCCCGGCGCCGGGCCCTGCCCGGCTTCTCCGTTGGCTCCTTCCCGGGAGAACGGGCGGAAGGGCCTGGGGGCTCGCCGGGGCTGGGAGGCTCCGGCCCCAGGAGGCCACCGGCCGCCTGCAGCAATCCAACGCCTCTCCCCCAAAAGCAGGCTCGGAAAAGCAAGTACACAGCGCGGCGAGGGGGCGGACAACGGCGGGGGCACCCTTCCCTTCCCCCCGGGCTGCGATCGCGGCGGGCAACCTGCCGGGCCCAGGCGCCCGGGCTGGGCCGGGCCGCTCCTTTGCCACGCCAGGGGCGGGAGGAGGAAAAAAATAAAGGGAAGAAAAGAAAAGAGAAGAATAGAGAAAGAATAAAGAAAAAAAAAAGACAAGGAAAAGAAAAGGAAAAGAGAAAAGAAAGAAAAATAAAAGGAAAAGAAAAAAGAAAAAAAGAAAAGAGAGAAAAAAGAAAAATAGAAACTGTGAAAACTCTGCCTAGTCCCTAAACAGAGGGGAGAAGCTGAGCAAAACTCCCCGGGTTTTTGGGGGAACTGCGGGGCCCTGGCGGCGGCCGCGGCTCTGCGGCGGGGATGCCCCGCTCCCCGGGCCGGCCCCGCGGTGCTCCGCAGGCGCGCACGGCGGCGCAGTCCGCTGCCTTCCCCTTCCCTTCCCCGCGCAGCGCCCGCGGAGCGGCTCGGGGCCATGGGATTAGAGCTCTGCAATATTTAAGCAGCCTAATTATCGCCGTGCAGGGGAAAGTTCCCTGGGTTTATCGCCCGGATTTCTCCCCGTCGCCGGCCGCTGCTGGGTTCGTTCCCTTTTCAATCACAACAAGCTAATTGTTGCGGAATTACGATTGCTGTTTTATATTTAAAAAAAAATTTTTTTTTGAGGGAATGGAATTGGTCCCCGCCCGCCCCAGCCCTGTCTCGCCCGTGCCGTGCCGTGCCGGCGGCTCCCCCCGCGCCCGGCCCTGCCCGCCGCTGCCGCCAGCAACAGTGTGCGGCAGCACAGGGCGGCGATGCGGGAAAGTTGGGCGGCGATGCGGGGACCCGCGCTCCCTTTTGTTCCCGATATCTCAAAAATAAAATCGGAACAAAAAGCAGGCCCGGGAGGGGGGGCAGGCGGCCGCGGGATGCCGCCGTGCCCGACGCGGTGCCGGCTGCCCGGGGCTGCTCTTACCACGTAGGAAGTGAAGGCGGCGGCGGCGGCGGCGGCCGGGTCGGTGCCGTACTGGAGGTGGGAGTTGTAACCCGGGGAAGGGGCGGTAAAGGCTGTAGATCCGGCATAAGGGGAAAAAGCGGAGCCCGAAGAAGATCTCCCAAGTTCATCGGTCCTGGGTCCGGAGATCACGCTGGTGCTGTACGCCGGGCAGGAGTAGAGAGCCAAGGACGCTGACGGCTGGTACAAGTAACCCTGAGGATACGACATGGCCAGGCGCACACATATACCCGGGAGCCCAAGGCGCCGGGAGGGAGCCGCCGCGCTGCCGGGCTGGGGCCGCTGCGGCCGGGGCTTCGCGGGCGCCTCTCCGCCCTCGCCAGCTGGGCAGCGGCGGCACCTTGCTCTGTGCCGGGGCTGCTGCTCCGCGCTCGCCTGCAGCCTGGCACCGCTTCCTCCTTTTTCTCCCCCCCTCGCTTCCCTCTCTCTCTCTCTTTTTTTTTTTTTTTTACCCTCTCTCGCTCTCTCCCCCTTGCACTGGGGGGCTTTTTTTTTTTCCCTTCCTCCTCGCTCTCGCTTTCCGAAGGGTCCTGCCAAGATGCTAAGTTGGAAATTGCAGCTCCTGACGCCTTCTGCGCGGCCCGGCGAGGCTCCTCCTTCGCGGGGTGTTGTCAGTGGAAGGACTGGCAGGACCCCGCTGGGCTGCCGCGGCCGGGCCCAACCAGCGGGAGGGCTCCGCGCTTCTCTCGGCCCTCCCCAGCGCTCAGAGGCTCGAGTGCGCCGGCTCCTGGATTGCAGTCACCTCCGAGCCATTTAAGATCAGCTCCAACTTTCTGCATGTGCTAAATACCGTGCGGAGCAGCGCTGCGCCGGAATGCAAGCCAATCAGTATATGAAAAAAAAATAGATATTTAATAAGATTTATTAGCCGCCCGGCTCCCCCTCTGCGCAGCCACCCCTCCTCTTGCTCTCTGCCCCCTGCCCCTCCCTCCACTAAATCACTGGAGGTGGAATATACGGGGGTGGGGGGGCGATGGCGTTAGTTTTTCTTTTCGAAACAAAAAAAAGTGATTTTCGGCGGGGAAGCGGCGCGCCCAGTCCGGTCCGGTCCCGCAGCACCGGGATGCGCGGCCGGTCGCGCCGTCGGGACGGGGGGACGCGCCGGGGCCGCCCCGCCGCAGGACCTGTTGCGGCGGCTGTGCGAGAGGAGCTGCGGCGGCGGGTCCCCGGGGCGCGGCGAGGAGTGGGGGCTTGGCTTCGCGGAGGGCTCGGGGGGCCGTGAGCGGGGCGCCGGTACCGGGAGAAGGGGGAGCCGGAGGGGAGCGGCGGGGGCGGAGACGGGGCGGCAGAAATGGTTCCGAATGCGGGTCTGCCCGCGGATCGAAGCAGTACCCCGGGTATCCTCCCCCTCCCCGATTCATAACAGGGTCGAGGCGAAAGCAGATTAAAACCACATGAACCGGGGTAAATCCGCCCCGATCAGGAGATGTAATCTCCTTTGATTCCACCAGATACATTTCCCAACAGGAACATATCCCGATTTATACCCTCCTCGCTTTTTTTCCCTCGCGGCTGAGGCAAGGCGCTGCTCCCGCCGTCGCAGCCCCGGCCACCCGGGACCCGACGGGCCATTTCCGGGGGGAGACGATATAATTAGATTTTTTTATATATATACATATATATTTTTAATCTTGTAACTTTTGCATCTCCCAGCCCTAATTCCTCTCGCCGCTGGCCCCAGCGGGCAGGACGCGGAGACGGGGAGGTGGTGTGTGCTTTAAAACGGGCGGGGCGGGGCAGGAGCTCTCCGGGACGCCGGGGAGGCGACACCGCCACCGCCCCGCTCCGTCCCTCTGGGGTTTTTGCCCGGCGGCAGCGGCCACAGCCCCCCAGCCAAACGGTGGGGCACAGGCTGAGCCTGCCCGGTCAGCCTCGCTGCGGGTCCGAGGGAGGGAGGGGGGGGCGGCGGCGCCTCGGTGGGGAGGGACGGGGCGGGCAGAGAGCGCTCTCCTCGGTGTCTTCGGGGGAGAGCACGGCAGGGCCGGGGGCGGTGGGGCGGGCGCGGCTCGCACTACACTACCCAGCAGGCCGTGGCCCTGCCAGTCCCGCCCCCGCCCCTCCCGGCGCATGATTGGCTGCCCTCCTGCGGGCGGTGGGTCCTCCTCTTCTTCCATTGGCCTGCGGAACTGTCCCTCAGCACGCGGAGGAGGGGGTGTGGAGGGGCGGTGGTGGCACGCGGCGCCGTTGCTGGGGAGTCCGGAAGCGGCGCTGACAGGACGGCGCGCGGAGGCGCTGCCGGCCGAGGCGGCCGCTTCCCGGCCCAGCTCGGTCGGGCTCAGCCCAGCCCGTGGCGGTTGCGGGCCGCCCCGCCCCGGCCGCCGAGGTGAGGAAGCGGGGCGGCAGCGTCTCCCGCCGCGCGGCCGGACGGCGGGGCTTCAGGGTCCTGTGGCGGCGCTGCCCCGCCGCGCTGAGGCGCCCTCTGCCGGGCGGGTATCGCCGTTGCCCTGCGCGCGGGGGCGGCCGTGCCGGCTGCCGGGCCCCGTACCTGGCGGACAAGGGGCGGACAAGGGGCGGGCAAGCGGGCGCTCCCAGGGAGGCGGCGGCGCCGGAGCCGCTGCCGGCCGCGGTCCCGGCGCCGGTGTCCCCCCGCGCCCTACCGGAGGGCGCTGGCGCGCCGTTCGCGCCGGGCCCCGCGGCGAGGCGGCGATCGCGGGAGCGGCGTACAGAAGCCCGGCGAGGCGGGGTGGGTCTCGGCACCCTCCTCGGTGCCGCTGCCGAGCAGCGCTTTGTCTGGCGTTTCCCCCCTTTCTCCTCTGTTCTTTTCTCTCCCCCTTTCATTTTATGTTATTTATCTTTACGTGGAAGCGTACGGTGTTTCCTCTCTTTAAAAATCCATGTGGGTTCTGTCTCCGGTAACCGGGAAGGGTCTGCCACCGGATCGCACACTCTTACATGCTCAATCCACACAGGTGTGCACTTTCATCAGTTTTCAGCTGCACGGTGTCACTGATACTTGTCCCTGGGTTAATTTTAGCTATTGCTCTAAAGCGCCGCATTTCTTTTTCAGCTCAAAAGCGCTTCTGTCATAGCCCTCTGACAATACCCCTTGTTCGAGGAGTGAGATATCATCTGGTAAAGTTTGATACGTTTAACGTTCATTTTATATGTGAGTGGAATGAGTAACTGCTTTTCCTTGCCCATTTCTTTGTAGAGAGAAGCAGAAGTTTTAACCATCTTCCCATGACATCTGACTTTTTTGAGGAGGAGGTAAGCTTAATGTCATGTAAAATTACCCTCTTTATTTCTGATGTTCTACTAATCTTGCTTCTGTAGGCGTACATTTTGGAAACCGTGGCAAGTTCATGCATACTTTCATGCATTGCAACATAATACCAGAGCTGATTAATAAACGGTAGCGGTAGGACTCTTATGCCACCAGGATTGTAAGTGTCTATCAAACCGACATTCTCCCTACATTATGCCACTATTATATTCTTTGCAGATTTGAAAGAACTGTAGATAATTCTTCAAGATATTGAAACATTTAGTTTAGTTTATAGTTCTATTGCTGTGGTTGTCACCTTCACTTTATATCAAATTTGAGACTCATTTCTTAAGGATGTCTCTATTTTCTGCTTTATTTGCTCATTGGTAGCTCTACTGAATGGCTGGTCACAGCAACTTTTTCCTCCGATAGAAGCATATTAAAATGTGAAAGCCTAAGACTAATCTGCTTTGCAGGACTTTTCAACTCTTTGATTAAAGGGAAATAAGTTTGTTTCAAGACTCCTGTTTCTGTAGTTCTACCAGTTCCATTAACAAATGTGGGGCTTGAGGATACATTTGCTGCTTCTCTTCAATTTTACTGAAGGTATGTACATTTGAAGGTACGGATAGGTTCCTGGTACCAGGTGTTTGTTTGCTTTACAGCTGCCAGTGAAACGATCTAAGTGCAAGTTGATATTAAAATTCTGTATGTCATATATTTTTGTCATAATTTCTTGGAAGCTGAACTGTTAATGCAATAAAAGAAACATTTGCCATTCAGTTCTTAACGATGGGTAGGATTTACAGGCTGGCTGTGCACTCTTCGCTTTATTTAAATTAAGGCTTGTGACTTTCAATTCAGCTTGTATAAATAAATAAAGTCATTATTTATGTAGCCTTCAGTCTGATGGGCTGGTCCTGCAAAGCTGTTTAAAATGGTCTTTGCTTACTTTAGTAGTCGGACTCCAGTAGGGTTTTTGACATGAGGGGAACTTGGATTTGAGATGACTGCACAAAATGTGCAGACCTGAAATGTAGCAATACTTGAACTTGCATATTTGTTTTTCTACACTGGCTTCATTTGCATAATTTCATTCAGGGTGTGCAAGCATATGTGATACAGCATAAAATAGCTTAATAAATTAGTGCATGAACATATAATAGGGATCAGCTGTGAATATTTTCTTTCCAGGAGGGGAAGAAGAGGCAGGGTGATCTTGAAAATAACAGCAAACTGTATTTTAAAAGTACAGCCGTTGGTAGGCTCTAACTGTAAGTGGTTTCGTTGCAGGTGGCTTGTAGGGGATGGAGTTAAACTTAGGTATCTTGGATATGATACAACTTAATTTAATTACTTTAATAGCTACTTTCTGTTGAAACTTTAAAATCTAACGATCCCGCTTTTATTGCAGTCTTTAAAGATCTAATTGTTCTTGTGTGTGTCTGAGATATAAAACTTAGTGCAAGGAGAGGCAGCAGATTGGTTCCGTCACACAATTTTGTTGGGTTTTTTTGAGAGTACTTAAAAGATTATGATGGATAATGCTGTCTTGCCAAAGAATGCCGACACAGGTGTTCATCATTATCTTAATTAAGATCCTGAGAAAAATGTCATCTTTCGGCATGAATTATGAAGGGAGATGCATTAGGAGATCATTTCAACTTTTTTTTTTTTTTACAGGGGTAGATGAGAAGGAGGCTGTTTTGAGAAAACCTTTTTGATATTTCTTTCTCAGAATACCTGACCTTAGACACTTACTGAATAATTTGTTTCTCCACTTCAATTTGTGAATATATTACCAAGAGATCTGTATGTGATGTTAAAGGGAATCCTTAAAAAAAAAAAAAAAAAAAAAATAATAATATTAATAATAATATAATCCTCCCTCCCAGATACTCTGTTCTGTTTAAAGCTGTCCCTATAAACAAAATATTTGGATGGTAGTGGAAACTGCTGCTGGAAACATCTGCTAAGAGATGTTTCATATAGTGTATTTAAAAGTATTAACAATTCATATCTATTTTGCTCTGTTATTAGTATGAGTGAATATTTATCTTGTTAATTAAGCATGAAGAGAAAAAAAAATTCCTTTTCTCACCTTTGCACTACTGTGGAAGTAAACCTAATTAGTGTGCAAAGAGGAGGGAGGGGCTTGTGTTTTTCTACGTTAAATCAATACATTATTAGCTGAGCAAGAGCTAAAACAGCGCATCTAAAATATTGGCTGAAGCATCGGCAGTAAAACTTAGGGGCGCTTTCCTGCAGATACTCGTGTGCGTGTTGCCGCTGGCTTCCCCAGGATGAAGTGCTGGGAGTTACAGGGTCAGTACTTGCAGTGGACGTGCTGGTGTTTGGTGGCTCTTAGCCTAGGTGAATGGTTGCAGGAGAGCTCTGCAAGACACCTTCACTTCTCTGCTCTTTCTTCTGCCTGCACGTACTTTGCCTGAGACTCTACTTGTTAACATTCTCCGTGTGTGCGGTCTGAGACTGAGCTGTAAACTCATGAACACCTAGAATAACTCTTCTGTGTCTAGCAATTAGGTATTAGGTAGCTTAGAGAGACTTTTGTTTTTCTCAGCAAGCCTTTCTATATAAAATCACTTTTTGTCTGCTAAAAGAAACCTGATTTTCAGTCTCAGTCCTTTTTTAAATTGCACCAGCAAACCTGTTTAGTATGTGGAATAAAACCATACACAGAAGTGCAGCTGGCAAGCCTTTTAAGCACGTACTTATTGTATTGAACATGTAACTCCAAAGATCTTGACAGTATCAGGGGAGAACCTGAAACTGTATTTCAGTTTCCTTGAAGTTTCCTGTAATTAACTTAACTAGCACAATTTGCTTGAATTTGTTGGCATAATATGGACTAAGTTAAGAATGTCTTTAGGGTTTATTTTGCTTACGGTTCCACGGGCATATACAGAAAATAGACTCTCCTAATGGTTGACTTTAGTGGAAAAAATGAAAAATGCTCTCTTTCATGTCTAAACAAGTTTTTCACTTAGCCAGCCACATCTACTGTTAGTTGGCTCCTTATTGTGAAAGAGAAGCACCTCAGCGGGAAGGACGGCTGTGCCATTTTATGGGACGTGCATGTACCCGTAGCTTTCCGTACGGTGGCAAATTCCCAGGCACTGCAGCGTGGTGGGAGCTCCCGTAGCTGGAATCTGGCCTCCAGTGTGGGTATTAGAGGTGGGTGACTTCTAATAGCAGTGTCGTGTTCCAAAGGGTTTGTGTTTTATCTGCTTTACTTACATACCTTATGACTGGTATGAGAGCTCAGCATTACCTCTCTCAGGAGAAACGTAAAGCCAGGTAGCCTTTCTAGCCTTACACCCAAAGAATTGTTTTTACTGGTTCATAATTTCTAATTTTTCTTAATATTAGAGCTTTTTAGTTTCTGTTCCTTAAAGTGGATAATGCAGATGCGAATGATTCTTGAAACTGTTTTCTGCAGATTTGAAGTGAATGTATTTGTAGAGCCAGAATTTTTTTTTAATATAAATCATTGTTTGAGGAAAAAAACAAGCCAGTCGGACCTTTCAAGGTAAATGTGGATCATTGTAACAGAGACTTTACTATACTAATAAACTTCTGACTGATCGCTCTCCTATTCTTCCCGAAGGAGATGCATCTTCCTAAGCTTTTTTTTTTTTCAACAGAGCGAAAACTAGCTTTTTCTTTTCATAAGCCTATCTTTTTCACAGTACTTCTTAGCATTTCTATTGCAGATCAAGAACGTAGCATTTACCTCTGAAATATTCTCTGCTGACATCTATGGAACTTTTCATGCCCTTCAGATTTAATTTTGTATAGAATAATGCATGGTATGATATGTAGGTCCTCTGTTTTCAATTAAGCTGTATTAGGTAACTATGCTCTTCTTTCATATCCCGTAGCAAAGTATCAATATCCAGATGGCAGTGTGCTGGGATGAAATAGCTACAGGCTTGGCTGCTACTGTAAAGCCAAGAGCTAACATTTTAGCCTGTGTGATAAATAAAACCGAGGTTGTGACTCTTGGCGTATTGGAGTTGCACTAAATAATGCTACAGTGCTGTTTATTACTGGTCTCATTGGATAATATGCAGCTATAAAACCTGCTTGAAGCTTTTATTAAGAATACTCTGTCATTATAAAAAGGTGCCTACAACTTCTTTATGATATTGATGGTGCAAGAATTACTCTGTTTGTACTGACTTCCTGGCTGTTGTCTAGGGAGGAGGACCTTACCCTCTTCCAGCTTCTGTAGGCATTAGGTTCCATGAATGTCCCTTGGGAAGGGGACAGCTCTGTAGAGCCTAGGTTTCAAAAGTTATTTTTAAGGCATTTTTTGCTCATTGCTTTTTCTTAAGTTTGTTTCAGTATTTAATTTCTTGCTGCAGTTAAAATTCAGCTGATATTCTCTGTGGTATAAACTGTGCTACTGTGTCCCTAAGTAAAACTGAAACCCAGGTCACCCAGATAGTTGTCTGAGAGGAGGCTGTGGAATGGCCGAGAGACTTTTCCCATCACCACCTCAGCCAGTATAAGACTTGGTAGTAGGGAAGGGACTAGGAGTCTGGAATCCTGGGCTTATTTTCTCGTTCAGTTTCTGGCACATCCTTTGACCCAGATTTGGTCATGTAACCTCTGTGCCTCTGTTTACCTAAGCGGAACCCTCTGCTTTTCTCAGAAATGTTCAGATTTAAATTGGTGTCCATACTCACATAACTTATTAGACTGTTGAGCTTTAGAGCAACAGCAACTTATTAATACTATTACTGAATTGTTAACTAAATGCCATTAAATTTCCATGTTCCACAGATCTTTGATTTCCATATGCACCTGTTTATGGTGCGCCTCTTAGAAAACACAGAATTGAACGCTGTCCAGTGGGATGTGGTACTAACGCAGTGTCTGTGGGATTTAACAAATGTGCAAGGGTGAAGAACCCCTTGTATAGCTCAGTCTGTAATCCTTGTTTGTAAGAGAAACCTGCTGTCTTAAATTAGTGACAAACACTATCTTTTTGTTGCATTTCCCTGTTCTCCAAATGTCCATTTTTTGCCTTTATAGAATACACCCGGGAGCAGAAACAGCGAGGTCCGTGATGGGGAAAATGAATCCAGCAGTCCGTCATAGCTGGTACCTGCCTGAGTACAGGAAGAGACCTTGTACAAAGACAGAATGCATCTGGGCTTGCAGCTCTTTTTCACCGTATTAAGTCCTATTCAGAGTTAATAGTAAGTAATTTGTTTTGTGTATGTTATGATTCATTAAGTAAGGCGTTACAGTAGTGGCACTTTCCTTTGTGGTACTGGGTTCTGTCTCTAACAAAATGCAGAATTAGTTTCCAGATACATCAGCTTTAGTCCTGTTTCTGTTAAGAACATCACGTAGTGCAGATGATGAATATTGTAGTAAGTACGCTCTTTTTTTCTTTTCTTCTTGTCCTCTCCAGATGAGCTCAGTGAGACTGGCCTAAGCAGTGCTGAAGTAGGGAAGAACAGAGTTGGAAGGCAGGAACTCTTTCAAAGCAGGATTCTTCTTCTTTCCGTAACACCCAAACACAAAGACTTTATAAACTTCATTAGGTAAAGTATTGATAATAGTGTAATATCAGTAATAGTGCATGATCTAATATTTGCACTGCTTTATTGTTCAGTGATCACATGGAGCTGCATTATATACTAGTGACTTGCTGCTCTTGCTCATAATGTTCATTTAAATCAAGAAGATGGGTACTAGAGGAAATACTACTCTTTCTTTTTTCTTTTTTAATCCAGTGTCTTGCCTTTTTTCAGTTCTTTCCATAGCCTGTAGTTCTTTTGTTTCTTGAGAAAGGTGGAATGAAGAACAATACCTTTTCATTCAAGAAATTGAAGTTAGTTCAATGTTTTAACCAGAAAGACTTCACAGTCCTCTTAGCTGTTACAGCATCTTAATGCTTTGTCCAGCAGAAAATAGTACTCCTAGTGCTGACCCATGAGCTCTCCATAAACATCTGTAGTGCCACAGCACGTGTTGCTCTTTCTTCTTAAGACTTCCCTTGTCAGGGAGCGGTTGCAAAGTGTCTGCTGTGGTACAGCCCTCTGTGACCTCTTGCATCCGAGGACAGAATTTGTGAGTCTTTTTCTGTGTGGATCTTGTGGGAGCTCTCTCCTGAGCCCAATAGTTCTCAAATATTGCAAGAAAAGATCCGACAGTGTTGTCTGGGAGATGTGACTGACTTTATTATTATTAACATTTATTAAGTGCCTTGCAGTGGAGGGGAAGAGTCATTGCCTTCGTTTTTACAAATAAGAGAACTGGCATGTAGGAAGAATGGATCTCTTCTGTCTTCTGTGATTCTTGACCCATCTAATTAGGTGATTGTCATGAGAAATAACAACCTGGCTCAGGGGAATGGCACTGGGGAAAGATGCCGGCATGTTCAGTATGGCACATTGCTTCTCCCTCCCAGAATGGCTTCCTGTAGTAAGCAGGGTCTTCCCTCTGTGAGTGTCGGTTGGCCATGAGCTGATGAGCCTGAGGCTGTCTCTCTAGCAGATAGCTTCATTATAGATCTCATCCAGGGAAAAAGTGAGGTGCTGCAACTCATTTCTAGGAGCTACCCTTGTTTTTAGCGATTACTAACCCTCTGCCTCCTCCCGCTTCCTTTCACAATAGAGTGGCCTTTCCCCAGGATAAGCTGATTCACTTCACGGCTGGTGTTTGCAGTTTTCCTACACTTAGTTAGCCTCTAAGGCAGTAACTGTTTCTTCTGGGCTAAGACTTTGGTTTTGGGTTTTTTAATAGTTTATTTTGCTAAGAAAGAGAATCTGTCCAGCTGCTACAAACAATAGCAGTTTTGATGTGTATCAATAAAGAGTTAGAGATGTGTGTTTTCCATGTAGAAGATAAAGAGACTTAAAGTCTGCTTTAAAGAAGGAAAATCTTGGAGAGGTTTACTTAGATGTACAATATGCCCTATTCTTTCATTTTAAAAAAAAAAGTATTAAGGGTTTTTTTGGTTTTTTTCTTTTTTTTCAAGAAAAGAGAAAATAATTTCATCTTTTTGATTGCATTTTTTTCTTAGTCTCACAATTGTGAGATAAATATTCAGAAATACGAGTTGGTAAGGTTAATGTGATTAAAATGACTATGTGATAACAGGCTCTGCACATTAAAGATTAAGAGCTCAAATTATAGACTCCAGAATGAAACACCCCATGAGCATTTGCAAATTTTGTTTGTGCAAGGAATGCAGGCTTAGGCCCACAGTTGCAGTTGCACAACGATTTCAGCCCGTCTGCTGCTTTTTTGTCTTGACTGATCTGCACAGAAGTCTCTCAAACACTGTGGTGTCAGGGTGAAAATGTAGTCTGGGGTGAGGTGGGGGGGCAAATGAGGAAATAATTTCAGTCCAAGCATTAGTGTTACTCTATAAAAATAGATTAGTTTTACACAAATGATTCACATTTACAAAGATCAGTTTATAGCATTTTGACTGCACAGTAGTTAATTCTTTATGTATAAATTGATCCTTTATACAAATGTAATTCCATATACAACAGTTAATCTCTTTGAGTGCAAGTTGAAAATATATTATCAATTAATTTATGTAGGTTATGACTTTCTTTCCCTTGTACTCTGCAGTGGTTACCTGCACTAAAGTTGAGACGGTGTGCGCTTAATGAAAATTAGATGTGAAATGTAATATGTAGAGGACAAAGAAGCATTGAAATCCTTATTGCTCTTAAAAAGACAAAGGTACCTCAGACAATTCTGCTTTCTTAATCTCTTGAGAATTTCATGCGTAATTCTGTTATGAGCAATTTGGAGTGAATGAAATTGAAATATTTTTAGAAATAGCATTAGTACCAGATATTATTGCGCACAGTTTGTGAAGCCCAGTTTTGTTTTAAAACGCTCTTTTGAGGGGCTAATTTATAGACAGTCTTCCATTGAGAAAGAAAAGCATCTTGGACTTTCATGGAGAGATGAGCCTAGCTGTTATATCTGTGAAATTTGCTAAATGTTGCAACCATTTAAATAAAGTGTTTGTTTACATAACAGCAATGGCATTTCTCCTCCTCTTCCTTGCGGTTTTGTCCAACTAGATGTTATGAGTGGCAGTTGCAGTGACTGCTAAGTGTTTAAATGATGACACCATTATGTGAAGTGATTTTGAAATGAGAGATTCCAGCCAAGAATTACATCTGCTCTCATCTCCTTCAAATCATACTCTCTGGCTGTGCAGATTATGATTGATTTGTTTGTGACAGATTGCAGGAAACAGTCATTGATTTTTCAATATTTTACCTTAAAATTATTTACAGTTGTAACCAAGGGGAGGTATTTCCATGGGCTGTCAGCCCCTGAAAGACTGGGATAATATTCCCTGCTCTCTGACAAGACAAATTACCCGTAATGAGTGCAGTAGCTGAAGGGTATACTTTTATTTTAAAATATGTCAATAACCCCAGCGACTAAACGAATATTGATTCAGCATAATGAAGCCTGAGTAATGTGAAAATGAGCTCTTCAAGGAGCATGGTAAAGACTTTCTTTTTAGCTTGTAGCAAGAAGCTTTTCATTCTTTACTGTTAGGTAGTTGAAATGTGCAGTCTTAAACAAGTCATCCTTAAACAGTAGGAATATGCAGAATAATGTAACAAAAGAACTTGGGGTTTTTTTCTGTTTGGTTTTTTTCCTTTTTTTTTTCCTCAAGTTCTTTTTCTTCAATGCGTTTCAGCAGATCAGATGTTGAAAGAGAAAAATGCAAGTTATTCAGGGCAGAGATAGAATTACTATTGGTGTTAATGTCTTTTGCAGTAATATTCTTCAGCTAGCCTAATGGCATTTTTAAAGTGGATTCTGCATATATGGGCATGGAAATGTATCTAAATAAACTGTAGATTTAATTTCATATTATTGACTTCTTGGACATATTGATGTGTGTTCTATGTGATCGGTCTAATATTCTTGTCCTTTAACAATTTAGAATAGCTGGTTTATGAGAACCTAGATATACTGTGTTATAAAACTTAGTTACCGTAGTGCACATTTTTCTTTCCAGCGCCTTGTAACACTGCATGTTTCTTACCAAATGAGAATTTTCAAACGGTAATTCATTTAAATTACAGTAATTTATGCAGTGCCATAGGTGTGGTTTGGAAAAGCATCTAATAGATTAATACAGATGTACTTCAGTTGTTCAGGGTAAGGATTAGATTAAAGACCATGTTGAGGTACAATTTTTTTAACATTAAAAATATTGAACGCTAAAAAAAAATAATCTGAAAGGGTCAATTTGTCATTTGTATTTGAGAGCATTGTGCAACATTGGGAAGGCTCTGCGAAAGCACTGGGTATAAATAGCTGTGTAATCCAGTCATACGCAAAAAGATATTTTCTTAAGATGTTTGTGTATAATGTGTCAATTATGAAATAATGTCATAGCCGGAAGCATTTTAGTGAGCTTGTTTGGGCAGGAAGACGACTTTCCTTATTTTCTGAGGACTGACTTCAATTGCATCCAACTAGCTTGTGAAAAATGTTCAGAAGGATGTTTTCCGGTCAGCACACAGGTGATTTTTCCAAATGTCATTCCTTTAGCACAGCTAGAAAGTATTTCAGGAGGCACTTGAGAACCTGTGGCATTGAGAGTTAAATGGCAGCCCTGGAATACGAGAGATGTTCCTGGTTTTAATTTGTTAGTTTTCAGAAAAAATGTGATGTACATTTGAGCGGGTTACAACTGTAAATAATTGTAGTTTTGAGAGGGTTTGTGCATATGTAACACCTGGTATTTGCAAAATATTGGAGAATTGTTAATGGTGAGGGAGTAATAACCTCAAATATATAGCAGTGACAACAGGAGAATTTGGGGCTCTTGGAGATTAAGGTTCAACTGATAACGTTTAACTGCTCAGTGGTATTTTGCACATCCCAAGTTCTCTGCCTGTTCTCATTGTTTCTGTACCTTTTGGGTTTTTGGCCAGCAGCAGGAGATGGGAAGGGAAGGTCCTCTTTCAGTAGGTTTCCCACAGTAGCGAGGAAGGAGACTGTTCAGGGCTGGGTGCCAGTTCTGATGCAGACTGAAGGTCAAATACATGTTTGTTTGAACTACATCTCCTTTTCTTGAATAACACTGCATGAGCTCAGTGGTACCACACTGAACAAAAGCAGGCACTGCTGGAGGTGCTGCCGACAGCTAAACCAAAGCGGGCTCTGCTTGCAAGCCATTGGCTTATTTCACTTGCAAAGACAGGTAACATCTCGTGCTTTGCTGCCTTTCCCAAAGACGAGTTTGCTTGTGAAATACCTGCCTGCCTGGCATTCTGGTTCAGGCCTGAACTGTGTGCTTGGCACTGATGGCAAATGGTGTGTTCTCAGCTGCAGGAGGCTGACAAATGGCTTGCAAGCTTTGTGGGTGATACTGGAGGTTTCTGGTCATGGTATCTGGGAAGCTTTTAAGTTCATTCACACATCTCCTTTTAGTGTAGAACTGCTACAATTGCTAGTCTGCTTTCAGATGACTATGGAGGAGAAAAAAAAAAAACCCAAACAAACAACAACCCCAAATCATTAATCAGTTAAAAGTTCTTAGGCCTTTGGGATCTCCTAGAACATAAACCTAACTGCTGTTCAGTTAGGTAAAAGTAAAAGCAGAAAACACTGTGAAATGAAGATCACAGGTAAGAACAGAGTAATCTCCTTTGTGGCTGTTGGTAAACCATGAAGGCTAATATTTGGGGTTGTATATTCCTCGACACTTGGAGACTTGCAAATTTTGAGTCATTTCAGGCCTGACATGAAGGCAGTGTCTCAGTATGTTCTTGTAGTAGGAAGATGGTTAATGGTGTGGGTGTTCTTGTGTAACAGTTCAGATCTCTATACCTATTTAATTATCACGTTCCACTATGAATAAGGTAGCAACCAAAACCAATGGTTGATTCTTCTTAATTTTTATTTTTTAAATTTTTTTCCTATTTATTCTACCTCTGTGTTCTCTGCTCTACAGATAAACTATGAAGTTGTTTTAATTGATGGAAGGGATGGGGGGGGGCATGTAAATGTAAGCGATGGAAATCGTGCTTACTGGTTAAGCCTTCCCCGTCCTCAATTTATTTGCTTCAAATCTAAGAACTAATATGCGATGGAACGTGAATCAGAGCAGCCCATAAGTGGGTGGATAGTACTATGTAGAATTTGCTAATCTAAATGTCATGGCTAGTTGAAACCAATTCTTTGTGCCTAAATTATACATGTTGAAATTGTTGTTCATAAATTAAAAGGAAACAATAATTGTTTTTTATCAAAAGCAATTCCATATATGCAGAATATTCACATTTTCTTGGAAAAACCATATTACATACTAAAAGCTTTCACTAACTTGAGTGCCAGTAGTATCACAGAGTCTTTGATATGGTGGCATATGGTTTATGGTGAACTGTTAGAGGGAGATAACCCTAAAAAAATAGGAGGAGGATCCGCGACGCTTTGACAGTCTTGCCTAACTGCAATGGTTAAAAAGGCATGGCTGACAATGCATGAGTGTTGAAATCTATGTCTGGAATTACAGAAACAAGTTGAGAAACATGAACTGAATTGATTGTTGATTATTTTCCTTTGTAAATGCTGGGAAAAGATGCTTTTCTGTGGCCTTTAAGGAGGGTCCACAGTGTCCTTTTTTGTTCGGTTTTGTTAACTTAGCTTTTAATATGAAGTGTCATTCCCAAAATGAAGTAATGTCCTTGGGCTGGTGGCAACAGCTGGAGTTGCAGAATTCATAAATAATTCAGAGAGGGATAAAGGGTAGGAGATTTTTTTGTCATTTGAATCTTTATTATGTGCACACATTTCATTTTAGATATGGCATCATTTGAATTCATTCGGTGTGATGATTGCACTGACCTGTCATATTTATTTTGATGTCCCTTCGAAGGACCATATGCTCTGTCCTCGGCATGAAAAAGGATGCAAGTTGCTATCCAAAAAGGCAGCTACATTCCTGTAGGCATGAAGACCCTCATTTCCCGTTGCCACGTCTGTAGGTGTACAGCTGCAGTGCAGTGGAAGAAAGTGTAGTTGTTATGTCAGTGCAGTGACTAAATGGCAGTGTAGTCTAGCAAAAGGTGGAAAAAACAGCAAAACCCGTGTGCATCAAGGTGTTGTATGGTATTAAAAACTCAGCTGTCACTGAGGGCCAGTTGGTGTGAGGAACCTGGCATGAGGAAGATGGAAAAGATCAAAGCCAGTTAGAAATCTGCCAAGGTGGAGGTGTGCCATGGTAGCTTTAATGTGGGAATGTAATTAATTACTTTGTGTGTTGGAAGTGGGGTTGCCATGCACACAGCCTTCTGGGGATGCACGGGAGTTAGTCTGGTTATGCAAGGCTCAGGTCTTTTTCTTTGGCCAACCCATGCCCTCCTTTCCTCTTAAAGAAGCTGCCTGCTTAGTCAAACAACATTTTGGATCATGTTCTTTTGGAAAACATGCAGTTGTAGTTTTCTTCTTCACTAATTCTAACTGTTGCATCTGGTCCTTCACTTATATTGGTGGTATGTTTCTGTGGACAAGTGGTTTATTTTCCAGAAGTTACAGAGAAATCTACCAGTTTCAGGTTCAACCATGTCCCATAAGTAATGAACTGCATGATAATGAGTAATGTGTGATTCCTGCTGGCTAATGCACTGGCTGGTATTAGCAATTCGTAGTTGGTGGATAACAGGACTTTGTTAATCTTACCTTTGTGTCACTGTTAATGTGATAGGATGCAACCACTACAATGTTTTCATGGTATAAGGTGTGATTGCAGCAGTGAGCGGTGATTTGTATGAAGTAGATGATCCATTGTGCTCATGCCAGTGGCAGAAGGAAGCCAATTAAGTGCAGGTTAGTGAAATACAGTAACTAGAAGCTGTAAATGCGAATGATAACTGTATGCAAAATTGTTTCTTTTCTAGGTCCTGCCATCAATGACTGAGCCTCCCTGAAATCTTCTTAGCAGTTACTGCCGAGATGAGAAGGATAACAGGAAGGAGGAGTGCTTAAGTGGTTTTAATGACAGTTAATTTCATCTATTTATCAAATGACAGGTTGTTTTTTCCTCAAAACTCGATTGTCATGACAAGATGCTTTTGGAAGTCATCTTTGTAAAATAAAACTGACAATTTTTAGGCTACAAAGAGCGATTGTATCTTTCTATACAATGTTGTCATTATGGTAAACCGCTGGAAAGTCTTTATTTTTGAAGTAATTTAAGTTGCATACTTTATTCATTAATTTGAATGTCTGTTGAATGCCATGTGAAAAGTTTCTTGCCAGAGTTCTTTTATTCAACGGAATAATTATTCTTACAATGCTCAATTTATTATTGTATAAATTACTGTTGCCTTAGCCTCCTGCAAAAATGTTTCTTTTTAGTAATTCTTAAACAAATAAGGAATGAATGAGGTTTTGTCCCCTTCATGTTTTGTTCGGCGTATTTTTCCTTTCAGTGAAAGCATCTTCAGTTTTCAGAATGACACTATTACAAAGAAAGGTGCTTTTTTTATTTTTGCTTTTTTTCCCAACAGAAACTGTCTTTTGTGCAATGATTTTTTTTTTTAATATGTACACTGCCAAGATGCAATTACTGGAAGGAGAGACAGAAGCTGTTGGAATGTCATGTTATGCCAAATTAAGAATTATTAGCTCTTACTTTCTCTGCAATCTCTTCAACTAGAACTCGACCTATTGCGTCTGGCTTATACTTTGACTCTAGTGGAACTAATGTGTCCTTGGAGTAGCGTTTTTAGAGTAACTTCAGAGTCATGGTTTTTCTTTTTTTTCACATGTCTGCTTTAAACTGCTGGGATTAACTTCAGAGAAGGTGAGAGATACAGCCTCCTTTGTCAGCAGCTGTGCTGGTTAGAGGAGGAGGCTTCATGCACGCTTCCTTGCTCGCTCTCTCCCGGAGGTTATTGCCCCTGCTATAGAAGCAAACTGAACTGTTTCCCTGAGCACACCTGGACCTATTTTGGCCAAAGTTAATCGTGTTATCAAATAGTAGCGAACTAGCACCCTGGGTCATTTTGATGAAAGGGCAGGAACTGCACAGACCAGCTGCACAGATGGCACATTTGGGAGGGTTGTTGAGGAGCTGGTGGTGGTGTAGTCTTTTCAGCAGGTGCAGTTACATCTTTAAGATGTGGTAAAAATTGGACATGTTAGAAAGCCATGCAGTTCTGTCATGTATAATATTCACATTTGAGGGACATGCTGGATAATATAAAATAAACCTGTGCTCTTTGACTTTCTCCTTATGCATGCCAGTGTGAGTGGAGAGAGATAGTGCGTGTGTGTGTGTAGATGAGAGAACACCTGTTTCAGGAAAACGTATCTGGTTAAGGTATGAATGTTTCCATTATCTAGAGAAAACAACGTTGTGCTTCACTCATTGGAGAGGCTGCCTCAACCCATGCATGCCTCAGGAGAACTGTTTTTGACACATCGTGGCCTGAGCTGCCTTTAACAAAGAGGGGAGAACACCTCCAGCAGGAGAGGCTGCTCTGTCCACTGCTGCTTCTCTGCCCACTGTTGGAGCAGTAGATGCTGGAGTCTTGTGAGGCATCCAAGCTCTTGGTGTTCCTCGTGCCAAAATTAGAACAGTACGGATGATCCCTAGTACTGGAAGGGATACTGAGTAACAACAGTGCACTAAACAGCTCTTCAACCCTGACTCTTCTTGTGAGAAGGCTGTGGAGCGTAGGTGCTGTCCCACAGAGAGCTTGCGCAGGCAAAGAACGAGAGGCTTTCTGATCAGTCAGAAACCTGAGAGCAACAACGCTGCTTGCATCCCCTCCTGGGGCACTGCTGGATGAAAAGAGCTCGGTTCAGTCACAGAAAGGACCGAACCTCCAGCTCAGCTGGTGTTGCATCCAGTGTCTTTGAACTGGCCCTACGCTAAAGAACAAGGAAGTATGCACTGAGCATCTCTTATGTGCCATATGTAAGGGAAGAAAATAATGTACTAAGTCTGGAAAGGGACTGGTGTATAAGGGGAAGGTGCTGCTTTGCAGGCAAAGAACCGCCTCCCCTGGCTGGCTTCTCCTCAGCAGCACTACCGTATCACAGTGCCGTCACACCGAGCCCACATCTGCTGTTCCCTGAACTGAGAGCCATGAGGCATGGTGGGTCTTGGGTTTAAGGCTTACAGAGAGATTTGGGAATGTGTACAGATGTAGAAGTCACATTTTAATATTTTAAAATATTAATGTAAAAAAGAAGTAGATACAATATGACAGAGTGTGAAACCTATTGCTTTTCTGCCAAATTTTGAGTTAACTTGGCTATGTGCTGCTATACGTTGAGAAAATGTTGGACTCTTCAGTCAAACTCTTTCTTACCCTTGTTAGCCTGTGCTTGCAGCGTGGTGCTTGGCGTGTGCATAGCTCAAGTAGGCAAAGTGCCAGCCACATAGTTTCCGAAATCCTCACCTTGCCCCGATCCATCTCTGCAGCTCTACGGTGGAGGCGGGTGCGGCTCCAGGTGCAAGAGCTGTGCCCGGTGCCGGCAGCCTGGGGTCAGGCCTCGCTGAGCTCTCGGCATCTGTGCCGAGGTCAGAAGTGATGTACCTCCTCCAAAGGACTGGCAAACGTTTCCTCTGAGCATGAACTGAAGGGGAAACGAGTCTCCGCAGCTCTTTGAGACAGCCCATAATTCATTAAGTCTCCTATCTTAATACGGACTATTTTAGTACTGAGGTTAAAATATTTAATGAAATGTTTGTGATTGCCTAATAATCTTCTTGCCTGCTTAAGCGGTAATACATAGTTAAACCAGTATTGCAAAATAACACGTCTTCTGTAGAGCACCATCATGGATATTGTATGCTGATGAGTAAAATTTTATGTCCAAGCACTTAAAATGATCAAATACTGTAAAGACTGTCATACTGTTTATGTAGCGCTAGAAAGAAAACAAAATACAATTTCAGAGCGAACAGATTTTTTTTTTTTCTTATAAATACTCTAAATAATAGGTTGGTTTCAACTCGAGTTCCTGGCTCTTTGGTGATTGCTGCGTTCAGTATGAATCTGTCAGGATCCTATGCACAATCATGTGTTTATTATTATAAACACATGATTTCTATGTATGTTCTCCACAAATATGTTGGACAAAACATAGTTTACCTTCTTAACTGGTACTATACGGTTACTTTCTAATGCCTTTAACTTCAGTTCAAACTTGGTTGAATAAAATGTTCATTGCTGAAAATAATCTTTACATCTGTAATGTAACAGTGATTTTATAGGACTGTTTTCATACTCCAGACATAGCAAAACATTTTCAAGGCAATATGTGTTGACAACATACAGAGATAAGAATCAGTTAATGACAAACTCTAAGGTGCAAACTTTTAATAAAGGCAGTGAATCATTAGAAATTATTAGAAAGGGAATAGTAGATTTTCTGTCTTTTGCATGAAGATGAAATGTTTTATAGAGGTATGTGCTTGAACAAATGGCTGGGTGGGGTAGAGGAATTTCTCACTGGCTTCCGTGGCTCTCGCTACACCTGGGGTCAGAGTGGGTCATCTTAGATGTCCTTTTGGCTTGGCAGGGAGGGAGGCATCTCGGTGTAACAAATCTCTTCACAGCACAGCAGCTTCCACTGAAAAGTTACTCAAAGTTACTTACGCTTCTCTTTAAAAAAAGATTTGGGGGGTGGGGGCATCACTTAACAACTACTTTGGCAAGGTTCCCGTCTCCTAACGTCGAGCCTTTTTCAAAGATCCTCTTTCACCTGCCTGCTTGGTTCTGCAGGGTTTTACATTTCCTTGGCTTTAGGTGGGTTTCTTTCGCTCATCCATCCTCCCCCCACCGCCAAATTCATCAAACAGCACATGAATATTTTTTTTTTCCAGAGCAAATGTCTTCTACAAAGTGTATACTTCCACAAAGTGTAGTGTTGTCTTGCTGCTAGAAATAATTATTAGGTTTAAAATAATCTGACAGCATCCTGCTGTGTATAAATTAGGTTTGTTCTCTACTACGATTAGTTAGCTGGCACCCATTCACTAGCACATTATAAAAAAATGATCGCAAGTTGATCGCATCCGGTTATCTGCCTTTTTTCTTTTTAATGGGCTTTTTGTTGCTGTGCTGTCACCAAGGTTGAAATAAATGCGTGCAACTCGCACGTTTCCAACTTCTCTACAGCCTGGGGAGATGATGTTGGCTCTCCCGTACCGTGAAAAGACTTGGGGGCATAAACGTTTGGAGAAGAGGAGAGGCTGTCTGCACTTAGATTTCTGAATCTTGTGCACCTTTGGTTTTGGCTAACAGGGATATTTTCTGCTCTATGGCAAGCAGTGTGTTACCACTGAAGTCCAAAATGCCAGGTATCGTTAGCTCATGTGTTTAAGTAGGTGGTGTTATTTTTTAACTTGTATGTACTAGCCTGTTTTCATGCAGAAGTACATATTTTACCTGGGAAGAATGCTGCGTAAATCAGAAAAGGCAGAAAGAAAGAAAGTCGTGTGCTAGTCTTTTAGATTTTAAAAATAACCATGAGGTCTTTATTTCTTTGTTTACGATTGATTAGGGTTAGAGTTTTAAAAGCTTAATGCTGACTAGAAGTGCTTTACAGTCAGTCACTGAGAATTACGGGCTTGGCATGACTCACGTTTTTGTTCTTCAGTAGATCCATTACTGTTAGATGCTGAGTAGTCAGTGCACACAGATGACTGATTTTTTGGGGTATTTCACATTTTTACATGTTCAGAAAAATACTTCATTAAAGCAGCTGCTAGGTGAATGGAGTAATTAAAGAACTGTACTGCTTTTATTGAAGTTGACACTTGCTGCACACTCCTTAAAAATCAAGACGTGAGCAGAATGTTGCCAGGATTTATTGAAGTCAGACACCTAGAGATACTGGGGAGCTTTTAATAGTAGTAAAGATAACTTCAAGTTTTACACTGTTACATAAATCTGTCTTTAAGAAGAGAGCTATTATTGCGATACATTGCTCGTGTTCTTCATATTCTGTGCGCGTGTATGTTTTATGAACATGCACACACACCCTTACACACAAATGTTTAAGATCCAAGCACTTTTATTTGACAGTGATTGTGTATTCTGTTTAGTATTTATTTGGAAAAAAATAGTGTTGTAGTGCTGACTGAGAATCTTAATTTGCTTGGTGCCAAAAGAAATCTGCAGTTCATTGATTTTTCTTTTTTTTAAATTATTTTTTTTTAACCAGAATGCAATCCTGCTTACTTTGAGTTGTAGCTCTTAGTGTGTGAGTGTCTTGGTGTAGCAAGTAAGGAATCTGACTTAACGTAAGCTGAGGCTTGGTTTCATTTTAACTAGTATGACGAGCGCAACGTTTTGCATGCATAATGGTTTGCAAGTTGTGAGAAAATAGACTTGTAAATACAACACGTGGTGACCAAACACGTTATAAATGTATGTCCTCAAAAAGTCTATTGAACAGATAAAATTGCCAATGTTGTAATTTTTAGTGATAGGATCTTTTTCTTTTCCTTTCTTTTTCCAGTGTATTAGAACAATTTTATGTCCATTTGAGCACGTTCAGTTAGTCTGCCCTTCCTGTTAACAGTTCCTGTCTTTAAAGCACCTTTGCTATTCCTTTTGCAAAGTTATAATGACGCGTTTCAGGCAGAGTTAACGAATGTGCGGGATTCAAGATCACAACATTTTTTATCCTCCCTTTGCACGTATTTAGTTTACACAGCCCGTGGTGGGGAGAACTCTGCCAAGTACGCTCCGCTCCCGTGGGTTTCAGTGAGAACTGAGCGCTCGGAGCTGCACCCCGCTTTGCTTAGCACGCTGCGTTGTCGGTGCCCGTGCTCCGTGTAGATACAGGCACAAAGAACTTCCCTGAAAGAGGGGGCAGCCTTGGGAAAGATCAGAGGGACAGATTCTTCTTTTGAGCGACCCCAGAGCCTGACCAGCGCTATCGGAAGCAGCTCGCCTCTTTCAACCCGAGCGGTGCCAAGCACGGGGAGGTTGAGCCAGCGCGTGGCCCTGCGGGGAGCGGCGACGGTGCGGAGGGGCAGCCCGAGGATGACCGAGGTGCAGGAACCAGGCGAGGTTCTGCCGGTTCTTTCGGGAGTGCTTCCAGTTGGCACTGCTGCCATCCCCATTACCCTGCTAAGAGAGAACGTCTCAGTACAGATGCCTTTTCTAAAATCTTTTTAAATAGCAATAATTAAGCCACAGGCAACTTTCACCGGGAAAGCCTGTGGTACCACTGTACGTTAGTAAGATATTTTTGCTTCCTGAAATGCTTTGTCAATGTTAAAGTCTTAGGAGTGCACTCTGGCTGTTTATCATCCATATTTTGTATGATTTTGGAGTAGAACGTTGCCCTTACTGTTGAATTATTTGGTTAAAACCATCGAACTTTCACCTGTATATTTTGGGATGTTTAAACCCTAAGCACTTTTCAAGCAATATGTTTGACTTACTATTATCGCACGCTATAAAATAAAATACACTATTAAAATACATGCTGAAAGAACATTATTCATCGGCTAAGAATAAAAATGTGGAAAAAATATTTTCAGAATTTTAGGGTTTTTGCTAATTCTTCCCAGTTAATTCTGCATTATTTTTAATGCGGGATGTGGAAAAGAAGAGGTTAGTTTCTCTTACCAGGGAACAAAAGGTGCTGTTGTGTGTCGGTGTTCTAAACTTCTAGGACTGTATAAAGGGAAAATGTACTTTTTAATTTTAGCATCGTGTTAGGTATGCAGTAGAAGTTAGTTTTATGCCTGGATGTCTGCATGAGCAGGCTAGGTATTTTTAACTGTCCATGTATTCCAACAAACTCATCTTACGGGCAGATCTCTTCGTATTGAGGTCTGCAAGTTGAAGACGAAAAATTGGTTTCTAAACTACTTGTGCGTTTTAATATTGCGAGTCAATTCCCGTGTGTGAAAGTGTAAACTACTAACTAATCCATAGGAGTTTATGCAGGAGAAAGTCATTTAATTAACACTTTTAATTTCAGCTGTGAAAGAGGGTGAAAATGAGGGCTGAAGAATGGAGAGAGGCTTTGTTTTTCATTGCTGAAGACTCACCCCACTGTGAGTCTGCTGATGCTCCTGTACGTGGACCATCTCCTGCCTGCTAATTAGGCCTCTCCAATGTGCTCTCTAGAAACGCGCCGGAGAAGTTTTTTTCAGAAAACCACCATGCCGTCATAAATAAGGAAATAGTATGGTATGTAACCATTATACACGCTCCTTTGGCAGACTGTAATTCAATAGAACAACAATGATCAGACTAGTATATCAGTTAATTTTCAAAACATTTTATTCCACACAAATTAGCTCAGGTCCTGGAGGGCAAAATGACAAGAGGTTACTCGTACACTGTGTATTTAATTAATTGAAAAATGCTCAAATTGCTTTTACAGTTGTTATTAAAAACTAGAATCAGTGTTGCCACTGCTCAACCATAATTAGAACCCCAGGGAATTAAATATTTAGCATTAGTAATGTAACAGCACTTAGGACACAAATTTCTATTTTTGTAATGAAAGCAATACAGTGTAAGTGCAAATGGCTGAAACGACAGCTGTGACAAGCGAACCGGCCTGGGATATTTCAATAAGACACCTCGTCGGACAGCAAGTCTTACCACATTACTCGTTTGTAAGAGATCTGCGAGTTTAAATCCCAATAGCCAGGCATTACACCCAGTATTTAGATTTCTAATTGCTCACAGGATGAACGGTCGGGCAAATGTCACGCTGTCAGTGGGGGAAGCGTGCGGTGTTTTCCCAAATAACGCCACGGAGGTGCGTGCCTTTGGCAGCGCAGGCTGGGGCTGGGGGGGCAGGTCCCGGGGCTGCGGAGGGAGGAAAAGAGATCTTGTTTGGTTTAAGTTTAATTACGTTTTAAGCATAAGTGCTTTCAGTGATATAACATGAAAAGTCGGATATTGGGCTCTAATGAGCTGTAGTGGTAGATGGCTGGAGACCCTGAGGGATTCATTCACTAAATTAACTGGATAAAAGTACTTGGTTTGGGCACGGTAGGATGGCTGAGCTGTGCTCAAAAACTCCCTTGCAGAGCTGTCTCTCATTCCTGTTTTCCTCCTAAACAGGCTGTGTAGCCACTGCCGCAGCCGCCCGCTACAACTGTTCAGCTTGTCAGAAGGTATTACATTACCAGCTAATAAGTAATAAAGCATATTTGACTTCATTTCTCTTCTGTATGTTTTTTTTCTGGGATGGCAGAAGAAGAGAAGAGCTTGAAGCCAGTTGTGTATCTTTTGAATAAAAAAAAGCTGCATTTGGGCGAGGCATGCCTTTGCCTTTTTAAAACACCGATTTGTTTTCTAGAAGTAGGGCAATCAGGCAGGAGAGGTGGAATACTTGTTTCTGAAGATGCTTTTGTTCCAGTTGGCACCTGCTCACGGGATAGGGTTTGTGTTCAAGCGGGACACGTAGCAAGGACCAGGACAACCTGTTTCTTGACAGAAGCATGTAAGAACCAGCATCGTGCCTGTGCAGCACCACATCCAGTGCAGGCAGAGGTGCCCCAGTTGCCACTCTCCTGCTTTGCAAACACTTGTTTCTGCTGCAGGTCACTCTGCAGAGAAAAATTTATTTTAATTCTGAAAAAAAAAAGAAAAAGAGACAGACTTTGCACCAAAGCTTGGCAAACAGTGTCAAAGCCTGTAGGAGTATCTCTGGGTCTGAAATTTAAAAGGCTCTTTGTCCTGAGATGTTTCAAACAATAATTTCAGAAGAACCGGCCCCTGGGCCGAGTGGGGCAGGGGCGAAGCTGCCGCCCCCAGCCCAGCCCCCAGCTGCAGGCACTTGGCACTCATTGCTACTGCCCCACACCTGGGGGACAAAATGGCGCCTGCCAGCACGGCCCGGGCTCCTGCTCCTCTGCTGCTGCTGTGAGGGAAGTCTGCAGGGGAAGGGCTTTCCTTGGTTGTTTTAAAAATGCAATGCTCTTTCTTTGGGCTGGCTTTCAGAAATAGTTTTGACTTGTTAGCTGGAGATTCTCCTCAGTGTCTGGTTGAAGTTGCTGAACTTCAGTGAAGAGATGAGCAGCTGCTGATGGAGCTGTGGTGACCTGGTGGGTACCCGGCTGCAGCCACCACCAAAACCTCTGGGAGTTGTTCAGGTAAGTGCAAAGTGGTTATGAACGAGGTCAGGGTTACAAATAAATGTGTCTCTCTTGTTGAGGACTTGCTGGGGCATGGCAATGGTCCCAAGGGATCAGGAGCTTCAGTTTGGTGTGTTTGAGCACAACCTGAGCAGGTAGTGCTTCTGAGAAAATCAGCTTTTCTCTAACAGGTTTATGAATTTGGGCTCAAAGTGTGGGAAGGAGCACCCCTTGTGCACACTGAAGCCCCGTGGGGTGTCTCTGGGGTTCCCCCGGTGCTCGCATCCCAGGGCCCAGCTCTCCTCAGCTCTCTGGGCTTTTCCCTGCTTACCAGAGACTTGCAGTTAGAATCCTCTCATGCTCCGCAATTCATGTGCGGCGCACAGAACTGGGGACCCAAGGGTTTGATGTAACTGTGAACTACTGCTGGGTGTAAATAATTCTCATCAGCTATTAATTTCTTAAATAAAATCATGGCATTTCCCCTGCTCCCATTTCCTTTGATGCATCCAGACAGCATGGGAATGCTGCCGGAGTCTTGCAGGACGAGCTGCACCTGGGCTGGGCTTTTTGTCCTGGTGCCTGAAACCTGTGAGGAGCCTCACGTGTGGATGAGCGAGCAGCTGTGCTGACATGATAGCAGTGCCATTGCTGACTATTGCGTCGGTGATCTGGGATCTAAGAAGTCTCTATTTTGGCCTGGGACAAGTTATTTATTTATTTATTTATTTTTAAGTCCGTTTCTACAAAGCTGTTTTCTCCTAAGGTTTTTGAGGCTTGGATCTTGTCTGTCATTGGCAGGATCAATTCCTGTAAGTCCTGCAGCAGTCGGTCTCTCTTCGAGGATGGGGGAAGGAGGGGGGCTGCAGGCTTTAGTTGCCTGGAGATTGGCAGCTGTAAAGGCATTTTTCCCTTCTGCTTTGTTTTTGTTCTTTGGCATCTCGTCTTCCAATCTCTGTACGTGCTGTGCCCAATGCTGTTTAACACACAGAGGCAGTCTCTGACCCTTGCTGATTTCTCATCCTGTAAGTTGAGGATAAAATGCCTTTTCTGCTTCAAAATCCACCGGCATCATCTCTTTGGAAGCATGTAATGAGCTAATCCATCACCAATTTCTACCTTAAAACATAGACTGAAAAATACAAACTTTAGAGAAGGGTAGTCCTAGCCAAAGGACTTTCAAAGTTACTTCTGAGGCTCTCCATAACCTTGGCTGCAGCCTGGTGGGTATGGCAGCATGCTGTGAGCTCCCTGGCTGGTAGGAGGCAGGTAGGCAGGCAGAGCTGAAACAAAAGTTTTCCCTGGGACCTGCTGCCTGTCCAGCCTTGTCAAGTCTAACAGCCCCTGATATCTCAGGCAGGATTTAGTTTTAGCACTCTTTACTATGTTTCACCAATTAAGATAAATTTTTTTTTTAGAAAATAAAAATAGATTAAAATATTCAAAGTATGTTTTTCAGTATGAACTCGGACTAACACTGCTTCCCCTTTTTAAAGTAGATGTGCATCCCAGAGGTGAATGCATAGTATCAGTCACAGCTAAGATTTTCTGAGGTTCCTAACTGACCAAACTGAACATCACAGCATTGTACTGATGGATGTTTCTGTTGTTTAAACCAGTCTGAAAAATGAATCTTAAACTGCAAAAGTACCTGGGCACTGCTGGAAGTTTTCCTGCAGCCCTGACTGAATGATTCTCCAATCGCATGTTGGATTTACCAAGGTATTGTACTGAACGGCGTTCCAGTGATGCAGTTCCCCTCAGCTCCATGGGTACTGGAGCAGTTCTCTTTTGATGCTATGTTAGAAGAAAGCAAAGTATGGCTGTGTACAGGAGTCCCTTCCTTCTTATTTCTCCTTAAATTGTGGTTTCTGCTGGTACTGACTCTCTTCTTTCACTTACTGTCCAGTATGAAAGGGAAGCAGCTTGACAAGAGAGGTTTTCTGTTTTCAACTGCTTGTTGAGGTAGGGTTAATTTCTTTTCCCTCTCTCCCATTTAGATACGGCCTCTTATTTTCTTAATGGCTTCAACTCCTAAAACTATGCAAGGAAAAAAATCAGCTTTGCTCTTTGTGACTTGCCTGTATCCCCTGTTGTATTTATAGGATTGAAATTATATTTTACATACACCCCCGCACCCCTGCAGTATTTTATATCTCCTAAGGATTATAGTGTGTGTTTTCCTTTGTCTTTTTTTTTTTTTTTTTAAATAACCTCATCCTCAGGTAGTTGCTAGTGTTCTTAGAGCCACCCTGCCATTGAAGAGTAATGTGAAGTTTCAAGTTGTCCTTGTCAAGCTATCTGGAGCCTTTAGGGCCCAATTCTGCGGCTGCTGCCGGGTATCGGGCTCACAGCCGTCAGCCTGCCAGCACAACGAGGGTGGCAGCCCCCCTGACTGGGCTGCAGGATTGGGCCCGTGGAGCGGGGGCTTTCCTCCTGCTTTATTATAAATAGGGAAGCTGGACCACAACAATACATTCAAAAACTTGCATCCAACTGCTTAGAAAACTCTAAAATTGGGTTCCTGCTGTGTTGTGTTGCTGACCTGCGTGCTGCCAGACAGTTGGAAAGGTTAAACTCTCGTTACCAGCCTGGCCCAGGTTGGACAAGTGAGGGGCAGGTTTTTGGACTCGGCTCCTCAAGTTGTGGGGGTGGAAGCAGGGTTGTGAGGCACTTAATGTTACACCCCCATCGTGTGAGCGACGACGAAATGGTTAATGAGTGCCCAAGCATCTGTTCAGCCTCTGGTAGATGCTTTGCCAAGGTTCAAGTTCCCTGAGGAGGATTAGCCACCTGGTCCAGTTTTCATGATATACTGACAAAGGGGACACCCACCTTTCGCTTTACTGCAGAGGATGGACGAATGCTAGATTACTGTTCAGCCAAATGCACAGGGTCCGGGGAGGTCTGTGAGTTTGATGTGTTTTTGTAATTTAATGATTACTTTTGTAATTGTTACAGTTTGGATAACAGTAGAGCCTGCAACTGCCGTGTATTTGTGTAGTATGAGTGACATCCAGCCGCTCATCTCATCTCGTGGTTTTGCCAAATAGACTTATTTATTTTCCTTTTTCTTAAGTGACACACAGCTCTTTGCACGCAATTATCTCTCTTGCAGTATAATACATAAAATCAATATACACCATAGGGCAACAAGAAATGGTGATAAAAAGAGGTTTTAAGAGAAAAATGAGCATTTCATAGCCTGAACTTACAATTAGGCTTTCTGAAGTGTCTAGGTTGTGCTGCATGGACAGCATTATGAGTTGATGAAAGGCCTGCGCTAAAAAGCTTAAATTTATGTGATGGTAGTATCGCTTTACGATGAGCATGATTTAGTGGGGGTTTGACCCATCAGACGCGTTATAGCAAGGGAACTTAGTATGCTTGAAAGACAGAAACGTTACACATTTGTTGCTGAACTTTGAAATAGCTGAAATCATACAACCACCCTGAATTATGGAAGCAAAATGGGTGAAGTCTCAGCGAACTGAAAGGAGGGCTTGGCAGGGCTTTTGCCCCAGGGTTACCTGCTGAAGCCGTGCAGAATCGCTTTCTGATGTTGGTTTGGTTTGGGGGGAAGGAAGGAGGTGCGTGTGTTAACCCAGGGCTTGTTGGATAGGTGTTTGTAGTACAAACCCTACGGTGAGCTCTGTGGCAGAGTGAGCGTGACTCCTGCTGCAGCTGGGTACAGATGTGCTGAGCTCTCTGAAAGAGGAAAGGCTGAAGTGGGAGGTTGGGGTGAGATACCTCCAGCTGGGCTGCGTTGTGGTTGCGACCCTGCTGCTGCAGGAACCCACGCCTCAGGTGTGGATCTGCCCTGTGCTGGGGATGCCGCAGGTGCCACCATGGAGAAGGGCAATGGCTGAGGTGGGGCGGTGCTACAGGAGGACCTGCACCTCCTCACCCTGGACTTTGTGCAACCGCCTCGGATGTAGCCTGTCAGCAAAGGAGATGCACAAGTATGTGGAGGAGTTTCAGAGCCCTGTCTGCTGGATTTGGCAGTGGTTTTGGTGCCCATGGGGGAGAGCAGACAATGAGACCATCTGTTGGGCTGATCATCCAGCTCAGTGTTCAGCTCTGAGCAGTTCACAACTATTCTAGCCGAGTACCCTGACTTCGGTACAGCTGCAGTTTGAGGCCCCTCTGAAGCTGAGAGGTGGGAGGATGCGGCTGGGGTCTGTTTATGGGGGGTATTTAAAAACACATGTGTGCGCAGTGCCCTCGGTCGACGTTTCAGCAGTTCTGGAAATGCACAGAAAGAAGCCGCCCTTCCCACTTCCTAGTTCAATAGCTTGGGTATAAAGGATGTGAAAGGATTTTAGTTTTGTCTCCCATTTTGGTTTTTGCCAAATTCAGTTTACAGCTTCAATTTTACGTGTGAAATCAGGTGACCTCCCTCAACAGTGCTGCCTGCTCTGTTTTCATTTATTTGCTGCACTTGGGTGTCTCTAATGCCACTGAGCATGCCGGCGCAACCTGCCGTTTTAGACAGCCCGCGTGCAAGGGACCAATTGACAACCGATGTTGCCAAATCAGTTACCTTCCCCTGACTGGCTAATGTTGTTTGGAGTCATGGGTTTTGGCCCCACATTTTATTTGGCCTCACACAGTCAGGGTTGTTTAGACAGAAGAAAAGGTGATGTTTTCTGGCAGCAGACCTTCCAGTTGGGTTGGATGCCAACAGCGCAAGATGCTCTGCAGTTCTTAGATTTTGTTTCTGAACTTTTTTTTGCCATCTAGGAGTGAATTCTTTTTTTAAAAGTAAAATGATGATTGAATAGATAATCTGTGGAATGTGACCAGCAGAATGAGCAAGAACAGCATGGTAGAAAATTCCCGTTATTGTAAGTCTGACAGTTGGTCTTATTGCACTGTTTCCTCTCATGTGGAGAGTCCCCAAACAAGAATTCAGTCACCAAACGAGAATTACCTTTGCGGGGTGTGCATGTGGGAGCGCGGGCAATGCATGTTTCCCCAGCAAAGATTTGCTTCGGTGCAAGCGTCCTTGTGGCTTTAGAACAATTGGTGTGACAAAACTTTATGATGCCAAGGTCACAGTAAATAACGCACAGTGACCATTTTTAAGGTTAAAAAAACCCCCCAAAACCAACCTAACAAAAAAGTAGCATCATGTAAATTGCTTTCCCTTCTTTTCCTTCCCAGCTAAAACATTTGTTGGAAAAAGCATCTGAGAAATTCTTCCAGGTTTCTAAAATCTTGTGCAAGACCAAACATCTAAAGCTGCAACCTTTTAGCCGGGTGTAACAGGACCCACACCGCTCGGTGGGGTTTAGTGCTGCAGCTGGGTCCCTGAGATTCTCGGGATCAGTTTACTACGGCTGGTTTTGTCTGGCGGATCGGAGCAGTCTCCCAGTATGTCTTTTACACACTGCAAAACCATTCATAGTTCATTTGATATTCACCAGCATCAGCTCAAGTCCACTTTGTAAGTAGTTCTGAATTTCTGCATGTGTTTTAAATATATTGGGCTTGCCAGGGGCGAGAATAAACAGCATTGGTTTTGGCTTTTTCCTTCTGATTTTTGTCACTTTTTCTTTTGGTTTGCTTGTGCTAGCATATCATGAGTTCTGTGCTTTGAAACTGAAATGTAAGTCTAAACTGGCCTTTCCTAGGTAATGGATGGTTTAATGAAAGGAGAGGAATGAAAACGTTTTCAATTAAATATGACAAGATAGTAAATAAAAATTGTTACAAAGAATCTCACTTCACTGTGTGCACACAATCGCAGAGGCACCTAATGGATGAGCTTTTTCACTGAAGGTTCTGTGGATTTCCTTTGCTTCTGCAATGAGTTTTGTTACTGACAAGCACGTCCCACTGCCCAGCGTGACCCTATCTGCCCGTGGAAGGTGCTGGAGCGGGTGTGCTGGGGAAGCTGATAGGATGGATCCCTGTCGGCACTCCAGACTCCCTTCCACTGGCTGTGCCTGCCTCGTCATGTTTGTAAGTGCACAAAGGGGAAGGAAAAAAAAAAATCCTATCTTGCTAAAGGCTGAGCTTGTCTGCTGGAAACATGCCCACTTGCAGGTGAGAAATTGTCTGTCTCGGTTAGGACAAGGGAACTAATTGTTTGGTCCTGTCTGGTTTTAAGCGCTCTGAGCAATCTGGGCTCTGCCGCTTCCTCTGGGAGATTACGTTGCTTAATACAGTGGAGTACCAGGAAGTTGGTTTCTTGCCCTGGGTATTCGATTTAAAATTTTCTTTAATTTAATCTCATTCCTGGAGCTGGCATGAAAACCAAAAGATTTTTCAGAATCGGGGTTTGCCACTTTCTCAGGATCCGCTAAGCGGTCTGCAAACGTGTGCGTCTCCAAGGGAAATGTGTGCAGGGGACAACCAGGTTATAATGGTTCTGATGGAGCTTTCTCCAGTTTCCTATGGAGTGCTCATCAGTTTGGCCTTCGAGAGTCCTGACTGGTCTCTGTAGGGTGTTATAACATGTATGACACACTTACACATAATTACTTTGACCTTTCTGCAAATTCTAAGGCTAGTAAAACTTTGTCATGGAAGAAAATATGTAAAAACGTGAATATTTCTAAAATATGAGTAATTAGGAGGAGATGGGGGTTGTGTGTGTGAGAGGTTCTGTGTCTCAAACACCTGGTGACTCTAGCACCAGTCCTTGCATGACTGAGGTGGAGATGAGGAATGGTCTCGCACCAAAGCTTGTGACTTGGAGACAGAATACATGAGTTTTGCTCTGCCTTACACAGATTTATTTTGTGACCCTGTACAAATCACTTAACCTCTTTCTGCCCACAGTCCGTAAAAGAAGGATGGTGTTTCCCTATCTCACAGAAGTGCTGGACACTTAATTCATTAGCGCTTATAAAGTATTCTCAGGTCTTTAAGAGGAAAATGCTGCGTGTCCGTGAAGTCTTAATGTTGATTCATGAACAACTTCTGAGGTCTGGGCTCCCCAGAGCTGAGAAGTGGCTGACAAGTTCATTTTTATCATGGACCTAAATGTACTCTGTGCTATTCCAGGACTTGCGGACAAGTAATTCCCAAAGAATATTGAAAATAAATATTGAAATGTTTCTATTTGATGATGAATTGTGTGTGTCTGTTTACTTTAAAAAGATATATAAAAACTTCCCAATGCCTTTTGAAAGTGTCTTGACCCCACCTGCTGAGCCCTGTGCTGACTTTGAAGGGGGTTGAGGAAGATGCTGAGAAAAGAGGTATTTTTTTTTTCAATCCACGTTTTATCTTCCTATGTTTTCTGGCTGAATTTAGAATTATTAGGAGATATTAGTTATTCAGATAAATGTTATCACATTCGGCATGGTGGGGCATGTCGTTTTCCATTGGCATCACGTCATAGGCCACTGTAATATGTCAGAAGTACTTTATTGCAATGGCTTCATCACATAAATGAGACGAGACGGGTTGCAAATCAAATTTACCATACCTACCTTTAACATATACTAAACGAGCTAACAGCATAGATCAGGCACTGGCTAATACAGAGTGTTACTGCAGTGGCAGAGATCTGGGCTCAAATGTTGAGACAGGGTATGAGGGACAAGCAGTCTGATAGTTACTTCTTCCCACGTACATTGTAATATCCTTTATTAACTTTGATTAGAATTCAGTTTCAGCTCAAGACAGATAAATACTGGAACAGGCAGCCTGCTGCAGATTTGGACAAGGTGGAACAGAGGTAGAAGCACATTTGATAACTGTCTCTCATTGCCTTTTGCTTTGTCAGGGCTGTAACTTCTCATCTCTAGCAACACAAAGTATGCCAGACCTGTCCTCTTCCAATCTCTCTACTTCAATCCACACTTCTCGGAGCATCTCCTCAGGTCACCAGTACGGCATTGGAAGGGAATAGGTTTCAACCATTATCAGGTTAATTTTAAACTTTGAAAGTAAAAATGAAGAACCTTTAGCTTCCCGTGGAAATCACTAGAAGTCAAGGTACATGGGGGGGAAAATGTGCCCTCTGCTTGAAACACTCCATGGCTTTTGTTTGTTGCATGAGGAGTTTGGGTAACTGAACGTAAAGACATTGTTCAGTCATGCTTATTTGGAAGACTTGCTGTTGAGGAATAGCAGTGAAGCCAAGATAATTCATCCTACAATTAAATATATTAGCATTTATTTCAGCAACCCAGTTTAATCTTAATTTACAGTAAAGCTTCAGATATAATTATGATAATTAAGTTATTTGCTAATTGTAGGTTGAAATAAGTTTGTAATAGAAATGTTACAAACTTCTTTGGGTGGCTGAGATTGCTATTAAATCCTTTTCTGAGGTAGAAAAGGAGAGGCACATCATTTGCACAAGAATGAAAAATGCATGGATTAGCAGGTTATTCTCTGTAGAAATTCTGAGTTCAAGCCAAAGAGGACTGAAATTGCTATCTAGAAATTGAAAATACTAATTTCTAAACATTGAGGTATGTTTCTCTAAAATTAAAAAAAAAAAAAATAATCCGAGGCTGCTGTTTGCAGCATTCAGAGGAGGAAAAAATCACACAGAGCAATACTGCGAAAGCTTAGATTAGGGGAGAAAGGGAGAAGGTGGAGGGAGGGGGCTGAAAGAGGGGCAATCACATGGCTACTAGGAAAATACATTCTCAGGGTATGAAAGTCTCTCTACTGGCAGAACTGCTGAAGCTGGGAAGGATGTTTTTAGAGGAGCTCACTGCACAGCCTTCCTTAAACTTGGCCTTGGGCTTCCTTTGTAATGTCATCCCACAGCTGTGGAAATCTCACAGTGGCGTTGCTGTCTTGACATAAAATCTAAGACAGTGATGCTATGAAGCACCAGATAAAAGGGATGCCCTTTATTTGCTTCTTGCTTCAAGAGAAAAGAAGGACGGCTGGTTGTTGGCCGCAGTGTGTTTTCCCTCTGTCTCCTAGAGAGTGAATACCGGTGGCTGGTGACCTTAGCAGTTTTTCACTGCAGGAAAGCTTTCAAACATTGATTTTTTTATCTCTTTTTTTTTTTTTCTTTCTTTCTTAATAGTACAGATATTAACAGACTTCTGTTGTACCGGCTATGCTACATGTGTTAGATCTTCACAAGCGTGTGTATGTGGTATCGTGTATGCAAACTGAGTTGGTAAAGTTGTTTCAGCATTTCAGTATGTTGTTGTGTCTTTATGAAGTAGTCAAATGCATGGGAATTGTTCAGCTTCCCCTCTTTAATACTCTTTGGTAAGAAGAAACTCCCAGTTATATATTTCTAAAGGTTTTTGTTTAAAAACTCTTTAATGATTAGAAGACCTGCTTTTCTTTTCCACAGTTTCTTGTACCACAACTTGAGTTGTTATGCAATATCTTCCAAATACCTTGTTACTAATTTTGCATTGAATCTCTAATCCAAATAGAAAGGCTACTTTAAACTGGGATATCATTCAGAAGATATTAGGTACAAATGGAGAAGGGACCTTTTCTGGGACCTCCATTCAGAAAATATTATTCTCATCATTCCCAACTGTAACTTGCAGATCAGCACTTTGGCTATCGGATTGTGTGATTATTAGTTGTGCATTAATTGTCATTCTCCTGAGTAATTCCAACACAACGTAGATGTAGGATCTGGAGCGTCGGGATGAGAACAACAGGTGAGCGAGTCTGCTGTCCCTGCCTTATAGGGTGTAAGTGATCGGCATGGTTGGCAAACACAGGAAGGTTTTCAGATCCCTTTATGTTGGGGGGAGGAGGGTGAGGGTGTACGCAGCTGGGATGGGCAGAGGACTGCTGGTCTCACGGGGCGGTGGAGGTGGGCAGGAGGAGGTGCACGTGTGAGAAGGGGAAGGAGAGGTCCCTGTGGCAAGGCTCTGAAGTTGAGCACATGGCTGTGGTGAAAGGGGAAACAGGGCGTGTTTGATTCCCTTGAGAAAATGCTTTTATTTTTTTAATGTTTCTTTTGTTTGACAAGTCGGGTCATGTATGCGGATACTTAGGTGTAAAAAGCTCGCGCGTTTGTGTTGATCTTGGAAGTCTCAGGGCTGTGAGAGTGGAGGCAAACTACAGCCTGGCTAAAAAAAATGAACCTGGTTTCACTTTTGATGCTCTCTGTTTCTCTATTGTTTTCCACTTCCCCAAATAAGTGTCTTCTCCTTATTCCCATCTCACTCCACTCTGCACAGTCAGACACTGGTTCTTAGAATATCTATTTAAGAGCAAAAGTGGTTTTAATTTATTTGTTTTTGGTAAGCATGACATGTTGAGAAACGGAAAGCTGCAGCAGTGCATATAAAATGTCCAGACCTGCACCACTTCTGTATCCCCATATTACCAACAACAGGGAAATAGCCATTTCGGGGGGCATAAGAGAATGAAAACCCCCTTCAGCTGCTTCCCAGGCCACAGTCTCACCCACATACTGTCAGCAGCGTCCCATTCAGACAGGTTTCCTTAAACATTTGAAGCTATTCTGAACCTTGATGGGAAGGGGCGATGAGCTTTGCCAGTGGGCTCCTCCCTATTAATAGTTTGTGCTCAACCACTTTTCATTTATCATTGATGTTGAGCTTAACCTGACCACAGTGCAGTGGCCAGTGGGCAAGTCCAAGTCCTTAGCTTGAAAGTCGGGTCCTGTAGCAGTGTTGGCTTTCATCAGGCCACAGGATGGCCAGTGAAAAGAGAACAAGCTGCTAACATGCAGCTTCATGGAGACGGTGATGTGGAAAGGCTGTCCCGGGCTGCAGTGTGTTACGAATGAGGCCCCAGGAATTTTATGACTTGCAGTTGAAGAAAATGCTCAATGCAAACTTTAATCAGCCTGGATGGATTTGTTGCTGGAGATAACAGTAAAAGATAGGTCCTTGCAAGGTTGTATTTTTTCTTGGGGGTAGGTGGGTGTTAAACTTTCAAGATTCCCCCTTTTTTGTTTGACTTTAGCTTGAATGTTTAGCTCAATTTGTTTTCGAGTAACTAGAGTGTTCGGAAGCTTAGGGTGGATAGAGAGAGATAGACTCCAGCTGGTAATAATAGTAGAGCCTTTTATACTGTCAATTTAACAGTTGTAAAACAATTAGGGAGAATTATGTTAATAGCAGGCTTTGTTCACACTTTCCTTGCCCAATCTTCCTTTTTTTTTTTTTGTGTGTGACATGCCTTTCCTACCATGCTCGAGAGCATGTAAACAGTAGAGCTCTGTGTGTTTGTATTGTGTATGGTCAGTGTTATCCATTAAACCATGGCTGGATGTAGATCTTCTAAAATTTTCACAAATCAATTTTCCAGTGCTTTGGCTATTGCATTTTAATGTGACTGCTCCTAAACAAACAAAATCATGTTTTTGGGAAGCTAAGACAGGATAAGAAGTGATTTGTATGGGAAATGGTGGCTGATTTGCTCGGACTGCTGCAGCTGTTTCCTTCTGTGATACGAACAAAACCCCTTCAAATCAATCGGATCCATGTTGGCTGAGCCCTGCTACCCACGCAGAGGTGCAGCCGAGCTTTTCCCCCCTCCGGTGGGAAAGCGGTCGTGCCAAGGCCTGCTGACCCACGCTGAGATGTTGCTTTGTCTGTTGCTCAGCTCCTCCCGGTTCTAGACTACGGTAAGGATCCATTAGGACTGAGACTAATCTGGATGGATGTCACTCTTAGAGATGATGCAGCCCATGTTAAGGGCATCTCTTGCCGCTCTCCCACGCTGCGTCGTACCATGGTTTGCCTCCACCTCTCTCCCTTCCTTCCCGTGCCCAGGGCTCCTCCATCCAGAGCCCTCAGCACCTTTTCCCCAGTTAGACAACCTCACCCATGCTCGAGACTCTTCCTCGCGTTGATGCCACGTGAAGGTCATAGCACTGCACAAGAACAGTGATCTGACACGATGGCAGTATGATTCCATTCAAAATACAAAACAAGTAAATTGAAATTAAGAGCATTATAAATTATTTTTTTCCCCTCAGTCCCAAGGGAGAGAATAGATCTGAAAATCTGCATGCTAAATTCTTCCCTCCCCCTGAGATAACGCGCATGCATAGATGATCCTTTAAGAAAGAAGGATTCCCAAACTCCATTTACCTTGACAGCTGTCACTCGGCACTTGTAGTTGTCGTGGCAGTGTGTAGTTTTTTCATGAATTACCAGCATCGGTGTTTTTTTCTCTTTATCAGTCATCAGCCCGTCAGCCGGGCCATTCCTAACGGCTTCTGGCAGCTCGTCGGGGAGATGGGTGCCATTGAATTGTGCCCTGCCACCCCCCCCCGCCTCGTTGCGAGGCGCTGTTTACTGCCATGCCTTTTTCTGTAAATATTACAAGCGGTGCGCTAACGGGAGGGATCCGCGGGAAGGAAATGGCTTAACCTTGTAACAGTTAGCTGGGATGGCAGGTCTGCCTTGACTGATAATTCGCAAGTCCTCGTGTTCCAGTTACTTCGCTAAATAACATGTAGGCATCCCACTTTGAAGTCTTGTATATGATAGTTAATTAGACAACATTTAATTTGGCTTAACATTTGTGTCAGTTTTGTGGAAGTGAGCCTCCATAATTAGGGAATACAGATCAGGTTTCTGTCAGACTTATAACCTCTCACTCTAATTTAATGCTCACTCCTCTGGTGCCGTGTCACACTGGGTGCGCGGGATTTTTCGCCCCCTCCCCGTCTTTTCCGCTTGACTAGTGAGAAAGTTGCCCGTATTACACAACTGACAGCAAATGGGATCGTTCACAGAGATGTAAGGGCATATGATTTGCTAGTGTTTAACAGTGAACTCGCCCATCAAAACAGATTACATGATTGGAATCGGTGTAAATAGTACATTTACACAAGCTTGGAATTTAGTTTCCACTTCTCCATGTATCTAAGGTGCCTAATGCTGGGTTTCATGAGGCTTTTCAGTAGAAATTCGTGTGCAAACCACTACGGAATTAACAGCTTTCAATTAGGAAGGCGTTGTCTGGTATGTTTGAATAGGCCTTTAAGAAAAGGGCACTGTCTGTCTGAAGATACTTCTGTCCAGGATGATTAAAAATAAGAAGCTGTTTGTCGCAGGTTGTTTGGTGTGACATCGAGTCCATACGCAGAAAAAAGATGGTCTAGTGCTTTGGCATTTGAAAAATTAGCGCGTTATCTGCTAAAGTCTCCCCAGTGGTGCTTTTTCTGGCTTGTTCTAAAGTTCCAGTCAGATGTAAAGATGTAGCTCTTGCCTGATTGTCTGTGGTGAGGCCAAGACATTTCTTTAAAGATAAAAGATCCAAATGTAGCATGGTTTTAATCAATATTTTCCTTTGTCTCCCTGTGCAAAGGGAGATTTTTGGGCAGATGTCCGTTGTTACCGTCTGCAAGCAGAATGTCTGTCAGGCATCACGCTCCTTTAAACCTGATGTACGTAGTTTGTCTCTAATTAGAGAGGAAACCGCTACTTTTTCTCTGGCTTGCACTGGTTACTGCCTGTGAGTGAGTGATGCTGTGGTGAGGTGCCGTGCACCGCGGTGCTCCGGGGCCGCCCGGGCGCAGACAGCTAAGCCAAGGGCTCCACTCAAGCAGCTATTTGCTGCTGATCAGGCCATGGGGGGTGTTCAGCAGAGACAGCTTTTCACTAACTGGCATAAGGTGTCTTCCCCCCTCCCCACCCCTTTCTCTTTCTCTGCTGTGAAATTTTATTTGTTTTACTTGAGAGTGAGGAAAGATGGTAACCTTTTGGTAGCAACCCAGCCCTTTGTCCTTGATTCTTCATGAAGCTTTTCCTTCAGAGTAGTCGTTCCTCACTGTCTTCAGCTTGATGTTTCGGATCCAGAGCTGGAGGACTTCTGTGACCAGGAGCTTGCCAACTCAAAGCTTGCTACATCAGTTAATTAGTAAAAGCCAATACTTCTTCCTACGAGCTTTTATTTACTCATAACCTTACTCTGTCACAGCTACAACATTACTATTGTATGTCACAGGCCAGGGAGACCTCACTCTCCAGGATCTGTGTTGGGTTGCAGGAGCTGAACTGGGCCCAGTTCTGAGGAGTTGAGCTGGTCCTGCAATTTTTGCGTTGCTTTTCTGAACGTATCTGAAGACTTTGGGCATCTGCAGCATCCTGGGGAAATACTGGATAGATCTAATCTGAGTTTATACTGATTTTGTGGGTCAAGATATGATGTAATTGCAAGTTGTACCATGAAAATATGTAGCAGACTAACAGTACCCGGTGTTCAGATTTTAATCAAGACAGCTGCTTTCTGACCAGTAACTATGATGCTGGGCAGTGTGTATAAAGGAGTGAACACATCGCCTTCCTAATTTGCTATCATGAAAGGGAAACTCATTATTTTGCAGTGACGTTCCCTTAGGATGAGTTTTGCACGTGCTCGAGGTTGTTCTGCTGTTCCCAAAGATCTGAACTTTTCCCAAATGCAGATGTCAATTTTGGTCTCTGAGCAAACAGTGATCATCGTGGCTTTACTGGGGTACATAATTGACCAGTGTAAATTCGCTACACAGATTTATTAAGTGAAACTCTAGACTTATATGTGGTCATTCTTGTCTCTTCTGTAAATCCTTGAGACCATGCTTTGCATGGAAATCAACATTATGTCATTTTAGTCACAGAACATTTCCCTTTTGTAGTAAATTATGTCCTGTGTCATTTGGAAAGTCATACTCTGCCAATTTTTCTTTCGGGAGGTGGTGGTGGGGGGAGAAGTAATGTAAAGTTATTTTATTCAAAGGCCAGAAGTAGAAACAATTAGAGTAATAATTGTAATGCAATAATTTCTCTTTATAATCAAATTCTGGATAACAGGGTTGCACAGCATACATTTGTGGATTGCATAAAAAAAAAGGGGAGTGTTGTATTTTCTCACATGCCCAGCAGTAAACGTTTGCAGGCTGAAGAGGAGATGTATGCTGCGTGCTCTGGATGAGCATCCACCCAATGCCAAAACCTGGAATTTAGTGGGAGATGAAACACCAAATATGTGGGAAAGGAAAGAGTTTAATAACACTGCCCTGAGTGTGAATTAGTTGGATGCTTAATGCGTTGTATTTTGTATATAAACACAATGCTAATAAGTTGAGTTAAACTGTAGTGCCAGTACTGCTCTGACATCCCTTCTAGATAGCCGAACTCGTTTCCCCGATGGGTTACAGAACTGTGAGGCTCAGCTTGCGGCTGTGAGCAGCAGCCCACACCAGGTGTTTCAACGTGGGGGAGACAGCCCTGCAACACTCTGACTTGGGACAGTAGTCTGAGTCCTGTGGTAGTAGCGAGCGCATTAAAAAAATTCTTCCTCTTGCCGAGACTTGCTTGTTTACTTGATACAAAATGCATGCAAGTTTCTTTTTTGTGTGTGCGTGAAGGGTTTCTCTGTGGAAATAGATGAATGTTGCCGTAATAATTTTGTTTTGCGGAATCCTTTCCCTGAGAAAGATAGTGTACAAGCTTTGAAATGTTATAGTCTCCGGCATCCTACATGCGTAGGATCCCTTATGTATCAAATATAGTTCGTGGCAAAGCTAAAGAAGTCAGTGTCCTATTGAAAGGCCCTTTATGTCTTGTCTTTTTTCTTTGTTCAACAGGGAACAAAGTTTGTCATCCTGAGACACCAGACCTTTGACGAGGCTCAGGTAACCTCTGACAGCGTGCACGGCGCTAACAAAGAGTCCCTGTCAGCCTTTGTAGAAGACGTTGAGACTTCAGTCGGCGTTGACTTTCCAGAAGATGAGGAGCACGTTGGTGGAGTGCTAGGCTGTGGTTCTTCGGATCTATCGGATCATGGAGGAACAGAAGCAGCTCAGCATGAAGATGAAAAGATGACAGCAGCAGCATCATCCCAGAAGTTGTGATCACACAGACAGATGAGGTGAGTGATAGACAATACTTCATATAAAATTCCTTTTTATCTTATCTGATTTGTATTCTTGGCTGTGATCAGCAATACAGCTTGTTGTTTCTAATTAATTCTTTAATTTTCTTTTATTTATATTTTGAATTTAGCAAAATTCTATTTCATGTTGGAAACGTTCTCCATCTAGCCCAAAATGCATTAAAAAGGCTATTTGCTTTAATCAGCAGGATTTTTAATTTTATTATATGCTCCTCAAAAATGAATATTTCTTTGTATTGTACAGTACGTATTTACATAAATTAGTGTTATCCTTGGTTATTTTGCCAACCATAATTTATATGCTTTTTAGTTTTATCATAAAATAAAATCTTGCCTCTGATATTCTGGGACCATTTTTAGCATCATAGCAAATTACCTTGGGAGGAACTATTACACAGTCAGTGAACTATCCTACTTGAGTTTAAAAAAAAAAAAAAAAACAAAACACAAAAAACCCAAACCTAAAATGTGTATCAAATCCTCAGCTTCCACCAAATAATCCAGTCTTTCTCTTCTACTGTATCCTGTAAGGCAATGTTTGCAGGCTTTTGAAAACTGCAAATTTGTAAAAACTCCTTTTCAGGTGAATTTTACAAGTAGATTTTTTTTTAATGTTTAGCGCTCTGAACAAATCCAGAATTCCTTGTCTCATCTAATTATTTTGTAAGTGTTAAGATTAGTTTCTCATCCTACCAGGTTTGTTTGTTTATACATCGTTTCTACAGAAGGTTCATTTCAAATACTGCGTTCAGAAATGTTGACAAAACATTTGTCAAGAATTTCTTTGAAGTAATATTGCAAGTACCTAATCTTACAAGGTACGGCTAAATGGAGCTCTTGTCTCTGGGACAGATGGAGGCCCTACATCCGAATGAATTGCATAAGCTCTCCCTTTCACCTCCATAAATTTGAAATATAAAAATATAATGAAAAAAATTGCTACGTCTCCCTTCAGATAACTTTCCTTTCTTTTCTCTGTAGTTTTATATTGCTGTTATTGACAAATCCTCTGTACTGTGTGGTATTGGCTTGCTTATAGATGGGAGGGGAGAGTGACTTCTGGTTGACTTGCGTTCCCAAGATGCTTCTCTCTGAGGTTAGCATCACGTGGAAGTCTGCCGATCCTTATCTGAAGAGTCATTTCAGTTTACGGGGCCCGTGAGAGAATTGGCAACAATATCTCCACTGATAAGGTTATCGGGTTCTGGGCAATTACCTTGTTTGACCAAGTTACTGGAAGTTTGTTGTTTTCCCTGGTACCTGATGGCAGCTGAGTCATGAAGGAAAGATTGGTTTGAATGGGGTCCAGTCAGTGATGGCTGGTTAAGGAAAGCAGCTGGAATACCTGATATAGTCCCTAACATGCTGAATTTGGGGTTTTGCTGGAGTCCAGTTACAGCTAGAGCACTTGTCCTAGTGATCAGTGTGAGACTTATTGTTTATTGGTCTACTGATCAAAATAGGGACTGAAATCCAGGGTTATCCCTAAAGATGTAGCAGCTAGTACTGCTTCACGCTGGTCACCTGAAGTCCTTCAGGGATCCTGGTGACTGTTGCATGCATGGATAATAAAAATAAAAGTTTGTAGGCTATAAGACAATGAAAGCCCAGGGAAAACACTACTGGGCAGTTCCCAAAGACACCTTACTGTCTCACAGTTGCATTGCTTCCCCTTGATTTATTAAAAGCTAGCAGCTCTTGTTCCCCAGAGTTTTTCCACGGGGAAACCAAGGGCTGTGTCTCTGATGGTGTCTGTGGCTGAGGAGCTTAATGTCAGGGTGTATCATGTAGTCAGGGGCTGCTAAATTCCTCGTCTAGCACTACTTTTCCTCTTCGTGCGTACCAGTAGGCAGGATGTTGTGGTCTAAATAATCAGTAGTTTTTATTCAAGACCCAGCGATGAATGATGATGGCATTTCCTGTTTTTTAAAAGAAATATAAATTTGCACATAAGTTATCCAAAATCTTACGTAGACAGAAATTATAGCATTTCTAGTTAATAGGAATGGATATTTACTGTAACATGCTTTGTCTTTCAGAGGAACATATCTGCTTTCAAAGTGTCCGTCTCCCTCATTTTGGGCCCAAAGCAGTATTTTTCTTTGTTAAGCATTTATGCACTTAGTACACGTTAACTGTTACTGATACAGCATATATGTCATGAATTACACATGCAAGCAAATATCTCTAAACAGTAAGCCTCTTGGGTTGGTTAGAACAAAACATATGGCCACCAGAAATAGTGTATGAGCCAGGAAATTATGCTATATTGTACATGTAGCACAGGGATATAACCTTTTGGGGGGTCATTCGGATAAATTGTGGTTTATGTAACACAGGATTGTCTATACAACATGTCTGTCAAATCTAGCCATGGTGTATCTGAGAAACTTGCCCATATTTTTTGGGGGGATGTGCATCTCAAACTTGTCTTAGAATGGATTCAAGTGCTGATGATAATTGCTTTCTGCCTAAACCAGTGTGTAAAATAACTAAGTCTAGCATTGGTGTTGGATTTTAAAAGGGACTGGAAATCATTCTCTTACGTGTGGGGAAAAAGTCTCCCCTACTTGTGTAGCAGTAGACATTCTTTGCTTAAATGGGACTGTAGAAGTAGATGAATTTCTGCTTTTGAAAGCACTGTCTTCACTCTTTGACATAACGTGTAAGTTCAATTCAGTCGTGCAAGTTTTTTGTCCTGTCTTTGGGCATCTTCATGTCCCCACCTGTTCACGTGGCTCTGCAGCTCAGCATGGGACAGAGAAAAGTCATTCCTAAGAACGGGCTGCAGAAACGAAAGCTCAAAGGGTAGCTGAAAAAGGGAGTCCATAACTGCTGGCCTGATGTGCGGGGTGGACATAGCCGTGCTGGCTTCTGCTAATGCCGTATCTGAGCAGGCTGTAAACCTGGGTGGATAGCGTGTGGTGACCCTTGTACTGCTGCAGGTGCGTACCTCGTGGCACCTCATCTGGGTGGTTTGAATGTACTTGGGATATGTCTGTTGAAGGTACATTGCTGGTGGTGTAGATGTGCTGAAAGAAAAAGAGTGTACAACCTGCAACTGATTATTACTAGTGTTCTTTCATTTATAATGATAGATATCGACAGATATAGACATTGCAGTAACTCGTCTAGGAGCATCGGTTAAGGGTTAGGGACGTGGTATGTGGAGCAGCGTGCATCTGAGAGGATTCTGGCATGAAAAACATGCAGTCTAAATAGGAGTCAAAGTACTGATACAGACAGTTGAAAATAATTTTATTTTGATGTGGCCTCTAGCGGTATTTAAAGACTACGAAGATCCTCGATATCTTATCGGCTTGATTCCTATTATTCTAGAACTCTGTGGTTATACATATTTCAGCATCTTCTTTTCATGCCTCCCTATGTCTTTATAACTGTTGGACAAGTTAGTTCATGAGATGCCTCCTTTTATATGTGCTAGATGTTGTAGATTTTTCAAGGGAGGGAGTAATTAAATTACTGTTTCAAAGGAGTTCACCACCACACTAATAACTTATCTGTAAGATTATTACAGTAGTTGTTTGTACTCTAAAATGACTAAACTGTTGTATAATCTCAAAATTACAATAAATCATAATTCCTCCTGGATGGGGGCAACTATGACTTCTGGATGTGTCTAACTTCTGATGTCTGACAGTTTTAAATACCATACTTGTGTGTACCTGGAGGAGGGCACAGGAAAATAATTACAATTCCTGCTATTGTGCATTCTGCATGTTCATGCTGGGGCTATGTTCCTGTTGGCGTACCATCAGCCAGTGCTCAAGTAGCAACTTCAGTTAAAGGGTGTTGGATGGAGACAAACAGCAGCGATAGCTCCCTAGAAGACTTTGTTAGCTTTTTGAGGTCCAAGGTAAAGTCCCTGGTTTCCTTGTTTCAGCTGTACTGCAGAGGTGACTTGGCAGCACTTAAGACTTCCTCCTTGCAGAGGTCCTTTTTTTTTTTTTTTTCTTCTTTTTCTCTCCCTCCCCTATTTGCACATGAAGGAAGGAGGAGGAGGACTGGCCTGTGGTCACGTTCTGCAGGTGGCAGACCTGGCATGAAATGGTGCAGCCCGCTATTCATCAGGTCCCTCCATGTAAGTCGTTAGAGGCATAACTGCTGTGCTAAAGGTAAGTGAGTGTGTATGACCCTGTGGCATGGCGTACGCATTGCCATTCCGAGACCTCTGTCTGCTTCCGGGGACAAGACCTGTGTAGTGAGGGGAAAGAGGAGAGGGCAATACAACAGCTTTCAGCCCTGCAGCTCAAATACCTGTGCGCCCGCTAAAATTTTTCCTTCTAATGGAGTTCAGCCTTTCTTTTTCATACTGCTGGATCAATGAAATGCTCCTAAAATAAGCTCCAATGGCTGGTTTTTATTACAGCCTTAAGGAACAATTTAATTTTGCCTTGGAAATGTATCTGATATAGGACCATTTGCTCCCGGGATCGCCAAGAAGATTTTTACCTTCCCTTCTACAAATGACTACTCCTGATCCTTGGTGACTGGCAACTGTGTGTAGATTGTGTGCATGTCCTAGAGGAGTTGGAAACAGGGTAGCTGGCCCAGGCGGAATCAAGTATATCTAGCGAAATTACAGGCTATACAGTAGATCTAATTATACCATCTGTTAATGAGTCTACATTTTGGGAGATGGTGGGGGAAAAAGTTCTCCAGGTTAAAAATATTTTTTGCAAACAACTGCTTAGAGTGACATGCTCCTTAGACTTGGAAGAACTGTGTTTCAGGATGAAACAAGGGAAATCCTTGAATGACAGCAATGAATATCCTATCTGGACTGAATCAAAGCCATAGGAAATGGAGCAAAACATACCTCCACTGCTCTTCCCTGCTGCTGGATATGTGTGCACTGAGGGATGTTGGCACCTGAAGGAATGTGACTGAAAAAACGGGACAGTTTTGTGTCCCATTAGCAAAGCGTTATGAAGTGCTTTTCTCCTGTTGCTCACTGTTACTGTTTCTTCAAGGCTATGTCTGAACTCAAAGTGCCTCGTGGGCCGGATGTGCTAACTCTCTTCTCTAATGACAGCTATTTAAATCCTGTGTGCGCTTTTTGCGCTGGCCATTCTCTATCCCAAAATGGTAAGGTCATGGGGGGGAACCCAATGGCGTTAGTTTTGGAAGAGGACTGAGGGGACTTGGTAGCATAGTAACGAGTTATGACCAAGGATCAGGGCAGCCCCCTACTCTCAGATCTTCTTCATTTGTTGCTTTACTTTTCCTTATAGAACATAGACCCACAGCATTTCTTTTGGGGTTGACTATTTCCCCAGGAACACAGAAACTCTGGTGCATAGTGCCTGCGGGAGGTGGTTGGCGGGGGTGCGCTGAACTCCCCCATGCCGCCTTGTGGGCGCTGATGTTACGCATGGCCTTGCTCCTCCAAGTGAGGAAGACCAAGGGCTATGCAGTCATCCAGGACACCCCATTTGCAGGCAAATAGTGTAAAGTTCCCATGTTGGGGAATACCTTTTCAGTACCCAAGGTATCGCTCCCAGGCTATATTCCTAGGAGAGTAACTTTCTGTGTGTATAAGATTTCACCATCAGCACTGACACTTGGTTTTACTAAAATTAGCCATTTTCCACTGAATTAAAGTGGTATAATGAATTAAAAAGTAATAGTTTTATTTGAAAAACTTTCCTGCATTTCAGTGACTTGAAACTGAGCCCATAAAACCGCTTTCTGATTCTATTTCAGTTAAATGTATTTATCTTGCTGATGTATGTGGTATGGATTACCATACCATATTTTAACATGCTCTAACAACATATCAGCAGATATGTAAAAAAGTGAGTTAATAACATAAATGTCTGCTATCATGCTGCTTTGTAAAACCATTCTTAATTTAATCCATACACTAAGTGTGCTTTCCAGTTACAAAAATTTATGATAAGTATCAAGCAGAAGTGAAACCGTGATACAGAATTGTGACTGATGTAAAACAGACACACAAAATGAGTAGCATTAGGACACTTTGAAGTTTGTTAAAACCAGTAAAGTGATATCCACTTTAAGTGAAACCTGCTGTTACAGATACCTACTGGATTTTGGGAACATTTTACTTTTGAACTTACTCCTTGCACTCAGCTTTAGCGTTTATTGTGTTCTGTATGTGGTTTATTTTCTTTCAATGTAGCAGGGAAGAGTATAATAGCTGATCTACTCGGATACCTTATTATATTTGCTCACAGCCAGATAGTTGAGTATATTCAGTACCTGGGAAAAGAACCCTTCTTCAAACACCTTTGAGAAATTAGCTTGATATAACGGTGTAAAGTTGAAACAAATAGCAGTTTACTCCCATTCAGTATAGTACCACTGCCAAATGTGAATAATGGAAGAAATATAGAGTCATTTAAGAAGGGATCGGAGAATGACAAAGCAAATTAGAGTGGCTAGGTTGGTCACTCTGAGTGAATTTTTAGCATCTTGTTGAAGTTGTTGGCAATAATTTGAACCCTAGGGTTCGATTGCCAGCTTTGTGATCCTTTCCAGTTAAATGGGCAGGTGGAAGGAAACAGGTGTCTCCTCCAGTTCGTGCCCTTTTACTTATGGAGAATGGGCAAAGTCCTGGCTTCCTGAGCACAGCCGAGGTCCCACCAAGAAACAGTTCAGCATTCCAATATTTGTCCATGTAATACATATATATGTTGCATGGAGACTTACTCCTATTTGAATGCTTACAGTGATGCATGAAATAGGGCTGTGAATTACAGGACTGTCATTAAACAGAATGCTCTTTGGACACTGGCACTGTGTTTATACATATATTCTGAATAGGGAATTCTATATATGTAATAGAAGTGAATGTACCAGAATCTCCTTTACTCATAAAAGCAATAACATGGCAATCTGAAATGGACTGAAAAAAGCTAAGTTTTGGAGAAGTCTAAATGGGCCACATTCTCTGTGATCTGTTAGTCACTCAGACAATACATACGTACTGGTCTTCTAACAAGAGTGATTATTAGACTCCATATGTCTAGTTAATTATGTATGTTTGCATGTAAAATGATAGACAAAAAAAGTCAGGCTGGTGATTTTGCTCATAGAAAAGACAGTTTTAATGATGTATGTGTTTGAGACACGTGTTACTGTGTTAATTGTTATGTGTTCTGAATCAAGAGAAATAAATAACGTTTTCCCTGTCATAACTTCCAGAGTTGTTCAGGGTTTCTCCTAGAAGGGATTTTTTTTTTTTTGATGCTGATTTCATAAATTAAAGTGACTGTCTTTGGGCAAACCACGTGACTTCTGGGAGGACCACATCTAATGGCTGCTGGTGGGTGGAGCGTCTTCTCTTGCCAATGTCTGAGCTTTGCAGTTCTGTGGGCGTTTGGGTGTTACAGGAACTGGAACCTTTTGCTTCAACTAATACACGGAAGCCACTTGGTGGTCTATGATCTGGGCTACTGTTTTGACAATTTACCATACTAGCCATACTATTCCTAGATATTTCTGTGACATCGATCAGAGCCTTGGGTCATGGGTAAAAATGAGAACAAAACAAAAGCAGTATAGGATGCTGGGATGAGTACTAAAAATTAAAATGAAATTCCCCTTGGATTTTCTCCTAAATTTAAGAGTGTATCTGCTTTGGCTGTGCTTGTAGACACGTGGGAACTCTGTTCCCAAGACCGCAAGCTGGGACTGCATGTGCTGCTCTGTACTCGAGTATTTGTACGAGCTTTAGCTGTACTCTGGGATGCTATGTGACATGGAAGGGTCAGAGTCTGCAAGGCTCCTCACCTCGCTCCCTGCACGGAAGCAATTAAATAAACCAGGAAAAATGTCATACCTCACAACCAGAACTATGTCTGTGCATGCTCACTGTGTTGTCATAAAGGCAACACGGAATTAGAATATAAATTCCACTTAATTGTTCAAGGAATGACTCATGAATCGGACACATTCACTTTTGTCCTAAGAGCAGAAGGTTTAGCCACCCTGAATGTATCTTACTTTGTCAGCTCTGGTTCCCTCTTGCTGAGAGTTTTCAGTACCTCTCATGACTTTTCCCCTTGTTTCTTTCAATCAAGAGGCAAGATTGTACAAAACCAATGCCATATAATCTACAGGACCATTCCACGCATGTGCATTTCTGAAACATATATAATTAGCCATGTATAGACAACTTGGAGAAAAGTAATTTGCAAAATAAATCAATTTAGAAGGAAATTTAGAGAAAGTGTCCAACTCGTTGTGTCAGTGGATAAAGAGAATGAATATCTTGAGTTACAAACTTGCCATATATAATTTTGTTCATTCTAGCAGGCACTGTGGATGCAATTATCTTCCACGTGGAGGCTGCTGTGTGTTCTCTTCCACCATATTATCCAGCATCCAGTGAATCTGGGACAGGTGACTTGGCAATAAGCTAAATCTGACTTGGTGCTGCAATTCGAATTGCTTTTTGTGTAGTGATGTTTATTTTTTGAGGACAGTTGACTGGAAAGAAATAGGCAAATCGTAGCTGACAGAGTGGAAGATAGTTTGCTGTGCTCTGACTGACGTGGGATTTGATCCCTTTCTGACAAGAACAACACCCCGTTCAGTTTGCTTTAGATCACACATTTCTTTTCAGAACCCGTTGTCAGAAAGCTGCTGAATAACTTTTTCAGGAAGAGTGTATGACAAGGAGCACGATAGCAGGGACAAAGGCAGCTATCCATTTTACTACCACTTTGTTGAGATGCCTGACTTACATGGGAAATGATGTACAATTTTAACTATGGAGATTTGGGGCCAAACCTGCTTTAGCTGCTTTGCTTGGAGAAAGTTAAATGTGGGGATGAATTTGGCCTTAGCTCTTGCCCTGAAAGCCTTTGTAGAAGTGGAACTGCTGCTGGGCAAAAGGTCAGGCTGAGACCCAGAACTGCTTTGGCTATTCTGGGCAGGATCCCCTTGTCTTGACAAGTTATGGGTACCTCGTGTGAACATGAGGGTTCAGGACATTTCCCGTCTGTTGCCTAAACCACCTTAATTACTATTTCCTTTGTGTTGATTGATTGATTTTAGATATTCCTTGTACTTGACTGATATCACTCATTGTGGCTTCCTGAAGGCATCTTGGTAAAACTTCTTGTTTCATATTATGAAAAATATTAAATATTCTTCCTAGATACCTTTTCACCCTGAGCATTGTTTACTGAATTGACATAAGACAATCGGTGGTCAAACTGGAAAAGGACGTTTATGTCTCAATGTCTCGTAAAGACTCCCTTCGCCTATGCACTGTTAGTTTTCTCTCTGGAGACCTCCTTGGACTTTTCCAGCTTGTGTTTGTATGTTAAAAGATTTCCACAGATAGCTAGGAGATCTGGCTAGAATTCTACTGTCATTGTCTTTAAGATTCTTTTGTATTTTTCATTGTTGTTTGTAGCTCAATAAAAATTGAAAAATAAATTAGCTGTAGCTTTAGAGGTATGTTAGCTAGAGCTTGATGGTTTGATGAACTTATTTGTTTTCAAGAGGTGGTTCAGTGATGAAAAGAAAATGGACTCTGCAGCCTGATAGGACTTTTTTTTTTTTTTTTTCCTTAGAGAATAGCAACAGTGGTGTCCTCAAAAGTGGTATACCTTGAGTGGTATTTCAGTGGCCAAAGCAGAGGTGCTGTAGAGGTGCCCATTCAGACAAATGCTGAAAAACTGAAGTCTGGCTGTGATGAACTGCCCTATGTGTGGTGTGAGGACAACTCAGCATAGTCTCTTGGGGGGTTGTGAGTTTTAGCATGTGAAGGATTTCAAGCTGCTTTAGAAGTGGTTGGTACCGAAGCACAGCTGGTCTTGGCACTCTGACTGCTGGTGCTGGGCTGGATGTTCAAAGGGAGGGTCCCCTCTGTGACATCTTGAACCTGCAGACCATGGGCATGGGCCACACCAGATACACCAGCCACGAGCTCTGGATGCAGCATGCAGCAATCCAACAGCACACATTGTTTTTCCTGCCCAGAGACTGTTATGACAGATGGAGCCCAAAGTCATGGACTAAATGAACTCAACGGACGTTTTAGAGGGATGCCGTATAGACTAAGGGAATGAGATGTGCGTGTACATATCAAAAGATAGGAAGAGTGGGAGTGATTAATTGGAATGTACTTGGAAGTGTAGGACCTGGGAATGATGTAGATAGTATAGAGTAAGGGGTGGATATTGTCCTGGTTTCTGGCTGGGATAGAGTTAATTTTCTTTCTAGCATCTGGTGTGGTGCTGTGTTTTAGATGTAGGGTGAGAATAATGTTGATAACACACGGATATTTTAGTTGTTGCCAAGCAGTCAAGGACTTCAGCTTTTCATGCTTCCTGCCAATGACAAGGCTGGAGGGTGCATAAGAAGCTGGGGGGGACACAGCCAAGACAGCTGACCCCAACTGGTCAAAGGGCTATTCCATACCATATGACATCATGCTCAGTATATAACTTGGGGGAAGCTGGCTGGGGGTTGGGACCGTGGCTCGGGAACCAGCTGGGCATCGGTGGTCTGTGGGTGGTGAGCAATTGTGCTATGCATCACTTCTTGTATATTCTATTATTGTTGTTTTATTATTATTATTTATTACTGCGCTGGGCTGCCATTTTCTTTTTCTATTTTTTTAAAAAAAAACCAAAACAACCAACCAACCCCCCCCCCCCCCAAAAAAAAAAACAACCCACACCAGAAATCAAAAGCTTGTAACTTTTTAAAAAAATAAAAACCATTCTCTTTTTGCTGGTTTCTTGTCCTAAAAATGTGGTTTGCGTTTTTCCTTTTCTTTGCTGTCCAGACCACGTTCTTGGGTTTGGGGAAGCAGATCGATCTGGCAGCATGATATATTCTGACTAATTTTTCTGGCATCTCTATGATCGTGATTTCCTAATGTTATCCTTGACTTGTCGTCGGTGACAGAAATTTGAAGGCAACTTGTTCTTCAAAGTGTTCTACATGCAAAAAATATTTTTTTTCTATTTTTAAGCTCTAAAGCTCTCATTAAGGTTAGACTCTTAAAGTGGATTTGACTGTATGCGAGGCTGTATATAAAAGACCTTCCCTCTTGCTTACCTGTTCCTCAGCATTTCTCATGTGTTGTTTGGGATTTTGATCCCCAAAAGATTAGATTGGATTAATATTTTGTTTTCCTTTCAACCATGTAAATATTGAGTGGCAAAAATGAAACAAACCCCTCATTCCTATTAAAATGCAGCAGGACTTAATAGAATCTTAGAAAATAACCTTAAGATTTTTTTTTTCCTGCAAAAGGTTAACTAAATATGGCCCCAGTTCTGCACAGGATTACTAGTGTTTAATTTTACATACCGTATGTTGACTTTCAATGGCATACTGCATAAAATAACCTCGCTGACTCTTTTGAGGTGATGGTCTAAATGACCGTACAACATGATGCTCTATATACCATTAAACTCAAAGCAGTTTTGCCAGAGTGTTTCCTGTCATGCCTCTGGTTATGTGGATCTCTGTCACTTACAAATCTTTCTCTTTTTCGAAGGTCAGCTGATGACACTGCCTTTATGTTTCACCTGCAGGGAAGTTGGCACCTCTTTCTCCATCACTGAATTTGTACCAGATTTATCTTTTTTGACTAATAACAGCAAAAAACCCACAAACCCCAAAAAGATTATAGCATGCACCCCAATACTAGATTTAGGAGGAGGAAAATATATAGAAAGAAATACTAATGCTGAAGGGTTTTTGTTTGTTTTTTTCCCCTGAATTAGAAAGAAAAATGTAATATTAAGAAAGCATTGAAGACTGGCTTTTTTAATGCTGCTTTGCTGATTCTTGATAGATAACAGTAACCCCAAGAAAACTTCAGTTCTGGATCATAAAGGTAGATTGATCCCCAGGGACATTAAATGTAAATAGATCTGGGGAGGAAAAAAACAAACCCAAAACAACCAAACAGTGTTGGCAGAGGCAACTGAATTAACTTGGAAGAAATAAATTCATTGCATATTTACATTCACCCCAAGCATTGGTTTAAAATTTAGTTCAAAATGGCAATAACGTTTTCTTTCAAAAAGAGCTTCTCATTTGCCAAATTTTAACGCCTAAACAGTAAACTAGTTAGATTGCTTAAATGCAATTTGGGAAGCAAGCAGAGAATAGCAGTGCCATAAGCTCCGTCCCCTGGTTCCCTTGGGATGACTGTCCTTGTTTGAACAGGGAGAGAAGAGATACAAATATGCAAGCAGATGCCCTGACATTCCTAAAGGAGTAGAGTTGTTTTTGGCAATGTGAATGGACATTGCCAGGGACCCAGATTTTGTCCCTGCTCGCTCTGGCGCGCTCTATCAGTCTTCTGGGATGACATAACAGCAGCGTGAGTGGCTCTGGCTGTGCAAGTACGGCACGCTTGCAGTGCCTCGTGTGAGAAAATGTGGAGAGATTCACAAAACTGTAAATGAAGCAGGAAGCTGCCCCTGGCTCTGGAGTCAGAAGCTGCAATGATGCAACCACTGCATCTGGTTTCACAACAGTTTAAGCCAAAGTATTCCAGGGTACCATGGTCCTCCACCCTCAGTTGCCCATTTCTGTCCCCGTGCTCAGAGGGGTGTTGGTGCTCTGACCAGCAGCGAGCTCTAAGCTGGTGGTAAACTGAAGCCAAACCATGCAGTGAGTAGTCCTTCAGTTGTTCATAACATTAGAATATTTGCTGTTATTCTGTGCTAGAAAACTATTGCCATACCATTGTTCCATGCTAATGTGTATGCAAATAGAGGTTTTTGTGGGTAAGGAATGTATGAAAATATGTGAGTCAATGCTACGAAGGCTTTGCTTTCTGTGTAAGTGTCTGAGATGCTTCTAACGCTCATGGAGTAGACTAAGCTCTGGGTCGTGTTGTCAGGAGGTACCTGGAAACAGCTTTATCAGAAGTAACAATCTTTGCAGGTTCCCTTTCAGCACCAGGACTGATGCCCCTGCAGTGGTCACGCCTGCTCACGCCATCCCTGCATGCAGGGGAAGAGCCAGGCACTTCACAAAGGTGCAAAATAAGTGCCTGCACCTTGCCGGTGCAAAATCCAGAAGAGACAAAGAGGCATCTTACTCTCTTTTGCAAGGAAGGTCCTGTATCTTTCTGAGTGCGGAGCCCTGATCTGCCTCCAGAGCTTGGGCACCTCTGAGCTTTCTGTCACAGGACTGAGCCGCAATCGCTGCTGTCCTGGCGAAGCTGGACAGGGTAGTTTAAGAGGCCGGAGTTGTGAGGATGGTTGGTTGTTTTGTAGTTTTTTGGTCACTTTTTTTCCCCCCCCCCCCCAGCATATGAGCTGATGATCACAGTTCTTAACTAGTCGTGGGTCTTCCAAAAGTGCTGGGCATTGGTTCCCGTGGAACAGGAGTGGCTTTAGCCTGGTGCTGGGTGCCTTTGGAAGTGCTAAACCACAGTTCTGGCTGTGAGGATGCGGGAATGGTCACAGAAACGCTTTGACAGCTTGTGCTGTACTCGGTCATTAGGATTTTGAATGTTTTGGTACACTTCTGTAACTTGTACAATTTACATTGAAGGGGAAAACCCTCTTTGAGAGACAGCACACAAATGTACCCCGATTTCTGGTTGCGTTCCCCTTCCCTTGTGTGGGAACACTCTGATAACGTCATTTTTTTCTAGCATGCTTTTTTGCAGCTGGCCCTTTAATTTTGGCAAAATCTGTGCCCTACAGCCCTAAAATATCCCTCCTCTCTTTTTTTTTTATCCCAACAGATTGCAGCATTTTGCTATTCCAGCTGGTTAGCGGCTGTTACATTTTCTTTTGGTTTTTATTGTTTCTTTTTAAGAAATAAGCATACTTTAAGGTTGCTGTCAGTAATGAGCTAGGTTTATACTGCTGTGGTGATGGGTGAGGAGTGTTGAGGGAGGGACCGTGCTTGAAACTTGTTTATTGTTACACTTAGAAATATGGAGTCTTTCTATTTTTTTCCTCTTTTCTCTCTTTTTTTCTTTTTTAAGTGGCACTTGGGTTCCAGCAGTTGTCTGCATTTAGCTAAAAATATGTAAAAATTATCTGCTTCCTTGCTTTACGTGCTGTATATGTAATCCAAGGTACTTTTCATTAAGGAATGTCCATTTATGAAAAAGCACCTGAGTGCTTATTGTGATGAGAACAACTTCATATTGTACTATAAATTCACATTTCTGTCTTGATCCAAATTAATTTTCAAGTGTAGACAAGCCTTTGGAGCTACTTACTAAACTCTGTTTATAAAGTAGCTGTGGCACCTGGAAGAAAATAACACACTTAAAGACAAGTGATGTTTTCCACAGAAACCTGACTTTTTTTTTCTACTTTACTTTAAAAAAAAAAAAAAATCCTCCTTATGTGCCTGACTGGACAATACTTTAAAATCAGTGAAATGATAGTGACACATCCAAAATGAAAAGCCTTTCCATTTGTGCTGCAGCATTGAAGACTCTCTGCTGCCCCCAAAATATTCTCTAAGTTTATAGAGCTGGGTCTTACAGACTCAAAATAAACAGGTTTAATTCCAACCCAGCAGTGCATGTTCGAGCCTTGGTTTATGAAATCAATCAGATGAAGCAGGGATACCTGATGGTAGTGACAGAGCCACTTTGAACAGCTGACAGAGAGCATTATAAAACGGGGACAAGAAAAACAGGGATTCAAAGACTCAAAATCATTTACAATGTAAGCCCAAGCTTGCTTTCCCTGCAGTGCAACTCCGAATAAATTTGATTAGAGGCGGAATGGCTGGAGAGGGCTCCTACACAAGTTCGTAATACCAGGCACAATCAGGCTTCTAATAGCCTAAGGGATGGCTGTGTTTGAAAGCTAATTTGGATTAACGCAGGGTCTGAATTTAAACTAGGGCTAGGTATTTCTGAATAACTGTATTCTATTCCAGAATAAAAGTGTCCACACGTGAAGTTATTCAGAAACAGCTATTTTGGCATAATCTATTTGTATCTGAGCCTTAAATCTCTGCCTGTAGGCTGCTAATGGAGAAACAAAGAATAGTATCAGCTAATAGAATCTCTCACGGAATCTCTTCCTTCTAAAACCTGCAAAAAAACCTTCCCAAAATGTAACATTTTAATTTAACTCTGTGTATCTTGATTTTATTTTTTTCTCAACTGGAAAGAAGTCTTTTTAATTAAGAACAGGATTAGCCCATACGGCTAAAATGATGACTTCAATATGCTCAACATTTTGTTAGCCTTGATTAAAAACAAGTCTTTTATTTTCAAATCTTGTATGTAATATTGACTTCTAAGCATTTTTGGTTTAGAGTAAAAATACAGAAGTCTAGTTAAGAGAGAGAAAGGGTTAACTATACTCCGCTGATAAATGGGCAAAGATTTTTGTAGTTAAACCCTAGAAAAAACAGGCGAGCATGTCCCTGCCTTTGTGTTTTCTGCCAGCATATGAATTCCCAAACACGGGAAATTCACTTCAGGTTTGCAGATCAGGGCTTTGCAGTCTCTGCGCGTCAGTGCAGTGTGTGCGTGAGGGGCTCCCTGACCTGGCTTTGTAGATGCGACTTTTGGAAGTTGCCTCTGCTTGGTTTAAGTTGGAAGAGACTCTGGCGTGCAGCTTGAGCCAGTTGTCATCGCTGCTGAAGGTAATGCCTCTTACTTCAGTGCAGCCTTCACTACTCGTAGCTACAGCATTGACAGGATCAAGCTTTGTGCTTAACTTTCATGGGTTTTTTTTTCTTTGTTTGCATGTAGCATTTAAAACTCTTAGTAGCACTGGTGTCTTGTATTCTAGTTGAACTAGGGTAGGTCTGCTTAACCTAAGCTCAAACCACAGGTTTGCAGCTTCTGTGCAGAAATGTTTGATAGCATTTGTAGATGGAGAGGTAGCAAGATATTTGATTTTTATTTTTTTCCCCATAGGAATTCAACTTGTATCCATTGAAAAATATAGTTACTACACAGTAGCAGGTTTCAGAATTGAGTATCAGGGTAACCTGTGTGTTTCCACTCAGAATAAACACCTGAGGGATTTAGAAGGCAGTTTATAATATAGCCAGTATAATGAGCTATCATACTACTGATATTGCGGTTCGGTTTGATGGAAGTCTTTTACCAAGTACCTGAATATGTTCGTAGATGTGTTTGGCAGCATGTTGCACAGGCACGCAGTGATGCGTCCATGTGGAGCCCCCTTGAAATCAAGCCACCTCTGGAAGGAGTTGGCGATCTGCTGCATCCTCTGAGTTACAGGACCCAGTCTCTTGTCCGGAATGCATTTGGGTTGGACTGGGACTTGCACCCAGCCCTTGGTTGTGTCTTGCAGCTATTAACACTGTAACACCTGCTTCTCAGCTGTGCCAGCTGGTCTGTATGCCAGATTTATTACCCATGTATTTTCTTTTTTCTTTTTTTTTTTTTTTTAGCAAATATATAAATGTGCTTCATAAGTTGCCAATAAATGACATATTTTGTCTAGGTCTCGGCTATTATCCCCAGTCCTGCCAAAACTTACTCTATACCCTGAAAGCATTAGGATGGCGGTATTGTTACCTTGAAGACCACCTATTTCTCTTGCTAAAATAGTGGCAAAAAATGCATTGCAATGCACGGAATAGCATGTGTAGTCAGCATGGTTACACTTGTGATCCTTGAGAGTTACCATGTTCTGAAATGTGAGAGTGCAAAGTAGGACTATTTGGCACACAATTCCCTGAATAAATCTGTGAACTGGTTCTATAAGATGAAATAAGTTTCTTTGTCAGTTTAAAGTTTTAATTCTTGCCCTTTTTAAGATTCTATCAGTATCATAAGATCAGGTTGTTTATTGAGGGTAGAGTATGATGGTTATTTTTGCTTTACCAAAAGCCAATTACATAGGTTGGTTCCAGTCCCTTGCTAAATAGCTTTTTCTTTCGGCATTAATTTTAATGTTTAAATAGCATGTGCATTTTCTTATGGCTGCATAAAGATATGTATAAGTAGAAGGTTACTTTGGTTGGGAAGATCCAATGCTCAGTGAAGCCTTTCGCATATATAGAATACTGAATATCTAAACCATTATTTAGCATCAGAATCAGTTATGGTTGTCTGACTGATGGACAATCTTTTCCTGACCCAGTCTCTTTGCAAGTGACCTATACTGTCTAGACAGTTGCATATTATTTATACATTCATTTCAGATTTATAGTTCTTTTTACTAAAGTTGAGGGTGTTAGTTTGCCAGTGACTTCATATCCGTATCAGTACTTGAAACAGGCTGGAACAAAACCAGGCGCTTAGAACTGGCAACACAGTCCCTTTCCGTTGCTGTCCATTGTTTGCTGGTTTGCCCTTCACCACTCCTCATCTTCACCTCCTTCCCATCTTTCTGTCTCCCCACCCCAAAAAGGGAGTAAAAAAAAAAAAAAGCGGGGGGGGAAGAGAAGAGAAAAAAAAAAAGTCTGACACACAAGGAAGATTGTGTAAAACCTGCTAATTTCAAAGAGCAGAGATCAATTCTGGTTGATCCCATTGGGTGACTGGGGAATCCCTAAAACAATATTTGCATCTAGTTTTCAAGTCTAAAATGCTAGGACTAAAATAAAAGGACTGCTCTGCAGAGCTATTTCCTAAAGGGTGAGTAGAAAGGAGGTCACATTAAACCAGCTCTGGATGTGCTGTATGTGAGAGACCATTCCTCAAAGGCAATCTGCAAGAGCCCTTCTTAATGTAAGAATTTCCTTTCAGAATCGTGCTCTTGACCCCTTTAAGGGTAAGGCAAAAAAAGCCATGGAATAATGTGGTGCTGCTGGGGTTAAATGCAATTCTTCTCACTTGCAGTCGCTAGTTTTGTCCTTGCAACTACTGATGGTGTGTGTCCATTATTTTGAAGATTATGATGAGACGCGTCATTCACATCTATTCACTAATTTATGAAAAGTTTGTCACCTGTACTCTTGTAGGCAATGTGATCTTTTTTTTTGGGTGTGTAGAAATAGAAGCACACACATACACATCTGTGTGGCAACAGACAGATTATCAGATTATATCAGGGAATATACACTGATTAATTTTGAGATGAAAGTTTTGCCAGCATTATTTAGAGCTGGGGGAGCAATAAATTGTCATTGCTTCCTCCCTTCTTTTGCAGACTGATTTTTTTTTTTTTTTTTAGAAAGGGCATTAGGAATATAAGAATATTTGTCTCCAACATGTTCCCGATGTATTTTTATGCATGAATAATCACAGTAACAGTTATAAAGGCATTGTTATCAAATGGCATGGACAAGCAAGATGGGGGAGGCAGAGAGGCATGTAAGAGAGGCTTCAAAAGTCAAAGGAAAGAGAGGGCACACCAGGAGGTTAGTGGAAATATGGCTGCTCGGGCAGAGGAGCTTGGGATCCAGGAGGAAGAAAGGAAGGAGTGTGGGAGAGAAGAGGAGAAGACCAGGGCAGTAGAAGGACTTAACCTTCAGAAGAAAGGCAGAAATGTGGTGTCCACCAGCCCCTGGGGAACCTGTCAACGGGAGATGAAAATTCATCTTGCTTACCATTTTAGAAAGGGTTTTCAAAATCAGTCTCTTCCCCAATGCTTGAATTTTGTTGTTTCATAGGAAAACAACTTATAAAATCAAAGAAATAATCAAAAAGTCATTATCAGTTGCTGCACACAATCCATTTCAAGTCTTACAACTCAAGTAGTGTCCTACTCAAGTATATCTGAAGACTTTCTCATACAAATGCCTTGATTTTCATGTCTCTCACAAAAAGACTTCCCTCTAATTCCTGATAATTTCACCTAGATCACCATCCCTAACTCTGGCCTTTATATATTTGTAGGGAGTACAAGCAGATGATAGACTTTTAAATAAAAATATGGTCCCTGTGATGTTGCTCACAATTAAGATTAGAGGAACGTAGTCAAAGTTAGATTAGTAAATTAATTAGTGCTGTTTATGGACTACCTTTGTTACAAATTTTAAAATGAGTAAGGTAAGGAAATATCAAAGTAACCACTCACTCAAAAAAAAGGGCTTGGATTTTTAAAATCATAATCCTAAAATACACACATTTTCTAGGTAATAGGAAGAAAACGTTTGGACATTTTCCATGCTTGTTACTTCGAGTCTCAGAATCTTTCTGTTTAGCTAATACAGTATAAGATTAATTCTCTCACAGCACATTGCCTGGAGTTCAGTGCACATGTTTACTGATGTGTACAGCTCTCAAATAAGTTTAGTGCTTCTTTCACCCACTGTTAGGAAGTATATTTAAAAGAAATTGCCTTTTATAGATTTAAATTACAAAAGTACTGATATCATGCAAAAAGCAGTTCAACTCATGCAAGCATACAAATGTGTAAATCTTAGGGAAAAAGATACCCAGGGCTAATATGAATGTAAATAGGATTAGCTGCTTGCATTAGTGTCTGAAATACAATTTTAAATGCTTACTGCCTGCTTATTCTCACATATATATATATATGCATATGTGTCTATATAAATATTTTTATATATACATACATATGTGTAGGTATGTATTTTTCCCCCCAAAATATACCTTACTAGTACTTGAAAATAATTGGGTTTTTTCTAAACAGGAAGACTGTTAAAGAGATTACTTAATGACAGCTGTGTTAGTGATGGAATCAAATATATTATTAGCTATAGAAGGTTTATATTTGTTATATGAAATATTAACACAAAATGAGGACAGATTTTCATCCTTCCCTTATCCACCCAAATGCAATAGTAATTTTAGACCCAGTCTTCTCACTGAATCATGAACAATGACAGCCACCAGATTCTCTGTAAGCCCATGAAAAGAACAATTTTCAGTTAATGGTACCACTAAAGCTGCATAAATCAATGTACGAGGCATTTCATTAGAGATTTCAGTCCCCTATGTCATGGCTTCTGCAGCAAAGCAAGTCCTTTAAGCAGCCTTAGTGGTAGTATAGGGAATTTAGTTTTGTTATTACTTATGTTAAACTGATAGAAGTATGTGGGTTATAAGGAGCCTAAAAAAAAATCAGTTATCTAACATACTCTTGAACTTAAAACAGGGTAGATGCCGAAGGAATAGGGCTGGCTTTGTGTTTCTCAAAATGTGTAATCTTCTTGCTATTTCTGCTTGCTAATGGAAACAGTAATCCTTTTTCTAGAAATAACCATATATACCTGTGAATTGTTTAGTTTAAGTGACAACTAAAAAGTGATAATGTAATTTCCTCTCCTGTGTGTAATAAATATGTTAGAATGATGCCATAATAAATGTACGTGAGCTTGTAGAGAAGAAATAGTCCTAATTAAGGTACCTGTGTGCCCTGTCAAACTGGGCAAACAGTTGTCAGAAGACACAACATTGCATACCTGGAGTGTGATGTCAGAGTAATAATTGCTCAAGCAGAAAAGTTTGTATTTTCTAAAATATCAGCTTTATGAAATTGTGCCGTTGTGTAGAGGGGCCTGCAAAGAGTGGTGCTGTGGCTTCTGTTTTGATGATCTCCATATTGCTATAGGCTGTGTGTAGAACATGGGAAATAAAAATTAATTATACAGAGTAAACAATTTGCCAAAAAATTAACCCCCCAGTTTTCAGCTAGACTTGATTTAATTTAACATTTTTAAGTAAAGCACTTCAATTTTTTTTGTTTGGTGAGAACATTTTTCTTTTACAAAGCTCTTTCACTTATGTATAAAATAATCTCCGGGCCCTCCACAATGCTCAGTTTTCCAAATCATAGCAAAGCTTTGTTTCACATTTGAAATTTTTTTTTTCTTTATTCAAAAATAAAATACACACATAACCCCCAAAAATCTGTTTAGGCTGACAATCCCTGATTTTTTTTTTTAGGTTTTTTTTATAGCATTCAGTGAAACAAACACAAAGTTGTTTTGCAATGCGAAGCAGAGGGTTGAATTTGAGTTGATGCTACAGAGCAAGCCTGTACATTATCTGTGTATCCCATGCGGTCTAAGGCAGTGGTTCCCAGTGTCGGGAGGCCATCAGCTCTTGTTCTGCACAAGTAAGGCACGGTGGGCATCAGTGCATCGGTAACATTTCTCTGTGGCAAAACACAATGCCATGTGGGCTGTAGCTTGTGAGTGGGTGATCCCGCGCTTGGTCGTTGTACTGAACGGGATTGTGTTTGGCTTTTGTATGGAAAGTAGCACTTCCCTTGATGGACTTTAAATCTGAAGTCTGAAGCTTCTCTTGAGTCAACCAGGAACAGACCAGTAACGGTCGTATTCTGCCCTGCCTTCTCGTCTTCATTCTTGCACTTAGTACAGAGTTGACCATCGTTTGGAGAAGCTCCTCAGGAGCGAGCACGCTGGAGGAGTCCATGTTCCTATGTCACTAAACCCTTTAAAGAAATCTTACATTCCTGATGCGTAAGTGGCTCAGTGCTGGGTTTGGTCTCACAGCACTGTAAATTGGGAGCTGCAGCATGGAAGTCAGTGGAATGACACCAGTGGGACCCAAATCGGGCTCCCCTGTGCACGCACGAGTTAAGTGAGCAGGACTTGCCCTTTGTCATGGGCTACTGGCTTCCTTCACTCTTGGGTTAATTTTCTTGGATAATGCACCCTATTGTAAATAGATCAATTGCCAGCATTATGTAACATGAAGAAAGAGAGCTCACTACATCGTTTTTTCATAATTATACAAAAATAAAATGAGTGCATAAATGAGAGCAGAAAAGAGCTCTGAGTGTTTACAGAAATAAAAATGAGTGTGTTTTTTAAATTAATATTTTCAAATGTTCAGGTTGAATTAATTTGAGAAATATGAATATGTATTGGTAGCATTAATTCTTTGGGGTTTTGAAAATTCTTACAACCACATAATTAAAAGAGTGCCTTTAGAAATACTGATAAAACCCATTGCCATTCAAATATCCATACAAGACAACAGGGGCTGTAAGCTGTAGGCTTTAGAGATTAGTTTGGCCATGGGCCAGTATTTATCACAACATTTCCATCTTAGAAGATAAAATTTAATCATTTTTATTTAAATATAAATCAAAATTAATGCAGGTTTAAAAAAGGAATGTATAACCTAATCACAATATCTTTATTTTAGAGATGCTCGCCTCTATTGTCTCTATTCAAAGGAGCAATGCTGTCTTTGTTGTGCTGCTCTTCCTTCAGGTTTTTTTTTTTCTTTTACAAGGGTGCAAAAGGAAGGGGCGGTTGACCCAAATACAGTCCTATCTCCTAATTTTGCCAAGATCAAAGGCATTTCTAGTGTGTTATGTGCTGCCTATTGGTGAAGTCTAAAAACACTGTATTTAGGCATTTCTCCACTTCCCAGACACAAACGCAGCCAGCCCAGAATTGGGCTTTTGCAGTGTTTCATTCTGTCAGCGCCTTCTCCATGCAGTAATACCCACTACCTGCACACCCTTGTGCGTGCCACATGCCATAATCGAAATATTTGCCTCGGGTGTCCTAGCTCTGCCTTATCAACTGTACAGGTAGCTTTGCTGAGCTTGTGCACATGCACAATAAGTAATTATCATGCATTTTTTTTTCTTATGTGAAAAAGAAATATAAAATAGGATGGTAGATTTGAGACAAATTTAAAAGAAAAAAATTAATTGCCTGCTTTTCCCATGAGATTATGGCCAACATGCTCAGGAGACAGCAGGAATGTCTGGTTGATGTGGTTGTATTTATTGATGCCAGTTAGCTGGCTGAAGGAAAGCGCTCCTCTTAAATAATAGAAAAGTAAAAGCCTGGACATTATTTGCAACAGCCACCAATCTATACAAAGCTTTCTCAACTATCCACATATGTTTTACCCATCTAGGGAAGACAGCGCAGTTAGTTTGCTGGTTCCACATCACCATATTGCAGTTCTCCTAGTGTTACGCTGACTTTTGCAGTCCTGATATTAGAAATGAACTGTCCTGCCTGCTTTTTGTCTGTTTTGGGTGATGATAGGACTTTCTAAAACAAACGCAACTTTTGTTTCCGTTGAGCTAATGAAATGGCATTTGTTAAAATGCTGTTAATTCTAAGCAAAGCCTGGGAGTCCTCACCTCGCGCTCCAAATTGCAAAGTGCAACAAGGGAGAACTTTTCAAATCACTGGAGGGTTGAGGAAACCTCAAGCCAGCTTTCTGGGATTGTTCTGGTAATGCTAATTCTGCTAACAAACGCTGCGCGACTCCGATCAGTGGAAATGCTGCCTTAGGATCCTGGTTACACCATGCCTTCAGATGGAACAAGCGATCACAAATGATTTCCTGCACAGCACACTCTAAAAGCAGCATTTTATATTAGGCTTCAATGTGAATGTGTATACATGTAAAAAATGTTAAATGGTTACTAATATATGTTAATTTTGTCTATAATGAGGGAGCCCTCTTGTTAGGTTACAAAAAAGCAAAGTTGGTCTTGCAGTATCCTTCATTGGCTAGAGATCACTGCTCTAAACTTGTCTGGGAGAGAGAAATAGAACTGTTCTTCTTCCTCAACACTATTTCTCACGTAAGAAAGGCAAACTGCATCTGACCTTTAATACAAAAGCAAGTTCAGTGCTATTCCTAAGCTTCCTATTGAAATATCATATTAACATCTTTAAAATGTGAACTGCTTGTTATTTTTGTATTCAGAATTTCCTTCTATCAGTGTCTGTTCAGTTGTTTTGCTTCTCCAGGATAGTATCAAGGTCATCTCATGGAAAAAGACCAATTATGTAGAAAACTGTTAGATTGCTTAATACTGGTAAAATATATATATTAGATGTATCATACACATATATGTATATATATGCACACACATAGTTGTAATCTCAAGCCTTGTTTACATATCTTGGCATCAGCTGCCTAATGACTGGAGTGTTTGCTGTGATAAATCGTAGCTCCCACTGTCTCCTGTTTCTTCAGCAAACACAGCCGAATTCAAAGCGGAGCTGAAGGTGGATCTATTTCTTCAGCTTCAACGGATTTCCGTGCTTGTTTTGCAGCAGCTCTTGAATACTAAAAGGTAGTTGCTGAGCTCACGCTTCTTGACCTAAGGCTATGTTGGTATTAGTTGTTATAACCCTTTAGTGATTCAGACTAAGTGGGGCACTTCATTAGCTCCAGTTAAAGACAAAACAAAAAATGTTTGTTTAAACTAGCAGATCTTAAAGCTGTGTTTCTTTCACACCATTTAGAAGATTTCCCACAAGCTTTCCCCTTGGGGTTGTCTTCAAAAACCAACATTTTTTCAGGTGCTCTACAAACTGAGACTAGCTGCCCGTAACCTCTTCCTCTCTCTTAACCCATGCAGTGTGTGCGCACGTTGTATCTGAAGCGTGTCAGTTATGTGGCATTTATTTTTCAGACTTCCTGGGGGCAGTATCATACTGCACAAAGTATATTTCACCCTCTGTCAAGCGAGACTGATTTCCAGTTAAATATTGATATAAGTATAAACTACATACTCAGGATGATGCTTTGATGTACATCTTTTCACTGAATTTTGGATATTGTGTTCTCCCTGTTACTGAACAGAGCGCGACCCTTGTGAAAACAGAGACATAGCATGGGCAGGCTGGGGCAGTGTCTTTGGTCATGTTTATTCATGGCATCCCCATTTGAATTGTACTTGTAGGTACCTCACCTTGGCACAGACACGTGACGTGTCTTTAGTATGTATAAAGACTGGCTTTGTAGAACAGTTACTCTTTATAAACCATTTAATGGCCAAATGCTGACTTTCTGGGAGAGCAGAGGACTTGATCTTATCAAGTAAAACCAAGGGGAAATATTCTACGGGAAGCCTGTAGCTGCCCTAGGACAGTGGGGGGGCAATGAGCTGGCTAGCGGGGAACCAAGAAATTCATGAAATGCGGGGACTGTTCCTTTTGTTTGAAGGTCTCAATGGTGCCAGCAGAACCCCACTGAGGAGAGGGGTTGTATGTTTAGGGGCTGCCTGTAGGTATGAGGATGCACACGGCATTGTGAGACAAGCCAGAGTCAAGGCTTGTGTAGTTGGATGGACGTGCCTCATTCAGGGCACGTGGGGTAAAACTGGTGGTTTGGTGTGTTGGGTTTTTTTTCCTTGATAGCCCGACTTCAGCAACCTGAAAACCAAATTCAGAACTGAAGGCTCATACACTTTTCTTGCAGGTCTAGAGAAAAATGACAGTTATTGAAAACTATCAATTTGTCTTCAGGGTTAATGTTTCTGTCACCTGGCACAAATGCCTTCCCATAGGGTAGAAATCGTGCTACGTTCTTTGGTGCCCACTAAGATTAATCAAGCTGCTTGTGTTTCAACATGTTGTAAAATGAGGTGCTCCATCAAGACAAGAAATAGCTATTGTGTAAACAACTCCCCTAGCATCCTGCTGTTTGCTTCTTAGATAACAGTGTTATGGGATTTTGGAAAAACTTTGCCTATCAGGTTAACTGAAGAGAGTTGTTTAAAGGAGCAAATTAGAATCTTAAAAAGCTATGGATGTGGAAAAAGAGTTGTATTTTAATACAAGAAAGTCCTAAGAGTATACAAAAGACCACCGCTGCTTCTGTATGTGATTTGCATTGGACGTGATGAAGTCACTGCAAACTTTGCCTATTACATGCCTCATGCTGAACTGGGGCTGCAGTTCAATGCCTGCTCCTCTTGGATACGTTGGGAATTATAGCGTTGTGTATGTCATTGATTTTTCTGGATCTTGAGGCACTCTTCAAGGGTGTTGCTTCTTATGCAGTTGCCTGTCAGCAAAAAGCTAACGCGTAGGCAGTGGTTCCACGCGTTTTCCGGGATCAGTTGCTGAAGTTGGTAAAGCATCAGTAGGAATGTTCACAGTAGCATCTTAGTTTTTCTTTACTCTTAGAAAATATTGCTGGTGTAAAGGAGCTGCTGGGGTGACAGAGAAGGCTCAAGGAAGATTTATATTATAACTGTTCTTTTGATGACAATTACTAAATTACTGTTTTTATAGCCCATCAAAATGTGTGTGAAGTCTGTGTGTCTGCATGTCTAAGCATGCATGTGTATTTTGTGGAAATGTTCCACGTCTGATGCCCTGAAATGATCAGTCAAGTCTGAAATGAAAAATAGTAAAACACTGAGGTCTTTTTATTTGCCTGATGTCTCTGATCCTTTGGGGATACAGTGGGGTCACATTTAGAAGCTTTTCCTCACAAGACTAAGCTTTTTTCCTTTTTTTTTTTTTTTTTAATTTTTTAAAGAAACAAACACCTCCCTCTCCCCAAAAAAGCAAACGAAACCAAAAAAATCTTATCTTATCACATGCCTCCAGGAACTGGAGCTTTAAATGGAAACCCCAGATATCTCCAGATTTGTCCTAAGAACACAGCTGCCAGCAACACCAGGTGGTGTTGTAACAATCAACATTATTATTATTATTAAAAAAAAAAATTGGCCAGAATATACACAGAAATGTACTGAATAATAATAATAAAGTGAGTAATAGTGTAAATGCTTTTCAGCTGTTCAATAAGGCAAACAGATGTAGTAACACATACTTGAGAGCATGTTATGTACTTTAAAGGGAGTTTAGAGCATCATTACAAAATGATACTGACAAAAAGAAAGAGACAGAATAACAGGCTTATTTCAAAATGCAAAGTTTTAATGAAGAGCATAAAAACTGCCCTGTGGACCAAGCCCTGGGAGCTACAGTAAGCTACACTTGGTTGGAGAAGACCTGCTGCACCAAGGTAAGTGGTTACATGAAACAAAGATTCCTGAGATGCAGTTAAATAACAGATTTTTGAGAAGTTGCCAAACTGTTAAAGGCACATAACATTGGAGTATTTGTGCAGGCAAGAAAGCAAAAGATAACAAAAGGTGAAATCTTTAATGGAGAATGCCTTGTAAATTTTCATATGGCATCAAAACTTGTCAGGCAGCCTGGTGAAAATGCAGAAAGCACAGCGTGGAAGTGGTGAAAAGGCTGAAATTTTGGTGTGAGGAATCGTAAGTGACTTGACATTGGTCAAATGGGAATGCATCAAAAAGCACCTAAATCCTTGTGCTAAGATGTAGTTGCTTCTGTTTTGGTGGAGGAGTAAAGAAAAATTCAGTGAATGGATTTGCTGGAATCAAAAATAATTATTTGTACAGATATAAGTAAAAAAATCTTCTTGCACATGTTAATATTATGTAGTTATCGTTATTACTAGCAGCTTTTACGGCATTGTCTCAGGAACTTGGGCTCCCAAGTGGGAGCACTGTCTGTGGCACTTCATGGAGAAGGCTTTTGCACAGGACAGTTGGGTTGGAATTCTCTCGGGTCCCTTCTGCATTTCCCTTGTCGCTGTGTTTCTCACCCTCCCCTGACTTTTGTTTTCATCCAGCTTTCTTCTTCCCCGGCCAGTCCCACAATCCCAGAGCGTGCCCTGTGTTCCTGCCTCCTTCCTCTGTGTGCTCCTGGTGGGTGTTTTTCTGCCTGTGAAGATTCCTATTTCTGGCCATGTTGCAAGGGCAGGATCTCCCAAGTACTCTCCCTCCGTAGTTAGTGTTAGGCTGGAGTCCAGCTGGTGAGGTTTCTTCTCAAAACAATGTGGTGCCGTATGTTCTTGGACCAGCAAAAAGTTGTGACGTGTGGACAAATAGTTTGAACTCAGTGGGATAACTCAGAATAGGGTGATAGCTTGCTTGGCATGAGAGTAGTAGAATCTGCCCCTCACTGACATTAGCAGAAATGAAATTGCTGACAAAGGTGTCTTCAACCAGAGGGTCAAGATTTCATCCCAGATGTTTGCTCACCCAGATGTGCAGTATCAATAGCAGTGAAGTCCTCTACACCTACCCCCATACAGAACTTTCAGAAAACACAGGAGATATTAACATAGAGTTTTAATAACAAGTTTTTATGTATGTAGTTACATAGAAAAGCTACATATTTCCTATGCCAAATAAATATATAGAGAGAAAATGCTCCTTTAAGTCTGAAAAGCTGTCTTCTACCTACAAGAGCAAATATATTCACAGTTAATGCCAATAAATCACAGATGCTGCCTTTTAACCATCATTGTCCTTATTCCCTGGAAAGGGGTGGGTGCAGGCTGAAGCATCAGTCCTGATTTTCTGCCCTGACTTTAAATTTCCGTACATTTTGAATTTGTCATACATTTAGCATTACTTCAATGCGTTTCTTGTGTGTGGTTGAATACAAAGAGCAGGAGGTCACAAGAGGCATCACCTTGTTATATCCAGAGGTCAAAGCTAAGAGAGTGTCAGTTTCCATTTTAGGCTTTTGTGGCATAGTTGACATTATATATACTCTTAGGTATGCAATGCAAATCACATTCCTGCAAGCTAATTATAGGATAAATGTAGCCACTTAACTAGGCAGCAGGCATGTCATCTCAGCATGGAGCTATCATATTATATACATTTGCTGTCTACTGTATAATTAACAGGATAAAAATATTACTGCCAGATACCATAAAAAAAATTAACACTATCTTAATTGTCTTTTCAGCTCAGGTATAGCCTATTACCATTTCAAAAAAGACCTTCTCTAATACACTAGAATTTTAAACTTCATTTGCTGAAGATGCCGTTAATCCCTTTTCACACTTTGATCTGCCATTGTGATACCTTTGGACTTTGACTTTTCTGTTTTGCTTTTGAACTCTCCTTAAAAACTATTACTGAGATTTAGTGGCTTAAATTTTGAGGTTGTTCAGGACTCTGTGTTTGATTTTTAGAAACCTAGCGACAGTGCATTTGGGTTTTACCATAACAGAGACGTATGCAGGCTGTAATAAGCTTTTGTGTAGGGTGCCTTGTTTCCAAGGTTTGGACATTGTTCTTGTTTAATCCAAATTTTGTGGTTTTCTAATCTCTCATTTTTAGTGTGGATCCTATACCATTCACTGCTGTCTTGTATGTGGATATAAATGAGTGGCGGTTTTGAAAGTTTAATCCTAAGTAGGGCATGCTTTTATCAATATTTATGTAATATTTAGATGGAAAGTGGCTGATTCCTCCCCACCTTGTAAAACTGCTGTAATCACTCTGCGATCTGAGTGCAACATCACTGCTGATGTTATCCGCAGTTAGTGACTCTTACTTTGTGAAACTCTGGTGGGAATCTCTAGAATCTGAATGTTGCTTTTGCTACTTGGAATTAATTATATAATGGCTCACATTCAGAATATATTAAGAATACATGTTTATTTTCAGTTTTTTTGTGGCAGTAATTACAGCTGAAAACTTTCATTAAGTTAATGAATTGCTCCTGAATTATTTGTTACAGCAACCTGCAAATTGCTCCTGGTCCTAGAAAATATACCTGTGTTACAGGTCTGTAAAATCCAGTAATTGCAGAAAAGATTGAGATAAATGTAGCACCATTTAACCTGGCAAAGCCTCCTCTGGTATTTCTGTTGCAGTAGGTCTGTAGGAATCTTAGGTAGTTTTTGCATATTTACTTAAATGTTGACATCAGTAATGACACACATGGCTAACAGATTTTCCACATTTTCCTCCCTGGATGACATCTTCCCACTCCATCAGGACTCAAAGTCTGATTGTGGAGGCTGTTGATTGATTGCTTAGAGCACATGAGGTTTGGGGAAAACACAAGAATGACAGTTTATATAAATATCCTAATATGACACTTTTTTCTAGATTTACCCTAACTTTTATTTTTCTCTGACCTAGAAATGATTTTTATAGGCATACAAAAACCCACAGATACTTTAGAAACACAGTTGACTCACTCAGACATCTTGTTAGCATTTTGTACTTAATTGCTTCTTTCTCTGCTTACCCAGGGGGGAATTGTACATGCCAAGATGGAGCTCTACTAGATCTAATAGGAAAAAGAAAAAAAAAAAGAGAAAAAAAAAAAGAAGAAACAATGACTAGTCTTCCAAATCATTCTTAGTGGTCCAGGAAATGAGGGGAAGTGCTTTTCCCTGGCAGTGAAACCCCAAAATGTGTAACTGGCTCATCCAGTGTCTCCTAAATTTTCAGATTAGAAATGGTATTTTTATTACACTCCATCTTTTTACATAAAGAGCCCATTTTAAGCACTGTATAAGCTACTTGTGGAAAAAGTAGCCACTCTCTGTAGAAGTCACTTTAAAAAGAATATTGTTACCCCTGAAAACGTTGCTGGTTTGTGTGAGCCTCTGGAAAAAGGAAGATAGCTTTATGACAGGCTCTTTCTGCTATGAAGACCAAAGGGCAGCCTAATATTATATGTACGGATACAGCTTTAATAGCAAATTGCCAAAAGGATTCTTTAGAAAATAAGAGACCTCCAAGAAGATGTTTGCATATTTACATATAAATCCACAGGGGGATATATGAATATGCCGTGCTGATACCTGTCTTGCTAAATCCATGGAAGGGAGTAACAGTATTTTATTTTTTTTCATGCTGAGCTACTCACAGAAGTGATTAGTGAATTTCCAGATATATGGAAGCTCAAAATGATCATATTTTAAAGGATTTTTTTTTTTTCCAGGACCAAAGGGAAGTGCCAGTCTTGGCTCTGCATCTCCTGCGAATGTAGCTATTTTTCACAAAGGGATATGTGCTGGAATGTCTTCCCTGTATTCAAGACAGAAAGCAAGTGACTTGCTTTAATCAATAGATTGGAAATGTAACACAAATTTGGAATTTTAACATTTTATACTTTCATGTCCTAAAAAAAAAAAATCAAAAATCAGACAACTATATTTCCTTATGTAGCCCTTTCAACAGTCTTGTCCACTGATTTTGGTGATTATGCCAAAACTAATCTCTAGAGACAAAATTAAATAATTCTGTACCTGAACCACTGACTACTCAGGCTAGAGTCATGTTAAAAAGCACGACAGTGTGAAGAGCGTTTCTCCAGACCATCTACAGTCACGCTGTCTCTTGACTTTTGTGCTGCCAAATTGAAGGATTTGGTTCCCAGCATTTCCAGGGCGCTCAGACTGGGGCTGTCACGACATTCCCTCACTTCAGGCACATTTTTCCTCTTTCATTTTACTGAATACATTAGAGGGTTTTTAAAGGACAGAGCAACGTTAATCCTAATAGCCTTAGGTTTGAGGCTCCATGCTGTTGGCTGATAAACCAGCCTGTCTCCTTCCACACCCAGAACATTTATTCACTTTACTGGCTTTATCTTCCCCAACATCCTCAGTGATTTATCCTTTTAATGTCTCTGAATCAGTTATAGCTACTATTCTTTTAACTATGGCTAAGTGTTGGAAAATTCTTTTTGAATTGATGCAGTTCTAGAAAGGTTTTGCCAATCAGTTGTGTGATATCTTGTTCTCAGGATTAAAAATGACCTTGCCTGGAGCGTGTTAGAAGATTAAACAGCAGCTCTCAGTGCTCCAGGGAGCTAACCGTGGTGTCCAGCTCCTCATTCAACAGTTCTGAGGAGAGTTCCTCAGTTTAACCCCGGGGTCTGCAAAACAATCCTTTTGTTGACTGGGCTTGAATGAGAGGGAGGAAGAAGGTAGCGGTTCTCTTCTGAGCTCTATCCGTTTCCAGCAGCAGATGCCGCTCACTGGGGTTTGTGCAGATGTTTTTGATGACATGGTCTCTGCTTGACTCTCCTTTGACAAGATTCAGCTAAAGTCCCTGGGGAGTTGGGAGTAATTTGCTTGGGGTCCCATCTCCCAGAGGCTTGTAGTGAATATGTTTGCTTAATTCATAGAAAATGTTCCTGGCTTACAGGTACAAGTTCCCTTGGTGTAGCTTCTAGCTGTTCTCAACCCACTTTTTAGAGGAGCCTATAAACTGAAGAGAATTAAGTGTCGCTGTGTGATACTTCTGCCCAGAGGCGTACTTAACGCTTGGTACCCCAGGACTCTTACAGACATGGATGTTTGTTGTTCTGGACATCAGGGATGCCCAGACATTAGTTTAGAGATTTCTTTGTTATTCATCTCTGGTTGAACTTTTGACTCCTTGGGCAGAACTATATGGTGAAATAACAAATTATGCACAAGTTAAGTGTACCTTCTTTCAGGAGATCTGTAGTCCACATAGTCAGCTGTTTTCACCGCTTGGTCCTGCGATCCAACCTTGTCCCTATGCTGTTAGAAGAGATCAGTCTTGTTTTAATTGCAACAGTACTTCAATAGCAGTATTATTGTGATAATAAATGCATCCTAGGTACCTCTTCAGTTAATTTTACACAGTCTGCAGTGGTCATTTACATTTTAAAATGTATCCTATGTATTTTTGTAAAGGAAGCTAGATAGGCTTAATCCAGCTCTGGTGACCCCAAAAGAAGTGACAAGCTCCTTTTTATTAGTCATGACTATGAGCATGGTTCTGTCTTATCGTGAGTTCTGACTGTCTGGTACAATGAAGATTTACAGAAATACATGATCTGCTAATCCTCTATGTTTAAAGGAAGAGTACAGGGATTATATGGTCATTCTCTTACTGTCATGACCAGGTATCATGGTAGGGGTTATGAGTTGATTTTTTGGAACAACTTTGGGAAACACTGGAAGCTGTTTTAATAGCACCTTAGCCGTGAATTAAGCTGTCATCACTCAGTGATCACTGCTGTCTTATGGCTATTTTCCAGGCAGTCTGGTCTGCCTATAGATAAGAATGCTCAGCTCTTCTTGATTTTGATGAGGGCTGCGTGCTTGAAACTGAGATCAGAATTATTAAGGAAATAGTAACAGGGAGGTGGTGGTTTGGGAACAGAGAATTTTAAAACTCTTTTGGCATGCCGAAAGAAGGGAAATTAGCTCCCATATTGCTATTTTCTTCAAAATGTTTTGTTGCTTAGGCTATATTGATTGAATAACTCCTTTCTTCCTCAGATGCTTTCTTAGATACCTGTATAACGTGGGGAAAAGACATCTTTGGTATCTGCCGTTCTAAATGCTCACCACTAAATAAACATGTAAGGCTCTTCATTGTTTAAGAGGAATGAAGGTAATGGCTGTCAATTTACAGCTTACTGGAATCAGATAAGGCTTTTTATTTCAGCCTTATTTGGGCAACCTCAGTGCTTTGATGTCAACTGTACAAGAATGGATAGCCACACTTGAAACTGTGTTTCATCACAACCATTTCCTTCTGCCTGAAGTTCACATCGCAGATACCTTCTCTCTTCAATATCATTTCTTCTAGCAATAGAACTGCAAACCTCTCTGCGAATAGGTATTGAGTCTAAAATGTTGGATTTTGTATCTCTCGGCAGGCCTTTGAAGCGTAATTTGGTGTAGAAATGAAACATACTGGTACCAACTGTTACTCATATCGTTTAGGAATATTAATATGGTTAGACCACAGGGAGAAGAGAGGAATTGGAAACATGCAGCTGCAGGTTGAAGGAAGAGAAGCCCTAACAGAAAAATAACCAAGTTATTTTTATAAGATTTTTCTTTTACATCTCAAGGTATATAGTGGTGAGGGTAAGGCTGTGACATCTTCATTAGAATTGATGATTAGGTAACAGCTCAGTCTTTATTACAGAATATGACCTGCTGAGGTCTATGGATCCGTTCCCGTGATGGTGTTGCTGATTAAAGGTGTTACATGTTGGGATCTACTTTGCTCCTCGCTTTTGATAGTGGTATGACAGAGCATGTGTTGCTTGGTTCACCCCAGCCTAAAAAGGGATCCATGACAGGGGTATATGCTTTTTATTGCATGTAACAACTATATTGAGTTATTGCCAGCATAGAAAGCTACATCGTGTGATATTACTGAACACTGTTTTTTTGGGTAGATAGAGAAGTGGATACTGTTGGCCTGGTTTAATCTCAAACATTGGGTTTTCTCTCACTTCACAAAGCATACAACTGAAGCGAAGGCTCAGCCCCAATTTAAGTTTTACATGAGAATCAGTAAAAAGAGAGGAAGAAAGTTGTTTAGTTAGTGAAAGCTATTTTAAAAAAAAAAATGTTAAAATGCAGCAAACTGGTTGCAGTAGTATTTTTGCAAAATACCAAGGCCAGTTGGGGTATGTGGAAGGGGAATTGATTTCCTCCAGTAGAAAGATATTTTGGGTTTTGTTCAGATACATGAAATAATTGCCATTTATGTTTCGATTTGTTGACAATTCCTAGATATTCACTCTGGAGTAGTTCTGATTTACTCTCTTATAAATGTTAGAAGAGTGGGTAATTAAATGTTATTTTCTGACCTTTATGTGCCTTAAGGAAAGAGACATGATTATCTTATCTCACGTCACTTTTGGGCCTTCATAGCCATTTAACTAGAATAATATTCTGCAACTTAGTGCGTTGGATTAATGCCTGCTCCATTAGATGAATGGCATAGCTAAAGATGCACCGTGAAACCGGTTTCTCACACTAGTGGTGTTTTGTGTATATATTGTGTCCATTTCCATACAGATCTCTTTTTCACATTTTGTTTGTTGTTGTGAATAATAACATTAAAGTGCTTATGTATCCAATGAACTCTGTCTTCTTCACTACCAATTTTGAACTAGAATCTGTTTATAAATTCATGTTTTATTACTGTAATTTTTAACAAGCTACTTGTTCCTTCGAAGTTGAATTCTCAAGATGCAAATTCTTCACCTACACAATCTAGCAAGGAATGGTGGTAGATTCTCCTCTTGACAGATGAGCATAAGAAACACCCTTTGTTTCTGTTGTATCAAGGAAGCTTATTCCCAAATTCTCCTTGTGTTTTGGGAAATAGCTGTCAAAAATTAACTTCTGCTAATTGTAGCAAGTCTAAATCACAGAAACTGAATGCATGTTTACCATGTATTGCTAAAGCATTCCCCGTTGCATAACAAAGATAAATCGGTGCAAAAAATACATAATGCATGTCTTTCCCATATAGATGGTGACAAGCTTTCACCGAGACAATCTTGTCTTGGGTGAATTAGACATTTTTAATTGTACACCATAGGCTTCAAATACTAACATCAGTTTATTTGTAGGAAAGGCACGATTCTTATATGTACAGAAGCCAATTTACACAGAAAGAAGAGCGTGTATTTTTTGCAAAAGATGCGTCACAATGTGTTGAACTATAACTTAGCATCTACTTAGATGTATCTTTCTGTGGTGTTACGTCTATGTTTGCAAGTATTGTGAATCAAGTTGTGAAATAGTTGGAGCTGTGGACGCCAAGTCCATGTTCTACATGTTTCAGTGGGTTCTTACTTGTCCCATGGACTGCGAATGGCTGTTGGGCTGCAGTGCCTTAGGTGTGGTCCTGTAAGGCATCTTGCAGTTTAGTTTCATCCGAAAGAGGTCTAGCTCATACACTCCAATACAGCTCCGTGATGTGATCCAGCACACAGACTGGGGGGTTGCTTCTAAAGCACATTAATTATTTGAGCTAAAACACTAATGTATTTGTGTCCGTAAAGTACCTGCGTACAAGTTCCTGAGAGTACTAAAACTATTGTGTGTTGCTGGTGACATTTTTGAAAAAAGAAATGTGGCGCTTCTTTTTGTGTGTGAAAAAGCCTGTGACATCACCTCCTGGCAGAACAGACATAATGGGTAGGATATTGGAGGAGCCTGCTGAGGGAACTGCTTTAAGAACAATTTCCTGCTATTCATTTAAGTGCTGCTCTCTTCTTTCAGTGCCATCCCTTCCACTGCTCGCCGTCTGCATCACCTCAGCTTCAGTATCAACTGTGTGCCAGCTTATGGTCGCAACAGGTGACTGTAGGGTTAGCGCCTTCAGCAGACCAACATCAAAATAATCATGATAAATATAATATGCCAGGTCCTCAGCTGATTTATGCTCATGTCTGTCATGAAGCATTGTGGAGATACGAGGATTTACTTGAGCTGGAGATCTGGCCCACACATCCTTGAATAACTCGGCACTAATAACCAGGGTTTAAATACTTATTTTCCACATGCATGAGATTGACTTTTAACTGAAATTCTTGTGAGAAGTGAGTCGCCTGTGCACACAACGACTGATGGTTATCGCTGTGTGCAACGATGGCGATCCAGGCAGTTCTCACTGCTGCCCTGTGACTGCTCTTGCACTGAGCTTGAGGTGTGGAACGGGTTCAGATCTCTTCACAGCCTGTGTGGCTGGGAGATGGATGTGCAGGAACTGCTGTTCAAGCTCTGCTTTTTTAATAGCATGAGATCAGACACTTGCCCAAACTGACTTTCAGAACTTTTTGTTATATGTGGTGACTAAGGCATGGTAGTTGTGCTTACAGAGTTCTTTAGTCTACAGGTATTTCTGGTTGGGGTTTTTTTTTGTTTATCTGGTTTTTGTTTGGTTGGTTTTTGTTGGTTTTTTTTAAATCCAGAATGAGGATAGGCACGTGATCAAGTTTATCTGTTAGACGTCTGCTGCTTGCTGTTTTGCTAGAAAAATTATATCCTGTTAATGACTACAGAATTTGGGCGAGCCTGTCCTAAATCAAGGTATGTGTGTGTTGAGGGTTGAATAATTGAAATGTTTTTCCTCACCAGCTTTGCTGAGTGGTTTCTGGTTTGCCAGTGTGGTGATTTCATGTTAGTAAGGAAGTGGGGTAAAATTGACCTCTGAGGGTGATGAAAAAACCTGGGACAGATTTCAAGTTTATCAATGAAGGAGAGGTTTTGTACATTTAGCACAGGAGAACTTGGTCTTCAAAGTTCACACCTTAAATTATTCCAAGAAGGAATATTGATATAGGGATTAATACAATATTTAGACTTCAAGTATTTGCAACATGGGCATTTGCAGTCAAAGTGCAGACTGAAACCTTGGTAAATCATCTCACCTCTGTTATATAATCAAGACTTTAGTTTTCAAATTGTTGATATTTTAGTTAAATATACGTGTTCATTACTATTTTTTCCTTCTTCATGAAATCCCGAAGATGGTGACATTGTGGGTTTCGGGTTTCTTTTCCAGATTTCCCGCTCTTTCTCTTTATTCTCATTATAATGACCAGAAACATTATCACATTTTTTAACACATTATATTAATTGAAATAATGCTTAAGTAATGGACTGGATAAAGAGACCCTGACTTGGTCCAAGAGTTTGGCAAATAATCCCCATTACCAGCCACCCAAAATGACTTCTTTACACTTGTGCCAATTTACAGCGTGTTTTGTAACCTGTCATTAAATGAAACCATTTAAAGTGACTCTCCACCTCACTGGATCATGGCACATCAAAACTAAAAAAGACCTGTGACCCAAATGCATATTCCATTTAAGTTGTCTTTACGTGGGTCATTTGTAGACATTTTAATGTATTCCTATATTTTGCCCCTCAGAATTAGGGGCGTTTGATGAAATTAAGAGAAGACTCATTTACCTTTGGTTTTCAAATTCGCTCTTGAAATTGCAGGCAACTGTGACATGGATGTTTGGCTGACAGAGATCCATAGTATGTCCCCTCTGCTTGATGTTCTCTAGTCTCTTCCTTTTCCTGCTGTGGAAACGTATTAGTGTAACGGAGAAGTCTGTTACCTGTAGCTGTTAATTCTTAAATTTTCTGCAGTTACATTTTCAGGGATTTTTTGTTAGATGAATGTCTAAAGATTAACGGGGTTTTTTTGCAGCTGCCAGTATTTCTTAAATTGTTTCTCTTTGACATAGTTTCCCAGGGACTTGCTTGGGTTTTGAGGTAGAATAGATTCAGGTTAGGACTGGATGTGTTCTAATAAAATGTGCAGAAACATAATTTGTGACAGTTTCTGTCTTAAAAATTTATCAGCCCCATTAACTGCTTATGCTCACTGACACAACCATCTTAAGCAGTTAGAGACAAGGGGGTTGCTGATGAGGTTCGAAGGACTTTGGGTTACTACATTTGCCTTACCTTATCATCATCTAACCTTTCTGCTGTTTTAAGGTTGTTTTGAGCATGGAATAAGCTGAAACACCTGAGAGTCCAGGCTTTAAGCTAATCCGCTACCACAGATCTGGGATCTGTCTTACCCTGCAGCAGCGTATAACATTTCTGCCCATCTTTCAACAGCTTGGTATAGAAGGATATAAATTTTGATACTGCTACTACTGAAACATAAGAAATCCTTAAAGATCTTGTGGCCAAATTCCTTTTTATAGCTACTGCTTTCCTAGGGAGATGCTTGTGCCCTTATGTATGCCCTTTGGATGTATTCTGCTTTTTTTCCCTTCTTCTCCATTCTCCCTTGCCTGCAACAAGAAGGAAAGAGGAATGTAAAAAAAATTTGAGATGGAAGATTGAGAGGAGAGAGAAGTGTATATTTGTACTAAGACGACCATTCAGAGGAAAAAAAGTGTGTTTTACAAGTGCCAGTTGTCCTAAAGAAGCGAGTTCCTCTGGTCCTGGTCCCAATCTGTAGACTACAGAAGTTTGCCTCAGATAAAAACTTCCTTTTTAAGGCTGCCATTGCCACATCTGTGAGGATCCCTTCAGAAGTTTTGCATCGTAAGGTTTTATTTCATTCTGAAATCTGCTGATGTGTGTAGGAAAAACTGCACCAGCATCAATGAGTTTTGAATAAGACCCTTACAGCATCAGTCTCTAAAAATGTGACAAGATGTACCAAGGGACTGCCTAGTATGCTTTATTCTTTTACCCGTGACTTTATATCATGAAAATGAATGTTTTTTCCACTGGACTGCAAGATGGGTTTGTTTCTGAGAGGTTAGATCTATAATTGCTTATGACTCTCTGATCTAAAAATATTTGCAAATGGGAATCATCTAAATCCTGAAGATACTTCCTGTGTACCCTACAGAAAATCAATGGGAAATTAAAGCAGCCTGTGAGATTACCTATCATCTTCTGTATCAAACTATGTTGATGCTTCTGTCTGACATGAGAGGAATGGGCACACAGAAACAGTATTTTGAGATAAGCCACCTGCATTACAAAGGCTTGATGTTTAACACAGACCATAACTTCAGATTTTCTCATGATTAGATGGCATGATTCCTCATTCATCAGCACTGTTTCAATGCAGTTGACAATAGCCAGGCATGTAATTAATTTACACTTAAATTTTAATTGTCACTTGCGTTTTATTTGGTCCTCCTAATATCCAAGTCATGTCATTTTGCCATGCAAAAAATAAGCTTTGATGAGGATAAAAGACTGCAATTATGGGAATGCATAACAATAGAAATGTATTGCTGGTGGTCTCACTGTACGGTCTGTTGAAGTCAATGTCAAAAGTCCAATTAGATCAAGCTCATATTTGTTTTTAGTAACATGTCTACTCACTGATTGACAACAAGCCACAACCTTCAATTAGACTACAAGTTAATGTGATTGCGAGTTTCCATTGATTGTGGTAGTTATTATTTTTAACTCAAAAATATTTTTCTAAAAACATCATATAAATGTTTGTAAGGCATGCTGAAATGAGCCAAATGACAGCATTTACAATCTCCGCCATTTTATTTTCACCCATTTTCCTTACTGAATTTTTGAACTGTGCCTGTCGATAGGTGCTATTTGTGATCAGATTTTATTGTGAGTGATGGATGTGTGCAACCCGGTGTAGAAGTGCATTCTGAGAGGATATCTGGCATAAAGTCTGTTTTGAACACTTTGCTTTCATGTGAAAATTATTTTTAGTGTTAATATTAGTTGGTAATAACTTCTCTGAGCAGCACAGGCAACATATCTGAGTATCTCTGAAGACGATTGATAGGAAATGTTTAGCAAAAAAGAATCTCAGAAACTCAGATTTTGTCTAGGTACATACATTTTTTTTAAAAAATCTTTTAAAAATTGCTGTAGAGCTTTTCTATGCAGGGTCTCCACCAAGATGGGAGTCTTATAGAGGGATGTTTCATACGGAGAAAAAGTAGGTATTAAAGTTAGTCTCTCCTGTATATTTAGACTTGTTTGTCATGGTAGATATTAGAAATTCAGCAGAATTTTAAGGGGACTTGTCCATTCTGTCTGAAATTCTTAAACAGGCTACATCTTGCTTTTCAGTGAAGGAAATGAAATTTGTGGTGTTTTTCTGAAATAAGCACACTGAATTCCTCAAGTTTTCTCTTCCCTCTACACCCCCTTCAAGTCCATTGTAAGTGATAAAGGAAATAGAAACAGATTTCAATATAGATTTTTATTTTTCCTTGGATTACGAATGGTTCAGGTTAAAGTAATGTCTTTGGTTTGTGCCAGGTACAGGGCTCACACATTTTTTTCAATGGTATATTGGTTTTATACTCTTTTATATGTGGGGAAAACAAAACAAAACAAACTTTCCATCTTGTACTTCAGTTCCCTTTTTTTGCTTTTCCATTCTCTGTTGTGGATCGTGGGAATACTAGTAATTTCAAAATTACTCTTGTATCACTTTCTGTTCATCTATGCTGCTGTGTTTGTTCAATCTTTTGGTGGCCTTTGCATACTCTTAAAATACTTCCTTTTCCATATACTTTTCTACATTTATTTCCCTCTTATCTAGCCCAAAGCATCCATCCCACTGCACCCCTTCTCCCTGCTTGACTGTGCCTTGCTATTGTAACAGTAGTGGTCTGTATCTGACATTTTCAGATTACAGTTTATCCTTCCTTTTAAAGATAGCTGCTTGGCAGGGACTACAAAGAGCTCACCAGGTGTTCTAGGTTCACTGTGGAAAATGGTTTCACACGGTTGTTGTAGATTCCCATGATCTTGAAACAGTTGAGTGAATGAATAGGAAACTGAATCTTTCATGGCTGACGTAGCGTTCATAGCTCCTATTGCTGCTCTGTCTCGTGATACCTAGTAACTTGAGATCACTTACCACATTGAGTTGGGGGCGATTTATTGTTTTAGACACACCATCACGCTTCCTTCTTCAGGCTTAGTCCGTGTTTCTGACCCACGATGGGAATGGTTTTAGTGCACCAGCACCGTATTAGGACTCTGCAAGCATTCCCAGTCTAACGTTCAGATAATAGAGCCTTCTGTAAACTATCCCATCAGGTCTGGTTTATGTGCAAATCGCAAGCTTTACTTTTGCAAATGGTTCCAATTTTCGTGTGAGTGATCAAAGGATTGCGGCACGACGGGATCGCTTACTCCAGAGATGTGTCTGGATCAAAGGTTAACATTTTTTGCATGGAATATTCATTTCTAGCATTGGTTGAACACTGTACAGTTGAGCTGGAAGCAATGGTCAGGGATACGTTATCCTTTAAGAAATGAAAGAAAGTAATGCTAAGCAGAGAATTAGAGCGCATGCCTTAGCAAGGCTGCGAAGAAATGGTGATGAAACCAAATCAAACAGAAAGGAAGCTGGTTCAAAGAGATAATGCAGCAAAGGTGATGCGAGACATACAGAAATGTAATTCTGATAGTCGAAAGAAAGGAACGGTGTCTCTATCTAAAACACACAAGCCATAATGCCAGAACCTCGCACATCCCAGTCCAGCAGAGCGTAGCTCGTGCAGGCTTAACGAGGCTGTGCTCGTGTTTCATCTGGGTTGGGATCTCCCCTCCATAAATCCCTGCTGCTTGACCTGACTTGAGATGAGCGAGCCCTGGGTGGACGGGGAGGCCAGCCGCACCGGGTAGCTGGAGTCACGGTCACCACCCACTTGGCTGTGCGGCAGCATCCCTGGGAAAGGCAAACCTGATGCCTTTGCGTAGTGCTATTCCCATGCACCCTTTGGGGGCTCTCCATCTCATAACAGGAGGAGTTTTTTGGCCTCGTTTGGTGGCCATGCAAACCTTTGTCCAAGCACTCACTTGGTGGGTTTTCTTTGAGGGACTTATGGTTCCTCCCTTTACATCTCAAGCAGCTTGGTTGCATAAATGGTTTGAATGTTGAGATTAAAATACAATTTGTGGCAGTTTAAGTGAACTGAACCACGCCGTTTTATTTTTTTTGTCTGCTTTGAGTGTTTAGCCCTGCATAGCATATTGCTACGCCATCAGAGTTATTAGCTTACAGTGTACTAATTTCTAGTTTGGCTTCATAGGGTCTTTTTGACATTGGATGATATCCTTATGTGCTACAGAAAAAGCAATCTCTGCTTCTTTTCTCAAGCATGTACTGATGTTGTGCTGGGCAATCATTAGCTTAAATTTCATTTGCAAATAAATAAACAAAGCCAACATCTCATTAATAAGAAATTGGTATGTGTGCGAGTCTGTTCTTGTAAACCCTCATAACTCAGCCAAATAAAAACAGATTTTCACTGGACTACCAAAAGGCACATGTCCAACCTAGAAAGTGTGTTTAATAACTTCCCCCCCTCTGCTGCTATTTTTTTTTTTTTTTTACATTGACATTAATCTCCTGTGCACATTTGGAATTTGGAAAGGAGTAATTTTCTAACTGCAGTGCTTCCAATTTTAAATATTCTGTTTCCTTTCAGTTTTTCCAAGCAATTCAAAGATTAGTAACACTGTAAAACATCTAAAAGCATGCTGGAAGTTTCCTGCTGCTTCAAGTGTTGTGTTATGTTATCTTTGGAATAATTTTAAGGTCCCACTGGTGTAGTATAACAAGTTATTATGTCATGGAGCTTATTAGTATGCCTATGGGAAACATTAATTCACACTGACATCATACTATGTTTTTCAATAAATCAGGGGATTTTTTTGTTTTTTAAGAAATGGTGATTTTTTTACTGAAAAGAAAAAGTGATCCGATTATTTTTCATACACGTTGGGACGTGAACTGAATGGCTTGGAGGATGTGCGTCATTATCTCAGCAATGGCCTCGGCATTGTTGCAGGGAATGGAAAGAGCAGGGGTTTGGGTGGTTTGAAAGATCTTTATTTTTCTAGCATATAGATGTTATTATAAAAGACTTTTTACTCTGTGATTAGCACAGCAGGCTTAAATTGCCTGGGCTCTGGTCATTATTATTTCTGTAATCCCAAAAGTTTATGATATTATTCAGGATCTAAAAAATGACAAAGTAGACTTAAATTTGGTAAGGATTTAATGTGTGATGCATTCCTTTTGGAGCTGAAAAGTCTGTTTTTGTTGACACAGAGAACTGAAAAATGACCACAGACCACAAAGGTCCTGAAGCATTGCCAGGGAAAATGTATAAAAAAGGGAGCTGCCCTTACTGTGCTGTCTGTATGATTTTTATTCACATTTCCCAGCTATACTGTTACTTAAAAAAAGCCAAAACCAAACTATTTAAGCTGTTGATTTGTCTATGGATGATGAATTAAACTATGAATTGAATTTAACTTCCATAGGATAGCTAAATTATTATTATTATTCCATTAAGGCATCTGGCATTTTATGAGCATTAATTGACTACCCAGATACATAACTGCAAACGCATGGTTGCATGGTTGCATGGTTGGAGATTGAATGACGGACCCTTTCTATGTGTACCACACAAACTTTTAGGATTGCAGAAAAATAGTGACCACAGTTAATTCCCACTTGGGTTCGGTTTGCCTGCGTGAATGCACGCAGCTCTGCTGTTGCGAATGCATCACAGGGGGCTTGCTGAACATTTGGGCCTCCGTGCCAGAGGTATTTTAGGTTGAATAAATTCACTATCGAGCAATGTTTTGCATGTGGGATATATTTCTTGGTAAGTGCTGCTCGCCACAATCAAATCATGAAAGCTCTCAGTGTTTCTAAATAAAAAGCCAGTTATGACAAGTGTGAGCATATTCCATGAATAATGTTGATCCATGCTCTAAAAAATATTTTACGGGAAAGATTTTTGGCATATCAACCTTTTGCTGCGGAAGGGCTGGGGTTATTCCCTCGGACTCAGCAGCGCACCGGCGGGGTTACGAGACTTCACTTTCAGAGGGGGGCTCGTGGACCAGGTGGTTGGATGTGTGGCTGGTGTGAGATGATGTCTGTTTGCAGTCAACAGGATAGACCCACTTAGAAGTTTAGCTAATACTGTGGGAAATTAAATTAAAGTAATAAATTTAGACAGGCGTGATATACCCGTAATATTAACCTCAACTTTTCCTGAATCAAGTCACCTTAAAATAGTAAGATTAACCTCAAACTAGTATGACAGAATGAAATCTGAGTGGATATGTAAAGGCACTCACGTTTTCTAGCGCTCTCTGAAGGGTGGAAACTCAGTAGAAGGCTGTAACCCTTAGATTTTTGGCAGCAGGTGTCTAAAGCAAAACACAAAATACTGAAAGTTTTATGAAGAGTCTTAAGAGATAGGAACACTGCATGCATTGACATGTTTTCTTTCTCTTGGTGAGAACCCTAGGATGGGTGTCATGTACCAATGTGTTCCTTGCCTAGGATGACCAGCTCTGTTTACTTCCAGTTATTTTGCATCTAATAACAGTGATAAATTTCAGACATGAATTTAAGGCATGAAGTGGGATGCCTGGTCCCTTCATCTGCTCTGTGAACTCTTCTGGCTCATGGATATTTCATAGTAATTCTCCTACCTGGAAGAGGGAGTTTGGGCAAAGGCAGTTTCTGTAGTGTTTGCTGGCTAAACCTAGGGAAAAAATGTACTGCTGTATGTCTTTTACATCCCGAAGTGATGTACCACCAGAGGACCATTGTCTTTCTGCACAAGAAAAAGGTCAAAAATAATATCAAGTGGTGAAAGGACACGTTTTACAGTGTATCGCCATGTGCGTGCGTTTCATATCCAGGGCATCAGCAAAAGTTTTGCTAGCTTACTTTACCTTTCTTGTTTCTCATCGTGTCTCTTGCTGTTGTCTACCCCAATCAGCAGTATCTTCCACTAGTTTTCCCTCTTACTGCCCAGGGAGCTGAAGAGATTGTCTCTTCACACACTGGGATGCTTTCAGTAAGAGGGAAAGCCTGGACTTGTAGATCCTGGAAAGGTTATGAAGGTGGTCCTGGAGAGGCTAAGGCTAAATGTACAGTTCTCTATAATTCCTCCCAACTATGTTGTTATAATTAAGTTATCTTTCCCATCCTTAGCCTTTTCTGCTGTCTTCCCTGATTATTTTTTATATTTGAAGTATATTTTAATGAGTTCTTATTAGCCCACGTGCCCAGTAAGCAGAAAGCCCTGCTGTCTGTTGGGTATGGTGACAAATGATTGATGGTATGGACTGAACACGTAGGAGGAGGAGGAGTTGTCCTTGGAAGAAATAACTGCTTTTTTGGTTTTCATGGTAGTACAGCCAAATTACATTAATTCATTAATTAGGATTATTTTTTAAAGTAGTTAACTCTGGTTAATTTTTCTGTGACTCCTTCCTCCCCTCCAAAAAATAAGTGGTTAATTTTTCCTAATATGGTGCCTTTTGATCATTTTGACAAGGACGTGTTTGATATCGAAGTTAAGAAAGACTTAACAAATTAAATAAATCATCAAAAAATGCAGACATTAGCTATAAAAGTGACAAGCGTATTATCTTAGTGTAGTTTCTGAGTCATCAGGAGCAGAAAGCTGGCGATTTATATTCTGGGCTTAATTGCCAGTCTTGTCCATAAATGCAAGAAGTGCCAAAAGTCCCACTGCCTTCCCCTGGCGGGAGCCCCGGAGCCAGCCCGGTGTCGGAGCATCAGACCAGCTGAAGGAGGAGGATGGTGCTCATCAGAAATACAGGGTAGTAATCATCTTTAGAGCCCTGCCTATGGCAAAGGATGCTGCGGAGGGGAGGAGACATCCATGCAAACAGTTTCCTTCCCACAGCCTGGAGAAAGGCATTGAATGGGAGGAGCAGAGCATCATGACAGTGAATTAGGGCTGCAAAGGAGCCCGGGAGAGACACCTTCTATTTTTGTCGTTTCACTTGATGCTGTTTCCCATAAGCTTCTGTTTTCCATCTGTGTATTGGTCATGTATGAAAGATTACAGTCTCCTCCTGGAAATCACTTTGTTTTCTTTGGGTGAAACAGACTCCAAAACCTCACTTGTCTAATCATGAGAATGTCCTCAGATGCTGTGGGATACTGAACGGCCAAATACTGTATCAAGGACTCGAAGGAACAGTTATAAATGTTAGGTTATGAATGTAGTGTTTGTGGCAAGTATATACTTTAGCAACAGTGGTACAAGATAAATGGCCAGTACTGAAAGACTGAAGAAAGATGATGAATATCCATGTATACGACAGGAAGATCAATGAAAGTACAAAGCAGCTTAATTTTATGAAAATATAAAAATGCACCTCTTTTACTAACCTAGAAGAATTTTCATGCATTAATTATGCAATTTAAACCAAAATTTGCCATTTAGTTTGGAAGCAAGTTTTTAACACAAGTCAGTATCAATATATGATGTCCTTTAATGTATGTTAGCCGTATTTCATACTAAAAAATTAACTGGCTCTTATAATGATTTACACAGTTTAAAAAAATTGCAACACTACACACGAAGGCATAAAAACCAGTTTTGCTGTGTTTATCTTTTGTAACCAACAATGCAAAGAGAAAAGCAAGGTGAATGATGCACAGGAATACTATTTATTTCTTAAAAAAGGTACAAATGGAATAGCACATTTCTGATTTGTATCCATCATTTCTGACAAATACTAGAAGCCCAGGGAAACAATGTATTATAAATGGTCAATGTCAGGCCCTAAATACGGCACACTAAATCTGCACATACAGCTCATAATCATCTTTTTTTTTTTTCCTAGAGATGTGTCTGTATGTGGCAAAGAAGTAAAGATCAAACCCCATAAAATACATCATTTATATGCCACTCTCCGTTATAGAACAGCATGGACATCATTAATGAGAAGCACTGCTAAAAGAATATTTCCGTGAGTTTGTTTCCAGGCACACTGTGGCAAAAAGGAAATGTCCCCTGGGAATTAAATAGTAATAAAAATGTTGGGGGGGTAGGGAAGGTTGAGAACAAAAAAAAGAACAAACATGATACTTGAATTTTTCCTCTTCTACCAGTTCATCAGGCATTGCAACAGCTTGAGGTAAAGAATTTGCAAAACACACATGGAGAGCTTTTTGCCGCTTATTTTTTTTAATCTCTGAAGTCCAACGGTGATGATGAAGGTAGCTGTGACATTTGCAATTTTCCATGCACCAGCCCATTCCATTTTCTTCCCTGGTGCCACTTACATGGTACAGTAAGCCTCCAGCATTGACAATAATTATAGCCTGAATAAAATGAAGAGGGTAATATGAACAAAGCTCTGCTGTAATTGCCTTTTCATTATTTGCTAACAGTTAGTTATTCAGTCACAGGGAAAAAATTACACAGTAATTGGTTGACAATAGGAAGCTAAAGCTAAATTCCAGAACTATGATATTTTTGCGTGTTGGTCTTTTAGACCTTTTATTCATATTTTGATTAAACAGCTAGAGCATTAAAGTGAAATATAAATGTAGCCTTGGTTCAGATTCCATAACATTAGTTTCCACCCCACACAATTTTCATTCAGTTTTGAATTTTAAGCTATCACATATGGCAGCCCTGTAAATATTGTAGCCTATTGACTTTGAAATACAGATTTGCAACTCTCATTCACTTAGTTTAACAATAGCAAAGAATCCCTTTTGCCTTAATGCTTTAAAAAAGTGTCCAGCGTGACTGCGTGCAAACAATTTTGTAGTGTAGTTCTGCCTTGTTTTAGATACTGAGTTGGAGAAATGCCAATCTGAATGCGTATTTTTTTTTTTTGAGTTTTAAACCACGAAAAACCTTTAGCACCCAATGCAGTTTTGTACGTGTGGGTCTAAAAAGTGGTGCGATAGACTCCTACGTGATGAGTGACGCAGGAGTACCCCCTCAAAGCTGCGCATAGGATTTTTGACCCAGCGATGTGCAACTATTGCAGTTGGATTAATGGGAAAATTTGCTTCTGATATATATTTTGCTAGCCTTTATCTCTTTTATTTTCTTTAGTCTTGAGTTTTAGGTGAACCCCAAGTTGCAACTGAAATGTCTTCCTTGTTTTATTGTTTAATTTGTTTAAAATCTGTGGTTTTAATCACTACTGTTGGCCCAAATGGGCAAAGGACTGCTAAGCACCTACTGCTAAAGCCAGTTTACCTGCTTAAAGTTCAGTGTTTGTTTAAATTTCATGCTTATTTAATGCCACCACACATTCATCAGAAATCCAGGTGTTGCCCATGATAACGCTGAAAAAAGATAGGTCAAATTCTACTTTTTTTTGTATTTATTGTAATGCGTAAAATGGCTTTGTGGAAACTACCTTGGATGGTGCGAAATGTGCAAGGCTGTAACCTAGTGAAAAGTTTTAATTCCTAATTCTTTGCTGCTGTATTTGTGTTGTCACTTGCAATGGGTTACTCCCTGTAAATGTGTGGCTGATGGGCTTCCAATGACTTTTTTTTTTCCTTGTTGTAAAGCCTTTAAAGGGGAGCAGACCCTAGGGACTGGACTCATAACTGAAATCAGTATATTTATTTCAGCAGACATTTAATTAGAATAACTTTTTCCTAGAAAGTATAAATATTAGTGCTTTAGCAAACAAGTATTTTCAAGTCTCTTGGGTCTAAACTACAATATAATAGTTTAGTGCTTTGGTCATATCAGACACGAGGAATTGTACCCTATGTTCTCAGGTGATGTTGTGTACCTTTAAAAAAGCTCAAACTCCAGCAAAGAGATCACTGGAGGAAGAAAAAAAAAAGTCCCTTAGAAGCTGAAACCAAACAAAATCTAAGTTAAAGCATGGTTACAATAGAGTCTTTGAAGAGTTTAGTTCTTATCAAACTTCGCTGCCTCGGCGTGCCCCATGGCAGCTTGCTTCACCAACCGGCTGGGAGAGGGGCTGTCGTTTGGCCGAAAACAAACGAGGAAAACTGGTTCCTGGGCATTTCGTGACTATAATCTGTAAGGCAAAAGCTGTGCCTTGTTATTCTGGGCCTGATTCGACTGTCAGTGGAATCAATGGAAATCTTCCTGCTGGGTTCAGCAAACTCTGGATGGGGTCCTCCAAAGTGAAGTGCCGAAGGAAGCGCCGGCAATAAACAAATATATCCCATCAGCCCCGGTCTGATGTATATTTCATACTTTGCCCTTACTTTTATTTCACGTCCTAGATCTTTATTATAATCAGTCAAAGTCCTGGCTTTCAAGTTGTGAATGGGCATCATAATTATCTAATGCAACTACTCCAGAAATCAGATTAGTAATTAGCTCAACCAAACTGATTGGTGTGACTTCCTGAATGCATCTCTTTAATGTTGAACATTTGCTTTGTGCTTGAAGGATTTGTTTGTGTGTTTCTTGTGTGTGATGAGAGCTTTTCTGTAATTAGCTCCTGGGGGACAGCATATTCTAACAGTTAAAGAATAATTGCGGCTCTATGAAATGTGAAATGGCTTGGGCTGGCTTTTGTTGCAGCTTAATTGTATGCAACAAGTACAGGAGGCTTTTCATTTCACATCATGATAGTAAAGATGTAGCTTTCATAAATAAAGGAAGGAATTTTGTACAGTGGTAAATAGTCTCTAATATGTTAATTTTGCAGAAAAAACCAAAACAAACAAAGCACATTTGAGAATTCTCAGTGTTATTGAAGTAGATGTTCATCATTGTTTCATTAGCTTGTAGTTTCTATGTATGATTTTAATGAAAGGGAAAAGGAAGAGAAAAAATAAGTCTGGCAGTAAAAGACAAATGACTTGGTGGTCAGTCTGAAGCAGCTCATTTTCCTTTTGAAATAAAAATTTAAATGCTTTTTCTCCTGAAATTTCATGGCAAAAAAAAAAATGGTTTTTTTCAGACAGCAGTTAGAACAGTCTTCTGGTAAAATTAGTTTAAACAAAAAAAGAAACTTATTCAATACCTTTTCTGGAAAAAGGGGGGAAAAATGGTATTTATTTTCTCCTGTTCATACATGGGCATATTTTTCTTTGCCTGTAGGATATTGCTGTTCACTGTACCAAATAATTGCAGCTGCCCCCTTACCTTGCCGAGTGCTTGTGATGACCAGCGTCACTTGCCTTATTGCGCGGTTTCTGTCGGAGAACTGATTTGGGGGTGCCACGCGCTCTGTAGCAGGGGGGCCCTTGTGTGCTGTTCCAGGCAGCCTGAGTTTGCTGGCTGATAGCGTGGTTTGTGCCTAATACCTGTGGACAGGATTGCTAGATGCTACTCATGGGAGGGCATTTCGAATGCAGGTTTTCAAGCTGACACCCAATTTAGTAGCCCAAAGACAGATGCATACGTCCTTGCCATTCTGCACGTTCAGAATTATGATTCAGTATTTATTGATACCTAATTGATACTGTTCAATTATCAGCACTGCTGTGTGATAGTAAACTGAATTATTGCTAGATTAAATACAGCATCGATGCATGTTTTTTCCTTTAATTAAACCACAAAATTGTATAAGTCCGAGTTTATGTTAATCATCAAAGCTCCTGAGCCATCCTTACCATAGACAGCATTGCTACAGTATGTCTATAATCACCATCCATTCCTGTGGCTAGTGGCATGTAGCATTTATTTATTTTTTCAGTACAGATGACAGTGATGCTGGGGTCTCATTGTCATCTAGATCTGATAACTGCAAGTCATTTTGATATGGTTCTGAGGTAATCTACAGTGTCAGGCTCTCAATGTCATCTTGTCACTACCACTTCTTTCCATAGCATCGCCATAGGCAATAGCTCTGCTGCTGCTTTTCCTTCAGGGGTTTCCCCGCAGAGGCTACAGATTGTATGAGAAGTCACCAGAGGAGCTGTGCGTTCCCATAATGGGAGGAGAGCAGAACTGCATCCCCCACAGCGACCCTGCAATCAGCTCTGCCTGGGCTTGGTCACGGCCGAGGTTCACCCTGACACTCAGTGGGAGACAGGTCCGTGGGATGCTGTGGGTTTTCCTCTGGTAGCATCTCAGGAATCTGATGTGCGAGTCCTCAGCTGCTGCGTTCCTCTCAGCCGGGGGGAAAGGGAGGGTGTCCTGCTCACGTTCTGCCTGCACTCCCCTTGGGTGTTGAAGCAATTCCAATACGAAGCAAAGCATTTATTTGTCCAACCTTGTGTTTTTAGACTGCTCCCCCCAACACGACGTGTCCTCAATATAGCTGTTGAATTGCTGTCAGTTTTGCCATGAAAAGTCCTTTGATAGAGAAAGTGAGCGCGATGGGTGATCTAGTAATGAGAACTAAATTCTGCCTATGCTGAAGGCATAAAACCCCCTCCAAATGGGTACTGCTACCTTGTGTACTCTACTTACGTGCTGCGTGTTTTTCTGTGCAACGGATGGCCAAAAGCGGTTTCAGCAGTGCAGCTTGTGTGTCTCTGGTGGCATGAGTAGGAAGGGCTCAGAAGAAAGGTTGGTTTAATGAAGAAGTTATTTTTGTTTAGCCAGTGATGGTATAAAAATAACATTCTGCAGATAGCATTAATTTAGTCTTTTACAGGAATTTTGCATCTATTTGAATGAAAATATTAACAAAATTAATTTAAAATAATTATTAGTGTTTTCTAAACAGAAGCCTAGTTTTTGGTGAACAGAATTGTTCTACTTTTAAAAAACTTTTTACGCATTCTGGGGAATGTTACTATGAAAGTAACTGATGTGTTTTCAAGTTTCAGACTGTGTTTAGGATGCTAAAAAGTAAATTGAGGGAGGTGATTGTCTTAAGGTACTACTTGCTTCTCATCCCGAAGGGGAATAATATGCACTCTTTCTCAAAAGACCAGTAGGAAAACCCGCCTGAGAAGTTAAATGGATGGTGTGTACTGGGCCTGCAGATGAAAATTTTTATTGAATACAAATTACTCTAATTTTCAGTGAATGGTCATCTTGGCTAGTAGAAACCATATTTGTCTTGATTTGCTGATGGAAAATTGACCACAGACTGTACCTAAATCTTTAAAAAATACAATTCTGCTTATAAACAATCCTGATAATGTGATAGGGGACTTTCCATAAAACAATCTCTGGGAAGAACGAAGTATAAACTAAAAGGGATTTTTTTCCCCTATTAACTGGCTTCATGACAAAAGGCTATTGACTTGCCAGCACTTAATTGTTTGTCATGTTTGTTGTTTTTTTTTTTTCCTCTGAAACAGTGTGGTTTATTAGTTTCCATGGAGGAGGCAGCTGTGCGGCCACAGTTCAGATGTGGTGGAACCTGCTGATTCCTGCTGAGCCCTTTGCCTCTGGCTCAGCTGTAAACCCCTTACCCACTTCTCAGCTGGGTTCAAAAGACACCGCTTGGCAAGTGACTTCTTTAATGTCACGCAGTATTTTAGTTGAGTAAATACCTGGAGAAGCATAGGGCTTTCCCAGATTCCGAACTTCATATTCACATTTAAATAAGTAGAGAATTAAGAGGATTCTGTAGAGGCTTTTTGACTATTACACTACGAAGATGCAAGCGTTCATTTTAACCAGTAGAACAACCTGAAAAATTAATATTTGGTAGGTTAGTCCAAGTTTCTGTCTTAGTGAATTGCATTGGAATAGAGGGACAGGATAACTCTTCAAGTGCCACCAGACAGTGATGACTTCCAGCAGATATATAACAAGATGTTGAATGGGATTTTTCTGAACTTCAACAAGTTCTTATTAAGTGAAGAAATTAAAGTAGCGTGCACTGGTCAGTCCATATGTATTACTTCTCTTGCCATCTAGTTAGGAGCATAAACAATTACATCATTACTATTTTAAAATATTCTTGGAGATGAAAGTGAATGCAGAATTGGGAGTGTGTACTTAAATTTCATTTGACAGCTCATAAAGTCAAGACGTGACCGTCATAGTTCAAACTTGTAGAATAATGTCCAGAACTAATGTCACTCCTTAAAAGGCACCGCAGTTTTTTCTGCTAACGTAAATGTAGCATAAACGTAAATACGACCGAGCATCTGATAGCATAAGTAGCATAAACTGTTTCTTAGTGTTTACCTAGAGGGAAAGCCTTTGTTGTTGTGTAGCCAGGTTGATAAGTGTGTTACTGAAGTCCCTCAGGTAGGTACCGCTGGCTGAGAGCAGCCGTTTTACTGCCTTCCCCTAGAAAGAATAGCTGTATTTGTCTTTACTTAATCTTTCTAAACAGAGGGTCTTAGCTAACTGAAGTCAATGAGAAACTTAGCATTGACTTCAATAGGTTTTGAGTCGGTTCTTTAAGTCGTTATTATTGTTACGTTTTGACATGAGTATATTTGCACTCAGAAGGTGGCAATCAAACCTGGATTTTTTCCTTCTGTTATGTAGTGCTTATTTTAGTTGCTCTTAATACATCCTAACAATTATTCCTTCCTGTGCATGGAGCATCCGTATGATTTGTGTTTCTTTTCAGTACTTAAAAGTAATCTTTGTTTTCTCAGGCTTTTAGGTGGGACACTTACCTTAATCCTCTTATGTTTGTATGCCTTGAAGTCATGGTGCTTTGTATGATTTAGGATTTCAAGAGCCTGACTTAGAATCTTGAGGTCAGCTTGACCTTCTTTGTTGGGTGGTACTTTTTTTTGCTACCACAATTGTGAGTAATTCTCAGAACTTTTTCTGAGTCTCCAGCCCCAGATTGCTTCCTTTGTCTCCCCCCAGACACATGCACACAGTTTTTTCTTTTTATTTTTTTTCCTTTTCTCTTTCGGTCTTATTACTTGCCTGTGATATGAGGTTGTTCAGCAATTAAAAATATCCATCCCATCTTAGCATAATCCCATTTTGAATCTGTATCTCTTGCCTTGTTTAGCACAGTGAAATGTTAGTCCTTGACAAGTAGGACATAATATTCTCATTTTGTAATTCCTTTACGATTGGGTTATTGTGGTTTTATTGGTTTATTGAGTTGCCCTTTAGTGTGCATGAAATATTTTTTTCATTTGCTCCTTTCAGGAAAAAGAGCATTGTTCATCTGAACTTAAGAAAGCAGAGGGCATTGATCATTTCCTAAATCAACTACAACATTATCTTTTTTTGTATGTGTTTGATTCATACAACTTACTAGTTATGACTTCACTCAAATATTTACCTTTTTGGCTGATAACCAGGTCTTAGGTTTTTATAATATCAGAATATAGTCAGCTAAGACAAATTGATTCAGACAGTTGTCACAGAAGTATTTAGCTAAAATTACTTCAAAAGTTTCACACTGCTTGACATTGCAGTACTGTCTTTGAAGTGTATACCCTGAAAAATATTTGTTATTAACAATTCCAGACAGGTGTTTCACCAAAGACATGTGAAGATGTGTAGAAGAAGAGATTAATATTTTGCAGTAGGTTTAGCCTCTGGAGGAAATATTTGTCTTTCTTGTTTGGAATTCCACTTGTCACTTCACCAAAAGCTTTGTTCACAGTCAGGTTTTGTTCTGAACAAGTGAATTTAAACTGTATTTGGTCATAAGAATTAGTACAACATATGTCTGGGTGTTATTTAATTAGCTGCTGTGAGATAATTGTAAGGCAGTCTCTCACAGGCTATGGTTCTGCTTTCACGATACTTAAAGCAGGGTACCTAAAGCTTTGCAATTAGAAAACATTCACGTCGGGACCGAAAACACTACAAGAACCGCAAGAAACAGCCTGCGTTAGTGCCGCTGTGCAGTCAGTGAGATCCATCCCAGCTGCGAGAAGCCCCTGGAGCCTGGAGGGGGACAGGGCAGGGGACGTGACATCCAGCCCTGGCTCCGACACGGGTCGGCGGGGCCGGGGACGTCCTTCTGCAGCTGCCGCTCCGGGCTGCTTGGGGTTCCCCTGCGTTCCGGTAGTGGTCAGGGGTGGTGACTGATGCTGGGGCTTGCCGTGCTGGGTAACGAGCCTGTATGTTGTTCAACAGTCTTCTTCGGAGCTCTGAAAGGCTTTAGGACTACATTAGGCAGGTGAGGGGCGGGAGGGGACCAGCCATGGGGTCGAGATGCAGCGGGCTTGCAGCTGGAGAGAGGAATAAGCCTGTGTAGTGGTTGCCCGTGCTGCTGGACCACGCTGTTGAGCTTTAAGCTGAGGACTGACTTGACTGAATTCCTGTTAGGCTTAGATAAGTGTTTAAGGATGTGGCTGAATCACAGCCTTGCTACCTGTTACTTTTTATGATTATGAGACAGAAAATTACTTTAGATACTAGAAGGGAAATGAGGAAATAAACCTACTTTGATTTGGACACAAATATAAGCTGTTCTGGTGAGGCGATGTCATACAAATTGCTGCAAACTTTTAGTAGGTCAAATTAAAAATGAATTGAGTATGAGTTCCCAGTTGTAAAGGTGTGACAGATTTTAAATCCCCATTTTTGGGTGAGGGGTATTCTGCAACCTGCTTAAAATGCAAAATTTCTGTGCAGACTGGAGTTAGGGGTTTGGGAACGCTGCCCACTGGTGCCGCGTTTATTGGTGATGGAAAGCACGGCGCTCACAAAATAGCTACTGAGATCAAGAGAAGCAAGGGGTTTGATTTTTCTTCTGAGCACAAGGTGTACAATTTGGGTGGGTTATTTCATTTCTGCCGTGCCCTGCTGCGTGAGGAAGGGGTGCAGCGAGTGTCCTCTGATTCCCATCGCGAGCAGCCCTCATCCTCTCCTGACACGACAGGCTTTGTGCCCGGAGTGAAGAGCCTGCCTCTGCGCGGGGACAAGGTGTGGCTGATGGGTCCGAGATAAACCCTCGCACAAAAAAGGCACTGTGTCGCTGAATGGGTTTCCAGTGTAGCTCTTTAATTTCATCTCTTGGAAATGTTTCTCCTCTTTCATCCAACTGCCTTTATCTTAACTTCTGATCTGAGGAAAGCAGCAGCCTTTCAAATTGAACAAACCGTGTTTCAAATAGGCTCTTCTGCTTGTGACAAGATGTACCTCATTTTCTCTGCAAGCCCTCAGCAAGGTCACACCTTTTTAATTTATTTTCTGTAAGAAAAGTCTAGTTGCATGATAGAACAAGGCCAGATCTAGCTAGAGGTCATTTGTTGAACTGGTCATAAAGCAGAATAGGATTAGAACCATTTAATCTGTCAGAACTTATCAAGCATAGTTCTATTAAAATGTAGGCTTCATATTTATAAAGCAACATAAATAGCTGCTCTAAGTTGTGGCCTATTCAGTTATAGTAAAGGGAATATTTTAGGGTTGGGGTTTTTTTTTCCTTTTTTACTATGAGTGGCCTTTCTTTTCCTTTTTACCTTTTTCTTATAATTATTAGATGTAAAATTCTTCGTAGTACCAGATGGTGCCATAACTTGTATTTTTTTCCATTTCTGAAAGGAAATCATTCTCTGTTTTCATCTCGAAATAATTTTTGCACTAAAAATGTGGATATTCTATTAATGTGTATTAATACAGGATTAACACACATGTAACCATCTTTGTTATTTGTTTGGTGACAGGAAATTGCTGATTAGCATGCTGTCTGTATGTTGTAGAAATTAAGAGCTAGGTTGCTGAAAGACATTGCTTCCCAGTCTCATGCTTAGACACACTGCTCATGCAATGTTTACCAGTAGGTTAGTGCTTTTTTTTTTGTAACCAAAATTTTATGGCCATTTTTTGGTTAGATTTCTCATACTTCCCAGAGAGTTGTTTCCCATAAACCTGGCTGTTTCCATCCATATTTTCAAATACCAGCTCTCGACGGGCAGCTTCAGCTTTTCCCGTGCTGGCCTTGTTTCAACAAGTGGCGTCTGAGAGAGAGAGGGAGATTTCACTGTCGGAGACGCTGGAGACCTTTGCAGCGGCGATAGGCAGAGCCTAGGTCTCGCCCGGGTCTGGGGGGCTGTTGGGGGCTGTCCAGGTGCCCTTGCTGCTCAGGTTTTCTTCTCGTCAAGTCCATTATGTCAAAGGCCTATCTAAACTTCTTCGTTTTACATCACGGATGCAACAGACCGTAACATCTCCTCCTAAGTGCTTCCATTCCATTTGACTGACGTGTATGCTCACTACGTGTCTATGTGCTCAAAGTTTTGATGAAAAATATTGAAAAAGGCTATGTGTACATGTGAAATTCCTAAAGATTTTATATATAAATATATAATTGATAATGTCACGATTACACTATGACCTCCTGCAGCTCAACCATTCATTCTGTATATATGTGGAAATATACGTGCACCACATTTAAATGCTGCACAAAAGGGCGACCTGAATGCTCTGAAACTGAGGTAGGGATCAAAGACATTCTTGAGCTCTGACAATAATGTGCTGTGTGACGATGATTAACTTGTGTATCACTGTGCAGTGTGCAGCTCTGCCTTACTAAATTCCTCTTGTATGGGTAAAATAGTGTGCTGATTGACATCACCATGTGTGGTGAGGATTAGTTATTAATAGCTACTAACATTTTTGGACCGCTCAATAGGTATCATTATTTTCAGTTGAACATAACTCATATTTTAATTCGTATGACTAAATTTACACTTACATGGAGACTGTTGGGAAAAATTACTATAGTACCACAGTAATTTATCAGCATTCAGTAATACTTTGTGGCAAACAGAGGCCTCTTCTAATAAATTTCATATTTTAAAATAACACGCAGAATTTTAGAATATTGGAATAATACCAAGATTGTATGTTAAAATAGCAAGCCCTCAAATATTGAAGGAATACAGAAAAGGAAATGGAATGTTGCTCTTGTTCCCATTCAAAATTAAAGTGATATAGGGTATCTCTTCATGTTTTCCTATGAACGTAGCTCTATGTTTAACAGAGCATAATCAAGGACAAATTGGTTTTTGAGGGTTAATTCCTCCCTGTGTGAGAAATCAGGCTTAAAATGCAGATGCGGTCAGAATGTCAACTAAGCAGAAAGCATCTCATCTTTCTTTGTCAGACTAGGTTTTGTATTTTGAGTCCAATTTGATAAGATTACCAATAAAATCTGTGGTCATCTTTCTTCTGGCTAGCCTAAGGAGCTCCCAGCACCAGGGCAAAGTGAGGTGACTCTGCAGGAATGTCGGTGTGACTTGGCTGACATGAGCCGCCCAGCTGGTCTGAGTGAGGAGCTTCACCTCTGAGGCTGAGTAAGTCGAGTTATATCTGCACATAAGCCTTTGCAGAGCCCGAACCTTGGTCTGGCATCGCAGAGAGGAAATAATTATGGGATTCCATCATTGTGTTTCAGGGTTTCAATTAGGAGTGTAATAGAACCGAAGTTATAGGTGTTTATAAAATGATTGTTTAAAATACTGTCTCCATATCTTTGCACTTCTGTTTCCAACAAGAATGTTTTGCGTTCACTGTCTGAGCTTCTCACTACACGCTCACCACTCTGCCAGTCCGATGTCTTTAGGTCTTTTTGCTAATCCGAAAGTGGCCTACCAGAGGCATTCGTATGGAAAGATGATATACGGTGCACTCTTTTTACTATTTCTTGTACTGAGACAAGACCGTCTGTTGTCTTACAACTACCCACATTTCTTAAGAGTGTTGAGGTTAAGTCCCGACTAATATTAGATTGACTTAGACCAAAATTATGCAAAGTGCTTGAGCTCATGCTTAAGTTTGGTTGACTTCAGTGAGACTCAGATATTTTTAATGAAAAGAGCAAGAGAACCTGGGCGTCAGTGCAGTCATGAACTGATTGCTTACTTTTTTGACCTAGTTGATTACCATTTGGGGAACTCAGGTCCAGGGGAGAAAAAGTGAAACAAGGTTAGGCTTCAGAGTGCGAAAATAATTTAAATGGACTCTTTTTGATTAGTAATGTTTCATGACTTTCCATTCCATAAATTACTGTACGGAGGAAAAGCGAACATTCTTGCTGCATACAGGATGATCCTTCTTGTTTAACATAGCTAGCGTTACAATGTTTTTAGTGCGTCTTGAAAATATAAAGTCTAGTCGAAGCTACCTGCAATGTCTTGGATGGTGTATACATTTGTTTCTTCCTTTTTTTTTTTTTTTAACATGTGTGAAACTCATTTTAATGAAAAGCAGTTCTAGAATGGGAAGGAAAAAAAAAGATATTAAAATTATGATTTAATTAGTTCATTGAAACTGTTTCTCAGTATCCTATACAGCTGGTAAAACTATCACACATTTCTCTTGGTTAATAAAACCTGTGACATATTTATGATAGAAATAACAGTTGTACAGAGCAACAGTAGTATTAGGGATTCCTAACGGCCTCTTTAAAACACAAATGTCATACTTGGAAACATTTTGAATTTTTAGCTTTTTTTTTTTAGTCGGAAACTCTTCTTCCTCAACATAGTGCTATTTCAAACCGCAAGAGATAGAATGATTTGTAAAAGCTGTTCTATATTATTTGGGTAGGCTATGAAAAAAACATGAAAGCCTAAACAAGATCAAAAGTTTATTTATATCACTGGCTTATTTCTAGTGAAAAGTCCTTTGACAGATCTCTGTCAACAAAAAAATTGCTTTAGCCAAACTTATCCTGATTTCAACGTTACTGTAGATATTACAGTTGAATTAACTACTGAAGTATTTCATAATTTATTCCTGCTTCCTGGTAACTCGATGTTTTCATATTGTATAATGAGTACTTGAATATTTGTTAATAAGAGAGCGTATGAGAATATGGGGCACTCCTTCCACAGAAACATTTTCTAACTTACCCCGGTCAAGAAAGTTCAAGAAACTAATAGCACGTTTATTCTATGTGCAGGAATAAACAACTTTTCGGTGTAGGTACAGAGAAGTGTGTAAATAAAATAGGAATTATATATGAAATATATAAATCATTGTATTTATCTTGCCTAACGTTAGGTACCTTAAAATTGAGCACCTAAGCAATGATACAAGGCTTCCTCTGCAGTCAAGCAACAGGAAGGCACACCTCCACAGGGCAAACTACCCCTTGGCAAGGGTGTAAGCCACAGCATGGTTCAGTTCTACAGGGGCTTGTCTTCATTGGCTAGGCTGTCCAGTAAGGCGAGATGCTTAACTTTTGGATGACTAACATAGGTGAGATGAATCCTGTTTGTAATTTGTGATGTAATAACATAATTAGATTAATTAATCTATTACTGTTTGTTTGTTATAATGCTCTGTGGAAAGCAGAAATAAAATGCAGGGGGACTGTCGATAGTGTAGAAAAGATGGAGGCAGAAAATGTCAGAAATAAGAGCACAGGTATGAAAACTTTGCAATCATATAGATAAAAATAGTTTTTGAAAGGGGGGAAAAAAGATTGAACACCGAGATAAGCTGTTGTGTGCTCAGATTGGTGTCCAACTTTGAATTTGCCAAATTTGCAATGAGAGAGATTAATTCTTTTGAAATGTACAGGCAAATTGCTGCAGGATCTCCTTGTATCATCCAAAGGCAATGTCTTAGGCTAACATAAAATGGCACCGTTCATTGGGCTGTGTTAATCTTACCCATGTAACATCTGTGGATTTCTGCTGGAAGTTGGATACTGTGCTCCGAGACACCTGCGCTGGGCACAGAGTAGGATGAGGAATGTTTGCTGCTGCCTTCCAAGCCCTGTGGAAGATTGTATGTAGGTGAACAGGTGAGCCTGAAGAAATCTGTGCTATAAATATTGATCAGCATAATTTAGATTTCATGGACCTTTTCTTAATAAGAAAACTCAAGGTGGATAGAGTCAAATAAGTGTTAGTGTATGAAGTCAAATAGCACTTAGACTCCTAAAATATACTACTTGCAGGAATCAGGACCATACTAAGTGATTAAACTTTTCTGTTCAGGGCTAGCTAATGCTGTTGCCTTGAGAGTCTGGGTAGTCTTCATTAAGATCGCCAAGTGTACGGCTTTGAGGTAGGATCCAAAGCAGACCTTTATTTCTAATCAAGACTGTAGGAGCAACATCATAGATTTATGCTGCGTAACTGAAGGCTATTGTCCATTGTGTATTCGTGATGTATATTGTGGATACACGCTTCCGTGTTGCAGTAACAAACTTTCTAAATACCCTAGACAATGAATCATTGCGTTTCCTTGTTCCTATGTCACAACATATCAAAATATGTTTCTGTATGCCCCTGCTCCTCCTGAGTGAAATAATAGAAGATACATGGACTTCCCAGAGAAACTGTTGCTGGTCACCGTGATGCTTTTAACTGACCAAAAGGAAGAATTAGTGTGGGAATTTCAGTAGGTAACATTTTTGTGAGGGTGGGGATTGGAAAATGTAGAAATACCCTGTGGTATTTCATCAATGTTTTATATAGTAACATATTTCACAAGAAAGTTTTATTTACTTAGGCAATTAAGAAGCAAACCTTCCTGTTCTGTATTTGGCATTCTGTCCTAGAACCAAACGCCTATGGCAAGTTATGGTCTGTTTTAAAATACAAAATGTAAATTGGAAGAGAGCTCAATGCACACCTGCTCATCTCCCATCAGATAGGCAAGCAGTATGCAAAATGCAAACTGCAAGCAGCTGTAGTGAAGAAAAAAAACCTGAATCAGGACATTCAGAACTAAAACAAATAAAGGAGAGGCACAAAGGCCCTTGTCTTTCATCCTTTTCCACGTAAAAGACACCTTCCTTAGTACGGCGGTGGCAAAAAATAAGCATAGTAAAACCGAGTCTCGGAGTCTGTGTCTGGAAGTGGTGCGGAGGGAGAGGGTTCAGCACTTTTAGGATCCTGCTCCACATGCTGCTGCTTGTGACAAGATGATTTTTTTATAAGTTCAGACAGCGAGAGGGGTTGATACTGTTTGATAATTATATCTTATAGAAAGACTTCAGCTTCTTGATGGCTTCTTTCTTTGATTTGCAGACATTGTGATTATTGCATTTTGGCTGTGGGTCCAGCCTTTTCATGCAGGCTTCAGCAGCTGAGAAATCAAAGCTCCAAATTGTCTATTGGCTATTAATGGAGAGACTCCGCTTCCCGGTACCTTTCTTTGGTATGATTACTCCCTTTCATGCCAGTAAATGCCATGCTCTAGTTGCACCATTGGTGAATACTAAGCTCCAGTTGCTGTTTATTGAGTGAATGTAAAGAAATGTTTATGTTCGTCATTAATTCCAGATAATTATTGCTATTAGCTCATTTCATATGTTCTGCAGGCAGTTGTTATGCTAATAGATAGGCTAGCACATCCATTCATACAATTACTTGCTTACCTTATAAAATGAAAAGATTTTATCCTCCCATTCCAGTATTATCTTTAGTCTGTTATTTTATACAACTTAAAAACTTTTTATGCAACTGCTTTGATTAGTCATTTACTTAATGGATTAGAAGCAGATGCCAAATCTGCTTTGCTTTGTAAGTATTTGAGTTCTGTAACTGATTTTTTTTAAATGGCAAAATGCAGTAACTTTTTTGCCAGTTGTTAATTTTTAATAACACTTTCAGAAAAAAAAACCATGCATGTGGAATTTTTTTGAAATCACATTTACAGTCCTGAAAATTTTGTCTTATAAAAGTTATTCCCAAGAAATGCTTTGCCACAACAGAACTGCGTGGGAAAACTGACGCTGACTGCTTTCCTGTCGTTCTTTTCTCCGAGTGGTTGAAAGGTTTTGCAATGATAATTTTGCTTACAGTCTCCTTTGTTACATCCAGTAAAACACAACAGTCTGGGAGGGATCAGTGCATCAGGTTGCACGGTAGTGCAAGTTATTGCAGCTCTAACTAGTTTTCACCAGGTGCGAAAATGAAACGCATTGCATTTCTTCAGGCATTCTGTATTTTACGTTGGTAATTAATCTGTACACATGTTAGTAAAGAGAATGAAATTACTTTGGCAGTGTTCAGTAAGAGTCAGAGCACCACCTCCGAGTATTTCTTGTAATGATGGGATGATCTACTTTGGAAGATCGGGCTGGGAGTCTTGTTTGACTCTGTATTCGTGTGGCAGCACATCGCAAGGCAGAACAGCAGCATGAGGCTTAGCACTCTTGTCTTTGGTTTGCTGTGCGGAGCGGCACTCATTTGGTCCTTTACGCGCACCCCATCCTGACTTCTCCATTCTTCTGTGGTGACCCTGCGCTGTGGATTGTGGCCGTGCCTCTGCCACCACAGGGTAAACTCAGGATTGTTCATCGTGGCTCGTTCCCAGCAAGCTCCAGACTTGCCTCTTGCTCCGTCATCCAGAATCCATGAAACTCTTTCCTGAGCTAAAGGCCTTCCAGTCGTGTGCGTGGGCTTGTGTAATGCACTTGGGCTGCTGCAGATGAGAGTTAACTTCTCATTTATTTCAAACATGTTACAAGTAACGCGTACTGGTCTCAAGCGGTAGGAGCTGTTACCACGTTATGCCCTGTGAAACTCTCGGCTGCTCCTAGAACCACAGCAGAAATACAAGTCACAAGTGTCCCTACTTTGTTCGCTCTCTGTCCTGTTCCTCCTGAGCTAGGGCAGGAGGTCTCACGTTGATGTTTATTTGGAAGACTAACAACCAGTTGTGGCTGAAAAGACTTTTTTTTCCATTGTGTCTTGGGCACTGCTGACTAACTTTTTAGACGTGAGGAAATTAAGGATATGTTTGTTTATTGTTTTTGAAGGGAAGGGGTACTGGAGAAAAATATTTTAAAAATAGCATAAATTCTAGGACTTGACAGAAACATTTTCTCTTTAATAGTGTTCCCTCTCCTTCTCCCTTGAACTCCGTAACAGATGGATCAAATGAGCAGCATTACATTCACAGTCATCTTTAGTAGCGTGAATCCTGAGGAATTCAAAAGGAGCAAGTCTTCTAAATGCATTGAAAAGGAGCTCACATATAATTGACTTAACATAATCAACGTGCAAAGACGGTCACATTAATGCAAAAATAAACCCGATGTGGTTTATGTATTTGGTTATTAACTCTGAATTAATATATTGTGATTAATTTCCATTTTAAATAAAACACCTAAGTGCATAGCAATTCCTGGCAAGATGAGAAAGGCAAATAAAAAGAATGTATTAGTAGGAGGGGTTATTTTTTTTGTACATAAAGTTTATCAAAGGGGAATCAAACTGAACCCTGCAGTATTCATTCATATTTCAGCTGTAAGCTCTCATTATCTGGTGTAAACTAATCTAGATCTCTCCATCTGGCAGTTGTGAGGCGAAGGAGACGAGTAGTCAAGAACATTATCAATCAGTTGGAGCCCAGTTAAGTACTTCACTGTAATTAAACTTGAACAGCATTAAAAATTACATGTGATAATTGAAGGCGAGGTGATTTCCAGTGTAGTACCTCCAGCCTGTTTGGTGAGTATGTTCTTTTATGAATGTATAAATATTGCTTTTAGGCTTAATGCCCACATACGAGCTGATACGCAGAGGAGGTCATCGGATCTCTCTCTGGTGTAAATGTGCACAGTTGCCGTGAATTCAGTGGTGATACACTAGTGCAGGGTGACTCAGGACCTTGCCAAGTCCATAAATATGAATGTCATTCTGTGTGTAACACCAGCTGTGTAAATCTGAACCATTAACATCATTACTGTGTATTTATCACTGCCAGACTAAAAAAGCTGTGAAGAAACAGCTATGGTTGAAAGCAGTTAATTAATTAGCTTAAAGGCAAGATTGTGGCTTATCTTAACACAGCTATGTAGGCAGATGCAGACTGCAATGCACCTTTTTCTCTCTGTCCTGGTTGTCCTCAGTTGTCCCCATGTTTACTCCAACACAGCTATGCAACATGCAAAAATGTTTGCAGCTCAGGCGTATTATAAAGATGTGAGGCTAATTCTTTTTAAATTAATTATTGCCTAAAATACGTAAGGAGAGAGGAGAGCTCAGTTCCTCAGGCATCGATATATTTTTTTCAGACCTGTCATCAAAAGGAATTTTTCTTATGTACGTGGGCTGGGGGGCACCGGGCGAGGGGGTCCTGGGACATGTGGTTTTGTGAGGAGTTACTGGGTTACATTCTGTGTCTAGAAAGTACCTTAGAGAGGGATCAGGAGAAGAAGTTGGGTATCATCAACTTAGGCAAGGAAAGGTGAAGAGGCCACGTTTCTTTCCTCTCAAAGGTGGTGTGGAGCTGATGTGCCTCTGCAGCAGCTGAGGAAATCCACGCCTCTGGCTGGAGCATCCATGTAGCTATCTAATTTTAGTTTCATATATAATCATTCAGTAAAGTGCCAAAAACCTGATTTTAGGTTGCTGTATTTCACTGGAATAGTTTTAGACATCTGGGCTAAAGGGCATCCATAAATGACTGCAGTGTTTTATGTATGTATCTCTTGTGTGGAATGAGTCTTTGAGCCTTACGTGCAGGTTATGATTTCAGGCATCATAAATGGTCACTTTGATATTATCTTGCGTCTGGAAACCCATGTTTCAGCACTAAGCTATCACGTTTTGTATTAAAAAAAAAATAACATTTTGCCACCAGAGTTAGGTTCAAAATGGCACCATCGAATGAGTGTTAAGGTTGTGTCTTTGCCTGTCATACTAGATGTAACACTTGTCAAATAACACAGATGACCCTTAAGTGTCTTCCAGGTATCTCAGGTCTAGAGGGCAGGTTAAAGTACTGGATAACTCTTCAGAAAAAATATTTTCTACTTATTGTTTTTTACTGAAACAATCAACCTGCTATCAGAACAACCTACAGACAGAACAAAAGCAAACCCCAGGAAAAGACGCTACTTCTGTTCTTTTTGTTAAAAATAAATCCAAGACACATGCTTTTGTCTTGGCAGGTTTATTTCAAGAGCGATATCATGCTGTCATTGTGCTTTCTGTCCATTAAAAAAAAAGAGGCAAATTAAGTGACAGACAAAAGAGAAATGTTAATTAGAAAGTTCTATTTATATAGATCACGTTTAACTTGTAGGATTGCTAAATATTTTCAGACTAACAGACCCTGATCCTGCAATATTATGGTGTCTGACTCACAAAATGAACGACAATCTGTTTACAAAGCAGCCTTAATCATAGGCAGGCAGAGATCGTACTGCTTTAATATTTTTATGAGGAAAACAATTTAGATCGTTTTATATATTTATTTACTTATTTTCCTATAGCAAATATAAGCTTTGCAGTATAACAAGGATCTTTTCCCCTTTGGTCATAAGTAAATATTGTTCTTTTACAATACGTGTCTTCACTTGCGGGGTCACGGAGGAGAAGAGAGGATGCTAAGCTACAATGCAACAATCTGAACATTTGGCAGAAAACTATTAATGCAGAGAATAATAATATCTAGCCCTAGGTATTTGTAAATTATACACAAGCAATTTATGATTCTTAGTCTCACGTTATTACGAAAATTGCAGTTGTGATTGTAGAAACACCGTGGTTACGTTGGTGGGAGAGGGATATATGTACATGTCTCCATTTGAACTGTATTGCCACGCAGTTTCTCCCCACTTCTCATCTTAGTTGAACGTGTTTGCCCCACCAGTGTTTTGCCTGTATGAGCACGTGGGAGGCGTCTCCTTGGAACCATTTTATTTCCATAACTTCACAGTATGCTTTCCCTGCTGGGACGTTACTCGTTGAATCAGTCAGCGCTGCTCCTTCATCAGGAGATTGCTTTTGAATTGCATATGTCGTGCATTATCCATACTGCGCTTCCCCCCATCCCAAATGATCGTGGAAGGGAAAAGCTACTCTAATGCGGGTGTTTTTCAGAGGGCATTTGTGTGGTAGGGGTGAGTGGTTTGATGTCCTGAGGCCAGGAGCAGGCGGGGGGCCGGGGAGGAGCACGGGGCTGCTGCCTGCTGCACCCTCTCTCCTTGTGCCAGGTTTGGGCTTCGCTGCTCGGCTCTGATCCTCCCTGCTTTTGGATTTCGAGATTCCTCCCCTTAGTACTGAAGTATTTTTGACCTTTACTGTAGTTGAGGAAGGGATGGAAATACTTGTGGAGAGTGTTGTGGGCAGTGAGAGGTCTTGAGGCAGTTTGTATTTGTTTGGCAGACTCATTTTTTTTCTTTCTCACTGCCTTTTTTATTTCCATAGACAGGTTTCTGTTTGGGTCATTGTCCTTTTCACTTGCACTTTCTTTTATCAGCTGCTTGTATTCCTCTTTCTCACTAGTGTGTGTGAGTAGAGCAAAAAGTTCAGTGGGGTGCCCTGAGTATGCCTGGAAGATAGATGCTACCGACTGATGTGGCTGGCCCCTGGTTTGTTTGTCACCCGGACACGAGCTCTGCTCCCTGACGTCCCCTCAAGCCATGGGCCCCGTGGCTTGCCTCTGCTGGCGCTTCAGGCATGTCAGACTGACGGAGGAAGCTTTGGCAAATGTAGTTTCTGCTGAGGGTTGTGACTCAAGGCTGCAAACCGCTTCTGAGACACAAGCAAGGCCTTGAAGCTCTCTGAATTATCCAGAGACCCGGGGACCACCGCTGTGTTGCAAAGTGTTGGAAGCTTCCGTGGTCCATGGAGGGGTCTGTGGGTGCGAGGTGTGTTTCCTGCTCTCCTTGCCAGTGCTCCAGCACCTCGGGTCTTTTTCCTCGTGGGTCAGACATGTCCATGCAGCCTTAACAAGGAGACAGCTGCATTTCCTTGATTTGCCACAGGGTACGAATACTATGTGGTGATGCCAGTGACTGTCTTGCATTGTCATCCACGCTGGCTGACATTTAGCATTAGTGATTTAGACCCTTATGGAGGATGGCAGAGCAAGACAAGTTAGATACTCAAACATGCAAGCTTAGTCTCATATAAGTTGAAGATCATTGTTTGATAGATTAAACTGAGATCTAATCCAAGTGATTGGCCTTAAACTGACAACCCTGTAGATGTTTTTATAAGCAAAGAAATAAAAATTAAAGTGCAGATATGGCTCATAGATTTGATGAAATTATTATCTATTAAATACTTTGCAAATGGGATGTTTGATACATGTAATAAAGCTGCATATTGGAGATTTAGCTCTCCAGATAAGGACCAAAGAATCTGTTAGTGCTGCCATTGCTGTTCCTGAGCTCCAGCTTAGCATCCATCCTAGCAAACCTTTTCACTGCAAAATTGTTTTCTAAGAGGATGCTTCAGTTTTATCCTCTTTTGCATTCACTGCTTTCAATTGATACCATGCTCCCTGGTCAAGCCTGTCAGAGAACTGTGTGTTAATAGCCGTCTAACTGCTTCTCACGTTGTTGTTATTTCTTTGCAAGCCTGAGACATCGGGGCTGTGTTAAGACACATTCCACTGGAGGCGTGTCATGACTGTTACTACCCCGGGGTTGATTTGATTCCTCTGCAGCAGTTTGCCAGGACTGTGATACGGATTTCGCTGCATGCACTTAAGAGCCAGCACCATGCCATAAATCCAGGTTTGGGCTGTTGGCGGACTGTGTCTGGGAGCAGAGGTGCCCTAACTGTCTTTTCATAGTAGGTTTTTTTTTTTCCTCAGGTAAAAAAAAATACAAATCTTTCATACTTAGTGTTGAGAAGCCCACTAACAAATTGGCTTTATTGAAAATCCAGACTAAATATTCATGTTAGATGTTTCTGGCATGATAATCAAAACTTAAGGCATCAGGACAAGTTGTTTCATTGTAAAAGTTCCTGCTATAGACCAGGGGAACTGTTTTGGCCACTCTGTTTACCATCATACCCTTTTTCCAGATTCCAGAGAATCCAGAGATTAAGACTTTGACTTAATCACCTTTCACTTTTCTGAATGAAAGCTCTAACATTCTGTCATGGGTTGCTCATAAAAATCTTACACTTATGTTACTTAAATATCTTATAAAAATCATGTCTCATGGTCAGATTGACTCATGACTTGCATTCTGGGATACGTTTCACTAGGGCTTGACTCATATAAGAATCAAAACAACTAAAGAGGTTAAGAACTGTTGCTGATATACCTAATTAAGTTAATAGGTTACTTATGTTGAGTGACAGGTGCCTTCAGATTTCAGGGGTCTTTAAGAACAAACCTTTGAATGTTTTTTCGTGTTTGGGAGGGCATTTGCTCTCACCTTGCAAGGCAGCTGGAGACAAAGAGGAGAATTCACATGCTGACTGCTCAGGAGCAGCCAGGTGCTTGGGGCAGGGAGACCCTGGACATCCCAAAGACATTGTCAGTGAGGTGACACAGGAATGATGGTTATTGTGCCGTGAAATCCTGAATGGATTTTATACTTGTACTACTTACCATAAAAGAGCTCGGCATGATCAGCACTCACCTTCACACCCATGATTGACCTCACCTAATTTAGATCTGAATAAAATAGAGGTAGCTTATCTTGGCTATGTTTTTAGTGACCTACAATGTGTTAGGTTTCCCCAACTGCATGAGTACGCTATTTTTTTTTTTCAATCTCTGTGTCAGGAATATATTGTTACTAATGTACAGTCTGGAAAATTTTGAACGTGGAGCTCTCCTGCCTTGGATGGTAGCTATAAGATGCTAACCATGTCTATACTCTTCAAACTATACACACCATAAACTAGAGGGAGACATAGCTGCATTGTTTTAGACTCTTTTCTGTTACAACAAGAGAAAAATCAGAAATGAAAACAGTTCTGACAGCCTGGAAGCTCACGCTGTTGTTATTAATGGGCTCTTTGGTAATAGAAGCAGAGCATAGTGAGCCAGATGCACCGCGGCCGCAGAGGAGGATACACGTCTGGGCTTGTAAAGGTGACAGAAAGGGGCACCAGAGGTTACTAGCAAAAGGCAAAAACCACAGCCTAAGAGCTCAGCTGCTCAAGTCTGGTCAGTTTAATTTTATCTTTGGTTTTGGTCTCTACGTTAAAAACTGCCTCTACCTCCTTATCAATCTGTTCAGTTCCTCAAAACATATCCATCTAATGAGTTTATATTCTTATTTATCCTTTTGCCCTCCAACTCTGCTTACCCCATGTTTACCTCTCCTGCCAAGAACTTTAGACCACAGGAATTAAAAATGGCCTTGGAATAGGACTGAAATCATACAGGTACTTTCCTCCAAAGCACTTGGGAGAGGTGAAGCTGGTACTGGTGTGATTGGTTTCTGAAATTAAATGTGGGCATCTGTTGACTCAGGAGTTCCTCTGAGGATGAAGCTAAAACACAAAATAAGATTAAAATACCCCAGCAAACCAAAACCTTCATCTGAAAAATGTGCAAAGTTTAGTGAAAGAATAAGAAATTCAGTTTTCAGAGTCAATAGTCTAATAATGTTAGGAGAGATTTGCTGTTGGAGCAAAAATAAGGTGGTGTCCTTGTATTGTGTACATCTAAATGCGAGTGTTTACTTTTAACCGTCATTTTCTCATTATATAAAGGGGAATGCCGATGCTTTGTGCTCACTACAAACCGTGTAAAGAGAAACAAAAGTCTAGTCATCAGAACAAGTAAAGGCACTTTCTCCTTACGGTGTTTATTGCCGCTTTCTTTTTTCTTTGCCTTTCCTCCCCTTGCTCCTTGATAAGAATCCTGATGGGCAGAGCACAGCATGTACTGTCTGTCGTCTAGGCCAAGGACACAAGGGGTGGATATTACAGTGCTGTTGCTTGTGTGCCCCTCTCTTCAGCTTGTAACCAGACTCCGAAGTTATCTCTTCTGGGCCCACTTTCGAACCATTACTGAGTGCTTTCCTCTGGTGTAGACTAGTTATTAGCATGAATAAGGGCTGCGTGTTCCAACCTAGGTGCAGATTGACATCTGACCCACCTTTTCATTCTTCTTCTTTTCTTTTTTTCCCTCTTTTTTTTTATACCATCAGCATCATAAGCAGCTGTTTCATTCAGCCTCGTCTCCTTGTTGGCAGAAATGGTGGAGGCAAACCTTGAACATGTTACCATGTCTCACTATAGCAACCTCAGCATTGTTGCACAGTGGTAGATTGATACCTGTCTCCTATCACATAGGAGCATCTATACAGCAGAACTTAGTTTGACAGGCCACCACAATAAAGCACCTAGATATAATCGGTTTTGCAAAGATGGTCAAAACCAGAATGTAACTGTATGTAAGCTCAGTATGTAAAGTGTTTACAGTACAGCAAATGTTATTGCCTTCATTTTATAATTTGGAAATGGAAGCACAGAGGGGAAGAGGATGCATCTATACTGATCTTAAGTGTCCTCCATCACCACAGTCAAAGGATTACTCTTCCTCATGCATTGTAATATTTTGTGGCCTATGTTAAAGACACTGGTGTTATGCTGCTAGTTTGTGTCAGTTGTCCAAGCAATTGTCTGTTGGCTTGTCTTCCCTTCTAGAATTGTTTCTTTCAGGCAGTGGAGAAAGGAGATGGAGCTGCAGAAGGGCCAGGAGCTGGGAACAAGGAATTACTGACCTGACAAGGCAGGAGCCAAGGAGAAAGAAGGCAGTATGTCTTCTTCCGGAAGATCAACTGACACTTTGGGGTTGAAGCAGATAGCCTGCAGTGGTTGACATAAAGAGGTGATGGCAGAGAGAAGGCTGGTGGTTCTGGAAGGGGGTTGATGGCAATTGTCAGCATAGGCATGACCTAAGCGACTCGCCTGGAGTAGTGCAAGAGCTTCATGGCACAGAGAATTAAACCTGTTTCCCAAGCATGCAGTGGCATGCTGGCCCAATCTTTTGTGTGTGCATTTGTGCAGCATATCTATATTTAGCTTTTGTGCTGCTGAAGATTATATTTAACTCAATTAAATGAGTGTGTATTCTTTAATTGTAGAACCCAGTGGGTCAGGCAGATGACTTAAGGCTGGAGATGAAGCACGTTTTCAAGGGGATCTTTAGCTCAGGCACAATTCACATCGTATCAAGAAAGATTTCAGCCAAATGGGCGATGGAACTTTCCTTTATTAGGAAGGAAGGGCACCTTTCTCTGTCAAATGGGTACAGTTGATCTGTGGCATGGTGGGCCATACAAACTCATAGTCTATCACAGAAACATTAGGACTCCTTCAAGGTAAGCCAGGCAGCTCTGCAGACACTGGCAAGGGCACTCCTGATAAATAGTCAGGACTGTTGGTTAATATTGGACACTTGCACCCAGCCTGTTGCAGCCTTTAAGTGAGGACTTCCATGGGACTCGAGGTGATGGAAGAGTTTTTGTGGCTGTGGAACAAAACATTGTAGGTGAACATTACACAGTTTTTCATGGGGCAATTTTCCTATGTATTCATTTGCATTTAAAATTGGAGTTGAAAATAAGGCTTTTAGAAACTTTTAATTTCTGTTTAATTATGAGAATTTAACTTCGGGGTCTCTATCTGATTTAAAGGAATAATTAAAATTAAGTATGGCTGGAGTGATTTTTCACAGTTTTTCTGCCTGTCCTTTAGGACTTAATAGTAAATTATTTGTGGCTAGGGGTGATCTATATGTAAATTCCATTAAGAATGGAATTTTGTTATAGAGAAATTCAGATTATGAAAATGACATTGCTGCCTTGAACGTCAGTAGCTAATAAATGCATTGGTTGTTACCATTACTTCTCCTAATGTCCTCAATTAAAATGATTTAAAATAGTACAATAGATAAGCAAGATCAATTAATTTTATAAGATGATCAAAGGAATGTAGTTCTGCATTGTAAACGCTCTAAATGTGATAATGGCTTTATCAGGCGGGAAAATAATTTGAAGTAGCTTAAACCTTATTCATTTTAGCTCAAGGGGCTTTTATTTGTAGCTAATCAAATGGCCTTTTGTATTTGCTAAGGTAGAATTTTCAGATCTTGTGCATTAATTTTACAGAGTAAATTTCAGACATTTTTGAAAGTAGCCAAAAAAATTCTCAGAGGGCTATGATTATAGGATCCCGTATAATCAAAAAGAACTTGATTATATTGATGTTCCTGAACAGGAATCAGTTGTTTGCATTTACAATTTTTGAGAACATTATTTTAGATTGCTTTGCTGCAGCAGCACTTACTTGATCAAGCTGTATAAAGCGTCAGCTGGGACACTGTGCCCAGGTTTAACTTCCCTGTGACTGACGTTTTACATAAATGGTTAATTATATGGAATTTCTCAGGTATTTCACGTTAAGTTTGTAGACTTGGAAATGAAATATCTGGGTGGTATGATAAGACTGTACTTGTTGATGATACATCTAAAGGTGCGTTTGAAACCATGGATGAAGGAAGTGTCATATTGTTGACATAAGGGTGGGGGGAGAGGTTCACAGTCCTGGGAGATTTCCTCTTTCATTTCTTAATGATCATCTGTTTGCCATTAATCAAATCACTTGTCCCCAGTGTGCCTTACCTTACCCTCTTATAAAATCTTTGACTACAAGAATGTGCATGAGAGGTAGAACAAAATTTAACCAGGAGATCCTAGGCATGGAGAAACACTAGAAGATGACCACAGGCAGTGTCCATCTTCATGTGTTCGGATTCTATGGAGTCTTGCCTTATAGACAATTGTTGACCAGCCTCTGATGGAAATATTTTGGCCACTCTGTCACCTGTAATAATAATCCTCAGTATTGTGTCACCTGTCCAGATTTCATCATCTTCCTGGTGTCTGATAAAAGGCCCTACAGGGGAGCAAATCAGGTCTACGCAGCAGAAGTGGTACTTCGTGGGATGTAGATAGGGGAAAAAATGTGAGGAGAGAGAAAGGCAGCCTGTTCTGCTCAGTCTGTTAGAGGATGTTGCTTTTCATTTTGATAATTTGCACTTCAGAATCCTGCTGAACACATGGGCTGTGATTTGATATGTGTCATATTTCACAGTTGTCTAAATGGGTTTCATGCATGTTTGGCATCTGCATTCTCTGATCTCTAGATTAGTCTGTGATAAAGCAGTTTGAAAATATTTACATGCATTTATTTAAAAAAAAAAAAATCCCAAAACAAACCCCAAAAGATCAGCATCCTCTCTGGGGTATAGAAAGAGAAATAGGAAATGCTCTTTGGGACAGAACGTGGGTCAGATGGCATGAGAAACCCTTTGCATGGGGACGGGGGGTGAGACAAGGGCAGAGGGAAACGTGGGATGGGGAATGAGGGACAGTGGCGTAGGGAAATGAGGCTATGGAGAACGTACATCCTGAGCACATGGTGCGTGGAAAGAGGGAGGAGAATGTCAGAGCTGGCGTGAAGTGAGAAAAGGGAGAGGAGCGCAGGCTGTGTGAGCTTGCACACGGAACCTCTGGCCGGAGGGACAGAAAGAGGAGGTACGTTCATGTGGTTGCAGAGGAGCACAAGTAATTGCAGGTTATATATGCATTCCACTATGAAAACAAAAAATCTGCAATTTTTAAAAAGTAACACTTTTAGATCTTAGATCCACTTCTGAATTACAATCAATATAAAAGCGCTTTATCTAGAAAAGTGGAATAACTACATTAAAAGGAAGTCCACAGGAAAGAGAAGGGCTTTTCCCAGAATCAAGGACAGAGCCAAGAATAAAATCCATGTTTCAAAGTTCAGGACAAGACGACTGAAAGAAAGACCGAAAGCCATAACATGATGTAATCCTCTGCTCTACTTGTCAAGTTCCACTTGAACCTCGGGTTGGTTTCTTGTGCCCTAACCCCCCTTCATTGGCAGCTGTTTCAGGATCTCACTGCTTTGCTGGTTAACGACCTTTTTCTAATTTCCAATTTCCTGGCATTTCTAATTGCTGACTTGTACTTGGTGCTTTCAATTAAGTGATTCTTTTTCCTCCCTAGAGCCTCATTTCTGCTTACCCCTCCCTCCCCACTGGTATTTACAGACATTATCCACCCTGCTTTGTTTTCGTAGGCTAAAAATGGCAGAACTTGTTCTTCTCCTCTGACTTTGGGCTCTTTTCTTGATCTTCTTCAGCTGTTCTAGTTTGAGGCTACCTCTCCAGAACATGAGTGATCAGATCAGCACTCGGTGTTGCTGATGAGCCTTTGCCGTGCCCTGTATATGGAAATCTGTACTTTGCTATCTCTGTCAGAGGTACCTTTCTTTAAACAGCGTAGAATCCTGTTTGTAATCGAAAGAACTCTTGTGCCGCTTTGTCTTTCACCTTGATGTGGTTAGCAGGAATGCTTGTGCAACCTGTGATGTGCATACACATCATAAAAGCTTTATAAAGAACTATGTTCTTTTTTTTTTTTTTTAATATAATCACAGTTAGATACACTGGTTGTAAGTGCTTTCTAGATTTATCAAACAAACATAAAGTGGTGGTGGTAGTGCAATGTTTTTCTCTATAATGTCATAGTAATTTTCCACAAATTTTCATAGCTTGCAAAATAGTTTTAGGCAGTGGCTAAAATGACAGAAGCTATATTCTGAGAATATAGCGAGTATGGAATTGATTTCCAATGAGGAAAACCTCTGGTTGTGCTCTCAGGCCCTCTGTTGAAGCGAGGCGTAAATTTAGAATACGGTTTCACGTGCTTATGTTGCCCCGGACCACGGTTAGGTAAGCAGTCATCTACAGTTTATACTGGCACTTGGCTGGTTGGTTTGTTTTTCATGTGTTCTGGGTAGGGTCTTGCAATGCTTCAGCTGAAGCCTCAGCAATAATGCACTTTCTGTGCCTCTATATGCAATGCTCTGGTTAAAACTTTTCCTTGTTTTTTTTCTAGTGCGGTTTCTTAACAAGTAATTAATGGGTTTTACTTGTCTACATATTTCTCATCTATAATATTTTGCAGATGTCTTCAAGTTGATGCGCATGCTCTCTATTATTTTATTTTTGTTGTTATTGAAATAATTGAGCAAAACGGGGACCACAACAGAAATCTCCCTGGGATCAAACATAAAGCTAACCTGATAACCACTTTTTTTTTTTCAGTCGGCTCTGTACCAAATTTCTATTATTTTAACCTGAACTGTTTCCCGAAGTTGTGTTGCAAGGCATTTTCAGAAGTGACTGCTAAAAGCTCTGCTAAAGCCGGAGTACCTGCGTCTTGTTCTCCCCCGCATCTAAGCAGCTAGAGGTCAGTTGAAGAAAAGTTTTTTGTGGCCTAACTGGTTCAAAATAAAGTTCTGTATAGCTTAGTGTTTTGTCTCCTAACAGCGGCCGTCAGCAGTTCAGCAGTAAGACTGGCGCAGACATGTTACATCCTCCTGTATCTCTCAAACTTTGCAGCTCGGGTTAGTCCCTGGCTAGACTCATGAGCTTCACCCGCTGCCTTCTCCTCCTTCCACCGGAGTGGAGAGGGGATCAGTCCCCATCCACGCTCTCTACCACAGCTGATACAGGCCTCTAGCAAAACCCTTCGTCTCTCTTGTGTGTTTTTGTTGGTTTATTTTTAACTGAGGATAGTAATGTTACATACAGTATTCAAATCTTGAATTTTCTCTCATTTGCTAGTAATTTCTCATACTTTGTTTTCTTTTTTTCTGACTGCTGCTGAGCACTGGGATGATGTTTTTGTGGATTTAACTATTGTAACACCAGGTTCTCACTGTGGAGCAGCACTGGTCAGGTTAGTTTCATATTGTGCGCTCTTGAGAATCCCAAACTGGTTTTTGTTTTGGTTTTCTTACTGCTTAGATGCTTAGAACGTGGTTCTTCATATGTTTGCTATAGTATCAGACCTAGACTGACTGATTTACAGTTTTCCAAGTCTTTCTTAAATCCAGATACATATTTATTTACCTAGCCAATATTTAGTGGCTTACACAAAAAGCTTCAAAACGTGAAATGAGCATGTTTGACGTACAACATCTGCCTGAGTATGCAGAGCCAGAAAGAGCTCCAATATGTGAACTGGTCTTGTTGAGCAAGACCAGTATCAGGTCCCAAATGTGTGCTCCTTTATTCTTAGAATGAGGAGGTACCTTTTGGTGTGCAGGTCAAAGGAGGGGAGAAATGTAGGGAAAATGAGGATCAAGTATGGGGCGATGGGAAAAGTATGCATTGTTGCAGCACAGAAAGTGTACAAGCCCTGAAGAATGGACTAATGAGGCATTTGAATTTCCAATTTGTTGGAAGAGAAAAGTCTTGTTTTTCCTGTTGCTCCCCAAGACGTTACTATAATTATATGCCACTTAAGGGTCATGCACACACAAATACATACATGGGAAAAAGGCGTATCTGCATTTTTAAGCAGGTACATAAGGATATATGGTAAATAAAACAATTTTTAAAAAAAGCTTGTTAATACTGGATTATCATCATCTTTGCAAGCTGCCTGACAAATTATCTTCATAGCACAGCCCAGCAAGTATTAAAGTGTACATCAAGAGGAGGAGGTATTGTATTGAAATTGTTGTTTGCTACGTGGGCTTGCATTCAAATTAAGTCCTCTAATACAATGACCAAATGAAATAAGCCTGGGTCAGTCACACAACTCCAGTATGTGTTTGAGCTGAAATACTGCACTTCATCTGCAGTGTAATTCCATTTGTGCTATTACATAATTAAATTGAGACTTGAATCACGCGTTTTAAAAGATTATATGACCATATGCAGCTTGAACAAGGGCCAACTTTTGAAATAGTGCTCTTTTCACGATGCCTTTCTGTTAGGTTTGTTGAGGGCTGGGGTTTCTGTTGAGGGTTTTTTTGGGGGAGTGCGTGTGTTTTGTGGGTTGGTTTTTGTTTTTTTTTTTTTTTAAATCAGAACTGAATGTTGCCAACAGTTAATGAATTGATATGATCTAAGCCTGGAGTACTTCTTTATATAATTCAAAATCAGCTTTGGGAAAGGAAAGGGGGAAAAAAACCCCAAACAACAAAAAAACCCAAACACTGTGAAGCCCCAAATGTGTAAAGCATGAAATAATGACGTCCCCACTCATATGGGAATGTAAACTAAAACTGCAGAATGTGCATTTATCAAATCATACTCTTAATTAGGTTTTATCAGAATGCTTTATAGTCAAGGTTTTGTTGAATAATTTAATTATGAAACGGTACACCTGATTTTCAAACTAAGCCAAATTATACTGCATGAGATAATCAGACAGTATGAACAACTGACTTTTACATACTTGTGTAAAGACACGTGCTTTTGGGGAAGAAAAAAATAATCCCGCCAAACAAAATAACCTCTCCCCCTTTTTTTTTCCCTTGCAAAGAAATTCACCTTACAAGCTTTCCAGAGTGGCCTGGCCTGGTGAACTGTGGCATCTGACACATGGGAGGCAAGCCAGGCACAACTCGGAGCTGGGTGGTGAGGTTAAACTGTTGTGCAACAAATTGCAATAGGGGAATTGTGTTTGATGGTGAAAATTCCTTGAATTCAGGTTATTTTGTTAATTCTCACTGTCCTGAGTTCGTGAGGTTTTAGTGCTACCTAATTTAAGTCTGACCTGTAGCCTGTATATTGCTTGTAACTCAAACCCTGAGCTCTACCTGAAACCTGATCCAACTCCAAACACAGCTTGTACAGACCTTATCAGAATGAGAATACGAGTGGTGGTGTTTCTGAGGTTTTTGAGACAGACTCAGAGAGGAGCTAGAGCACATCACCTTATAATAACATTCTAACAGAAGTCAGCGTTGCTGAGCAAGTAAGGTGTGTTAGATTTTGTTCTGGTTTGTCACAGGTTTTGGTTTTTGGGGTTTTTTTGGTTGGTTTGTTTTTTGTTGTTTTGTTGGGTTTTTTTTTCCCCAGAGAATACTTTCAACCAGGTGTGTCTATATTTCCAGCCATTTTCAGCTAGTACTGGAGTTTGTAATGCTTTAATATAACCAAATATATGCCCAAAACCATGGGACACAATCAGGGTGGAACAGGTGATACCACAGCTTCTGGGAGTAAAGATTCTTGCTTTGGATTTCCGGTACTGCTGTGTCCAACAAATACCGAGTGCATTGGTCACTTCAACAACTTGCAACGTGATGAACAGAAAAATTAAACATTTAACAAAGGAGGCTGCTATTCTGTATTTCATTCTTGCTATAAATACTACCCTAAGTCTGCATGGGCTCATACAATAGCATGTGTCCAGAAGGTTAGGAGACAATACTTGGGGGTCGTGGGGCACAGGAGCAACCTTTCTTTGTGGGGCTGCTTGTTCTTGACCCTGTAATATCACAGTGAACTCAGTCACAGTTATGGAAGCATCTTTTATTAATTTCTCATGTCATGCGTATAGATCCTGTAGACTTTGACCAATCGAGTCATTCCACCTTCCAGGATGCTTTCTTATCTTATGCAGAAAGGCATTGCTAGTGGGTGTGTGGGTATGCCTAGTTTACTTTTCATTCCAAGAAACATTAAAATATTTAATGCATGAGCAAAATGGAACAAGGTATTATATTTTTAATTTCAAGACATGGGATTGTTACCAGTAATCTGCATGTGGGTAAGAGGGAAGGGTCCCCACTGTTCTGAGAAATCTTGGATTTGAATGTAGCCTTAGTTAAGCTGTACAAAAATGCAATTCCAAGTTTCTCTTTTTATTGCCTGTAACTCTGCTTCATTTAACAGCCCTCACATCACATTTATAGGATGTGTTTATCTTAAATACAGGGATAGCACTGAAGTTCGCAGTATCCAAGCTAGCCAGGTAACGTTTACCGTTATCTTCATGAAAGTCCTCTTGGGAAGGGAGTGACTCTTCCCATGGGTGCAATGCAACCCAACGGAGGAACAAACTGGCCTGGTGGCCATGCTGTGTGACGTGGGAGCGTGCACGAGGGGACCAGGAGCCCCAGGTATGGTGTGTTCTGCTCTTATACCCACAGTAGGAATAGCAAACTGAAGAGACCTGATGTGGATTCTTTCTACATGACTTTAGGTACATCACTGAGGTACATATTGAAGAAGTTAAACCTCCTCGGTACTTTAATCCATGGAGAAAAACAGGCATGACTTCAGGAAGGGGACAGGGTCTAATCTTGGTGGGACTGAATCATGCTCTCGGTCCATCCCTCTTGCTCCCCCCAGAAGAGCTGCCCTGCTGAATCAGCACGGCTCTGTGCCTGCCGTTAGAGGGGAGCTATGTTTCCAGGATGGTCAGGGATGTTTGAGTTAGAGTCAGAAAGTGAAGCGTGACTTTCCCTGTCTGTGGTTTAATGTGAGACTTCATTTCTTGGTACAGTCTCATTTTGTCACACATCAATTTCTTAATCTGTTTTTTCTGGTTTTATTAATTTATTTTTTTTAGAATGAAAAACAGCTTTAAGGAGCATTAGATAGTATAAGCATCAGTCTTTGCTCTTAGTATCTGGAGACTTCAGTACTGCTATTATTATTATTGTTCTCTATTTTAGCTCATGTACATTTTACAGTGGTGGTGTTACTTGAAAAATATTTTATCCTTGATTTGTTAAAGCCTGCATTTGGAAGAAGGAGTTAAGAAATAACGTTTTTTTCCATGTGAGTGGATGTTAGAAATGCAGAAAGGCTGTAAAAATCATTTCACGTGCCTGGTATACCAATCCATGGGTGGCAGCGGGGTGTGCACAAGAGTAGACGTTATTGGAAGGCTGGGGTCTCATCCCAGTTTCCACTGAAAGTTTAGCTTTTCTATTGATTTTATATGGATTTGTTTCCACAATTTGATTTCACCAAATTTAAGTGATTAAGTGCTTATTATTGCTGCTTGCAGCTTAAAAATCTTTCAGAGGATGTTTTTTAAAGCAACTAAAGAACGTGATGAGCCATTCTGTACAGTGCAGAAGGAATGATATATTCATGAATAAAAGACGACAGCGCATCACTGAAAATTGGAATATATTCGGTGTAGTTATGTATTTAATCTTACTACAGGAAAAGTAAGAAGCCTTCATTGTTATGGCTGGAATGAGTATTTATTTTTACATACAAGTAAAAAGCTTTCTACTACTAAATGTACGGACAAGGTGAACTATTTGTATTCTAGGACTTAAAAATGGTATCATCGATTGAGTATCATGCTGCTTTCCAGAGCGCTGGTATTCTCTAAACCTTGGGACCTGGCTGATAGAGCTGACACTGCAGATATTGCAGAGGCAATAGCACAGGCTGAGTTCACAGCTCCCCAGTTTTGCTGCAGGTCCTTTGTTAGACCGCACAAAACTTCTACCCTCAGCAGAGAAGGCAAATGATGAGGTAGTTGAAGTTTAATCGCTAATGATTTTTCCTAAAAAGACACATCCCTAATAAATCAAAGTTCAGTACTATTATACTTGCTATGGGTACTACAAGCCCATATCTATTTTTAATTCACCTGTCCTTTCTCTCCTGAGCAGTATTGATCAAAGAAAGGCTCCTAACTTAAAATGCTTTGGTTATTCCTAGAATGCCATCTTGTTCTGCTTCAGCTGTTGTGTGGTGTTTCTGCTTAATGTGGAACATAAACCAGAAAGTCCAATCATATTTTCATTAATCTTTTTCAAGGTTGCTCTTATGTGCATAAGATTGTCAAGTGTCTTCTAAACTGATGGAGCTGAGTGGTGCTCAAAAGCCTCATAGTTGCGTTTTCAACATTTTTGCCTCACATTAAATACAGAAAACCACCACATTTTTCCAAGCTTTGGTTGGGCTAGTTAGATTTCAGAGGTTTATCTAGTCATTATTGGTCTTTAAATACAGTCATCATCATAAACGCCCCTCTGTTTCCGTTTACTCTGCAGAGGTCAAAAGATGAGGTTGGTTTATGAGCTTATTCTGCCATGTGTCACTATCGGCAGCACAATAGAACAGCAGGATGGAGAGGCAGCTCTCACCTCTCCATTTATTACTCTTGTCAACTTGGAAAGGATTTTTTACCTTGTGAAAGGCCCATCAGCAATGAATCAGTGAAGTGAAGACGACAGTTGATTTGTGAATTCAGATTATATAAAGTGACTAGGCTTCAGTGGACTGTGTAGATAAAGCAACTGTCATGATAAGGTGGCATGTGCAATTCCACAAAACCAAATTTATTGCACATTTGAGGAAATCATCCTATTTTAAAATGCCATAAATTTGAAATTGAATATAAGTTATACCCTTGAATTTTGATTTATATTTTGAATATTTTTAATGTGATGCTAAGTAGCATAAATTCAATGCTAGGAGTTTATGCATTTCTTTTTTAAGGGTCATTTTTACTTTTCTTCTGAATATGTTATCACATTCCTGATATTTTATTCCAAGCAGAAAAATAATTTTATTTGATATTTAAACTTAATAGACATCAGCAAAGATCAAGCTATGATGGTTAGAATAAAGCAAAATTTATGGAGAAAGGAGAGGGGCCACAATTTTCCTCCTGTACACACACACACTTATTAGTAGCAAATGCAGTGTTTGTTGTCAACATGTATTTCCAGATCATTAGAGATATAAATACCTCTCAGGTGTTTAATAGAGGAAAGTGAATAACTTCATGGCCTCACAGGACTCATTCATTTGACCTTTTTTTGTAGTGAGGATCCTTAGCGCTCGTAAGGCTTTTCTTTGCTTACAATTGCAGATTCCGTCAGCGCTCTCACTCTCTGAACTCTGTTGGGATTTGGGAGTGGCATCTCACGCTCAGCATCATAAGACTTTTCAGTGGTGGTGTAAAACTTGGAGGTTTTGGAGAACAATGTTCTGTTTGGGGTGGAACGTATGTATGGACCCATGCGGTCTGATGCCACTTCAAGGAGAAAAGGTCCTGGCACAAGACATAAGGAAATATTGTGAATAACCGCCCTCTTCTCAGTGGATATACAAAGTGCTGTGGAATATCCGTTACCCGTTTTTAAAAGCTGCCAAATGCTATAGGATTAGGCAAGGAATAAGCAGTCTTTTCAAAATACTTCATGACAGCTTTACATTAAAAAGAGTTTTAGGTTAAGAACATAACACCTGCTGGACTGGATCAGATTTGGATGGTCTCTCTGATATTGGTCTGCACCAGACGCTTACAGAAAGGTGCAAAGAAACCTATAATGGACAGCTATGGAAAAAGTGTCAATTGGGGGATTTTCTCCCTAAAGCAATGTAGCTAGCAATTGGCTTATGCCCTCTAGTCTGAGTTTCAGTATCACTTATAAATGTCTTTTTCCTTTCTGGTATAACTGTGGATGTTCTTATTATTCACATAAATGTCTAAGCCTTTTTGAATCCTGCTAAGCTCTTGGCTTTAATAATATCTTGTGACAATGAGTTCCACATGTAAATTTGGTAGTATATAAAAAATACATTTCGGTATAGATTTGCTGCCTTTAACTTCACTAGGCGCTTTTTTCAAAGGTTGGAGCTTTTAAAAAAACCAAGCCTTCAGAAGGCACACACAGCTACAGTAATGACTTTAATATGTTTCATTATTTATTTTTCTTCTTGCTTTAAAGTCACGAAACAAGGAAGTTCACAGGGTCTACGGGCCATCTTAAGACAGACCCTTATTCTCTTACAACACATCTGGGCATATAATGTCACTTCAGAGAGACGCCTCCTCTCATATCCCAGTCCTGCAGAGTTTAGCAGAGAGTTTCTGCTTTAGCTCTGCCTGTTTTGTTGATTATTAAATTTTAGGTTTCAGCCTGGACTTTAGAAAGCAGTGTACTTCAAAGAATTGTTGGTTTGCATAAGCGTCCACATGTTTGGACACTTACCAAACATATGGGTTTCTCTGAATCGCCTCTGCCCATAAAATGAGATGGACATCTTGAGCAATCAGATTTTTCCTCTGATATTCTTAATAACAGCAAGTTATAATCTTTAGGTAAATGCGAACAAAGATTAGTTGAAGAGTGGGTGTTGTTTACCTGACAGCTGATTTGAAAGAGGTTTTTATTTAATAGCTAGATTGGCCTCTTATAGGTTAACTAAGTATATCTGGCAAGGATACGACTTGTCATATTTTATTTTTGTATCATTTGGATGCCGAACTGATGCATGTGAATCTGAAAATGAGTCCTTTGGAGAGAACTTCTTGGGAGCTACTGCGGCCAGAAATCCCTTCTGGCACGCACCAGGTCAACATTTCCTAAGTATGTTCTAGGCAGAACCGTGCTCTCTGATGTGGTACAGGCTTCTGACCTTTCAAACAAGGCACTGCTTCCACAGGTTTCCAGACTCCAGATGGCAATAAAACCTGGGGTAAAGTTCTACCTCCGTAATATTTAAACCGCCTTCTAATTTCTCCACAGTGCCTATGGAAGCATTTAGAAAAAGACCACAGCGCCCAAAAAAATCTTTGTGGCTCACAGCCCTTTTTCTTATGTGGCATCACCAGCCGGCAGAGATCCAGTGCATCTGCAGTGGTTGGTGTTCTGGTTGCATTGGTGCCCGGGATGGACGCTCCTTTCATCATCTCCATGCTCCGACTGTAACTGCACGTGCTGGAGAACTGCAGCACAGGAACAGCAGTGTGGGTTAGGAGACTGATCCAGAAAGAAGCTTCAAACGCTAGAATAACGACCCTAATAATCCACAGGACTATGAGTTTTCTATTGCTCCGAGGCAACGACACAATTTAACTGTAAGAGAGGAATGCAGAATGAGCTAGAATCCCCAATACTAGACCAAGGAGTTTCAGGTTGTCTGAAAACAACAGAACTGTATTTTGGATTAGTCTGAATTCTGTTGCAGGGGTTGCTTACTGTGTTCGCTGGGGTGCAATGAGTACTGGAGAGACCATTCATCATTAGCATGGCTGTGAAAAGCAAAAAGTACAAGATTAATAGAGATCTTTGTACAAACTCTTGGAAGAATTTGGAAATCTGCAAAGCAAGTCATCTCTTTTCTTACTATTTTTCACGATTTTTAAACTAAATGGTAATTTTATTAAAAGGGACAGAGGAAAGATGGAGAAGACTAGTCTGCTTCGTGAAGGATAGTCCATAAACTTGCCCTTAAAATTCAAAGCATGCAAGAGTAGAAGTACCGCAGAGAGCACAGCATCCTTCCGTGTTTTACTTGTGTTTGTAGCACTCGGGTTCTCTCGCCCCAAAATCCAACTGCACCGGGCGCTGTACAAGGGGACCACAAAGCTGCTCTTTGCCCCCAGAGGTTTACAGCTGGAACGACACAGAGGCAGCATAGGGAGGGAAGGAAAATGCAACTGTATCGGTCAGGGTAAAAAGCTGGAAAGTAATTTTTCTCTTCCTGTTGGCATTTTGACAAATCACTTCACAAAAATCTTTGTTTCTTCAAACAAAGCGTGTGCGTCTCTTCTTTCCTTTAAATCTCGTCTTGTGTTAGAACTGCTCTTCAGCTGAAACGCAGTCCTGTGTTGGAGAGGATAGATAGGATAGCAGGCTGGATGTTGCCACTAGAATGTAGGTAAATGAGAAAACACTTGTGCTTCTCTTTTTAGGGGCTGGCAGCTTTGAAAACTAGCTTTCATGTGAATATCAGAAACTTTATTGCCTTGACTTGGGTGACCTCATCTACTAGAATGAAGTCATTCATCGAGCCAAGAAAGACAAACCTTCGTTCCAGAGAATTAATCAAGTCCATCAAGTGCTCTGCTTACATCTTATCTCCAGCCAGTGAGAGAGCAAGCAGTTAAAAACTTGACAGCCACCAGATAGCCTCCTGTTCGTCATGTTATGCTAACATCAAAAAGGAGCAGAGAGGCTTCCAAAAGCTCAAACTTGCTACTGGATAAGCACAGCTTGACATAATTTCTGACTTGGGGATTACATTGTTTCAAATCAAGGTATTTCTTTGAGAACAAAAACATGGCATTCCAGTGAACTTTAGCTTTTTTAAAAAAAAAACTATTAACTCTGCCAGATAGGAATGCTGAGCACATAATTGCTCACCCTGCCTTTTCATCCCAAGCTATCGCAGAACCCATAAACATTCCAATTAGGCAGCCAATTAAAATGAGAAAGAGCCCTCCTGAATTATACAGCAGTTGGAGGCTGTTCTGCCTTTCTAGTTGTCAGCCAGTGAAAGGTTTTTATTGCATTTGAACTGAAGGAGGTGAAAGAATTAAGTGAAACAGTGATGTTTGAAAGGCCCATGTGAAGGGGCAGAGCAGTGATAATAGTTCTCAGCACTAGTGACAGGGAGCCATTAGTAAGCTATGAAAAGCTTTGTTATGCTAAGAGGTGGACATTATAAAAGGTAGAAGAAAGCAGTTACTTATAAATAAAAAACCCCTTAATTTTGTTATTTTATTACTGTTATGGCAGGAACTGTATAATTTCAAAATCCGCTTATTTCATGCGATGTGTTTGGGTTTTTTTGAAGGGGTTATTTTTCAGCTAAGCTAACGCTGGCCATCCTGTTCCCAAAGTGTCTGGGGCGGAATTTTTTTTCAGAGTAAATTATTTTCTGCCAAAATGGCATCCATTAAAATATCAGATAGCGATGGAACGACACAGAGATCCAAAGTCAGGGAAGGCAAAGGGAAAAGCTAAATGTTTTGGATGCTGGATTGAAAACGTGTCATTTTGCAAAGGTGGATTATAGCGTAAAACTTTCCCTTTCTTATTCTCCATGAGGAGGCGTGGAATCCTACTAGTTCTGTTTGTGCGCCATAAAAGTCATTCTTGCTGTGCTGGTTTATGCCCTTGATTACACCGTTCTTGACCTTTGGGTGATGGCTAAAGCAGTTCCATACACCCTAAATTACCAGGTGTGAATTTACCAGCAAACTTATTTTTTTGAGGCATGCTCCACACCAAATCACAGGGCAAGATCTGGTTTTTCCTAATACCACCTCACTCTGTTCATTTTCCTGCTTTTCCCCTTGTTCTTCACCTGAGAAATGCTTTTGGCAAGGTTGCACTCCCCTATCAGGACAATCATGGTTGTATAAGGAGGAACTGAGCGGAGAGGTGTGTGGGGGGGTAGTACATGGGTTGGTCCTTCCTCTGCCTCAGACATGTCTGAGCAAAATTGTGCTAGACTGACTAATTTGTATTTTCCTTAGGGCAGGAACAACTCATTCCATATTCTTCTGAGCTTGAATGATCTTACGTTGCTTAAGCAGAAATAGTATCCCCTAAATGTGTCTCTTCAGTGGCAGATGATGTCAATTGATACCACACTTGTTTTTTTTCCCCTTTTCATGTAGTTTCAATGTACTGTGCTTAGTTTTTCAGTCAAGTTTCATCTCTCTGACCCCTCTTCATCTCCTCTCTCTTATTCACAGTGCTTTCTGGCTCATCTTCTGTTCCTTCTTGCATGCCTGCCTGTCCCTTGCTTCCATTTCCCCCGTACTTTCTGTTTTCTCCGTTAGCATTTACCATTCAGCTGGCGTCTACATAATGGACCCTGTACTGCTGCTCTTGCCTGAGCTGGGATTACTGCCTCCTCCTTCCTTACACCTGCGCTTTGCTACTTGTCACCACCCTGCCATCACGGGAAAGGGTCCGTTGAATCACCTTTCGTTTGCGGCGGTTGCACATGATCCTTCTCCAGAGCAGGGCCACCTCCAGAGCTGCTGCCCAGCGCCCCGAGTCAGAGGGGGCTCTTGGCCCCAGGGCAGGAAGGATACTGGCTGCGTTCAGATGTGTTTTCCTGGAGAGAGATAAATACCAGCAAGGACATCAAGGTGGAGACTGGGTAGGCACTAGAGCCATGAAACTATGAAATGCGTATATGCTGCAGCTTTTCAATATGCAGAATATTTATTATGAAGATGTTTTCTGGCAGCTTGGGAAGTATGACACTTTCTCACAGAGACAGTTTTATATGTTCATATGCGTGTTTTGATATGTTCTGATGATAGGCTCTTTGCTGCAGGAGCATAAAATGCAGGAGTCATTCTGTGCGTAATATGTCCTAAAACTTATACGTACATGTTTTCCCACTTGGATTTGTGCATGCATCTCATCAAAACAGGGCACAAGGAAGCTGGATGATGTTTCATAGTATCTGTGGTGCAGAAGGTCAGACTAGGTCGAACAATCACTTAGGGCACATGCATCTCTTTGTAAGACATTTAGTTTTCATACTAAAACATGGGAGTATTCATTTTCCTTTGGTTTGTGTTTTGGGTTTTTTTGCCAAGTTACCATGCGTGCAGCAGTATGTCTGGGGCAACGGCTGGGCTTTGCAGAAGTTGCACGTGCTGCTATCTGAGGAAGCAAGATGGCTTTTGCCATAAGAGAGAACAGAGGTGGGCTAGTTCGGGTTGTTTCTGAAAGCCTACTTTTAGTCACGAGCCTGGTGCTATTCATTTATAGAAATTAATTTCTAGTTTGACCCATAACTCCTACAAGGTGATAGAAAAGCTTCCAGTGGCTTCAGTGAATCTGGTGAACGTATAGCAACAGCTCTTTGTTGCTTTCTTCCTCCTTCGTGCTGCGGTGAAGGGTGCTCGCAGTACTTCGGTGGATAGGTGGAGCGTATCTGCGCGCAGGCACTGCCCGGTGTCACCTGGAAAAGGGAAATCACAGTACTCCCCTGAGTAGAAGTTTCCCACAGCGGAAAAATCAGACGTAGGGACTGCACCAGCAAAGGTAGGTTTTCAGAGCTTCCCACACCGGCAGAGAGCAGGACTTGTAAAGCAACAGTGGCATGTGGTAAACTAATTTTTTAAAAAATTGTAAAAAAAAATTCCAGAGGTCAACAAGAGTGTTTCTAGAAAGCAAGGAAAGGAAGTATTTGAGGAGCTGCTTTTTAAGTATGAAGTCATTTACAGTGATGTGCTTGGAGATACACTTCTATACCACACTGCACCTATGTCAGGTCATGCTCCCTGGAGTAGCTTCCATGTTAGATTCCCCAGCACATAGACAGTAATGAAGGAAAAATTAATCTGTGTGCTGAAGGCTGACATGACCGAGCCACGTGCACCACCTTGAGCATGACCCACACCTAGCCTGAGAGCCGATGACATTCTCGTGTACATAGATGACATAGAGCCCATGAAATATGGGAGGAAATTCTAGTGGGTAAGGAGAAGATCCTAAAACTCCTTGTGGAAATGAGGGGAATGATAATCACTTGCCAGAAATAAGAGGTCTGGTCTGATGATCTCAAGGGGACGGGCAGGGCAGAGTTACAAGTAAAGGAGAGGGGAACCAAGATTACAGAAGTACAGAAGTGCCAGATTGCTGCGGAGGCCCTCAAAACTCATCATCTGTTTTGGCAGGGTACCTCTGGCCAAGGTGCATAGAATGAAGTTAATCCCCAGTTGTGTGAGCTGGAGTATTAATTGCAGCGTCCCAGTAAGCAAATATTACCCTATCTTTGTTGTCGTTGTTGCATCTCTCGCAGTGTCCTAACTGCAAACGCTGATTTTTGTATTCCAGCCTTGAACAGCAAAAAGCACAGGCACAGCCGTACCAGGGTAGTGATTATTACCTGTGCAATTTGCTACAGGAGATTTAAAGCTCTTGATTTTATTTTTTTTGCTGATCAGCTTGTGATTTATATCCGTATCTTTAAAGCTGTAAGGCAACAGAAACTGTGCTACGATGTGGCCATGCTGCATACGCGTGGTCTTTAAACAGAAAAGTATGTGAAGGATAATTGCATTTTTCTGATTTTTGGACAAAAATGTTCAAATATATTTTAATAGTTAATTGCATTCATGTTTCAATTTGCCTTTTTTTTCTGTAATTAATTTTTAATGGTAGGAAACATGAAAAATCATCGTTATTTTGACTATTTAGTCTTGCTTGCTTCTTAATCCTCTAAATTTACTGCAGAGATAATGGGAAGAAGGGATGACATCATGCATATACAGCTGCCTTTTTAAGTGCCAGGGCCAGAGGAACCACTTATAGTAATTAGGAAATCCTTAAACAAGTGTTTGTGAAGTATTGGCTAACCCTCACTGCTTGCTTTTTTTCTGGCACCACACTAGAAAGGTTTGACCTTGAATAATTATCTGCTCACTGACTTTCTATCCTTTCCAGTTACTGGAGCACACAGGCTACTGGTTGATTGCTTTATTGTGGTGTGATATTTTCCATATTTTAAAATATAAAAGGAAAAAGGCCACACTCCCCCCTTAGACAAGCAAGAAGGTCACTGAGGTACTGTACTGAGCAGGCCCTAAAGAGTATCTCAGAAACATCAAAGATAAATTGGGTGATATTTGATTAGCCTTCTATAAAATACTTAAACTGTGTAAATTATCAATCTTTTCACATGCTGTTCTTCAAAACTTCTTTCCATTCATTTTTACTCTTTCCATCTTGTAATTATTTAAGAATCTTCCTACAGTATATATAGATATTATTTTTTTACCTTAATTATCATCACCCACTTTTTAATGTTTTCAGTTCTAGACCTAGGAAAAATTGAACAGCTCAAAGACAGTTATGAGCCACTTCTGAATATTCTGTTCAACTGATTAAAAAATACGGTGGTCTAAAAAACCTAGAGGATGAAGTGTTAAATATAGCATCTTTTTGTCTGATCCAGCCAAGTTTCAAACTTGTCATTTACACATTTTAAATTCATCTCCTTATTCAGCCTGCATAGCATTCAGACTTTGGACCACTGGATGCAGAAAACCTTGTTCACTAGTGCAGTGAGCCACTACACCAATTGGTCAAAGTCATTCTTCTCAGAATTATATTAACTCACATAACAGGATACTGTTTTTTATCAGAAAGGTTATCATATTTTTATGTGTAATGCAAAAATACATTTGAACATAGGTATAGGAAAAAATTCAAACCAAAACAAAAAAATCCAGATCCAAATATCAGCGTATGTTTCTTTCCAATGAATTTCATTTGTATTCTCTCTTCACCGTATGCTAATTTTTTAGGCTAAAATCTATGGTGATATCCTTGTAGAAACGAACGCATTATTATTTCTCTAAAAAATTTAACTTTAAAATAAACCTTAGCTTTCTTTCTGACTTGTTTTACATTGTCATTCTAGCTCCCATAATACCAAATGAATTCATACGGTTGTCATTTTTTAAAAAAAAACCCAAAAACACCCACCTTATCTTTTAGCCAAATTAAACTCTGTCATACTCGGTATCTTTAAAGGTCTTTCATCTACTCTATTATATCTAAGCGGCAGCACCCCTGTCAAAAAAATCAACTAATTAAGAAGGCAATGCTGAGCCATCACCTTAGAGGCAGTGTCTTTAGGAACAATGCTGCCAACAGAAGGGTCAAGGAAGATGACACAGCTGCCGTCTGTGTGTGGTACCCTCACAGCCCTGCACCCTTCTCCCTTCTGATCCACAGCTCGCGCAACGACTGCTTGGCCTTCGTAAACACTAGCAAGGTTAAACCTCCACCTTTTCTGTTTGGAAACTGCAAGTTTCTACTCCTGGAAACTTGTGAGACGTTACTGTAAGTCTTGTATACGCAATTATATATGGCAGCCGTGTATTAGTGGGGAAACGAAGTGGCATATATACCGTGAGGTTCCTAAGGAGTATTGCAGTAAGTTCCAAAGAGCCACCGGTACGTTTCCTCGTCTAATCTGATTACTCAGTCCAGTGGAAGGTGAGCTTGAATCGTTCTGAATTATACTTTGTCAAATCTCAAGACTGACAAAGTGAATCTGACTTACATATGAAAAATGGATAAACCCATGCTTTATTCCTAATGGCAGTCTTTCTCCAGAGATGATTGTAAATTCCACTTACTTTGGCTTAGAACACTTGCAATGTAGCTGAAAACAATTTTTTAAAACATTAAACTGTTTAAAATAGAACCAGTTCTGTCTCAGAAAAAAAAAAATCTTGCCTCATCACTGAACAAGAAAAACTGTGTTTGATGGAAGTTTAGCTAAAGGAAATCTTTGCAGTGCGATCTGAAACTTGCTGAGCTTGGGACAGTGGCTTACGAGGGAGGAGAGCATCAGTGGAGACGGCGGTGTGGTGTGGAGACCTGCTGGTGGACAGGGGAGAGCAGTTAGGGAGCACTCGCCTGCTGTTTGAGGTGATGGTGGAAGGCAGAAAGTTCTCAAACACGAATCCCTAAACCAAGGTTTCCACATTCTTTATGCAGCCTTCTAAGTGAAATTTATTTAATTTTAACGTCTCTGAGCTGCTAGAGGTGTGGGAACTTCTGTGCACATGCTTTAGTTTTGAAAAGAAACCCTTTAGTAGATGATAGCTGTTTCTCCTGCTGTTTCTACCTAATATATTAGAGACTTGATTTTTACATTTATGTAATTCTGGGGTTTATTTTTTGCACAAGGGCAACTTTAGCAAACAGTATCCAGCCTGGGATTTGGTAAACAGTATAACGCCCATGTGCGAACACCAAGCAAATCATTCTTCTGGCACATAATAGCTTAATTACAAAATCAAGATTATTTCAATTAAAACTGAAGTCAATCTATTTCTGGGATTAAAATTACTATTTCATAATGTACATCACAATGCATAACAGCTTGGGACAGGAAATGACTAATACTTTATCCAATTTAATTTAGATCAGTGGAAGCTTAACCTTGATGCCTTGGCCATATTTCAACTAGAGTTAACACCCTTATTTATATCAAATTGCTGTGAGAGACGTTCAACAACACGAAGTGGCCAGCGCCGTTGTTTTAAAGCTCACCCCACAGCCTGCCCGTCGGGCGCGCCCCCCCCCCCCAGCTCCCTGTGTCTGGCGCACCCAGTCAGCAGCTCTGCTCAGGTTTGGTCGTTCCCTGTCGGACCCTTCTCCAAACAGAGTTACAGCTCCGCACGCCTTATCCTGCAGATCTGCTGGCCCGGGCATAAATGAGAACAGCTTCCTTCCTCAGCCTCTTGCCCTGTCTCCTGGGTTTCAGGACCTTTTCTGGGTGCTGGGAGGTGGGACTGGGTGCTTTGCAGTTTTAGAATGTCGTCTCCCCGTAGCAGGAGTGTTTCCTGCCCTCCCTCCTGCAGCAGCAGAGCTCGTGGCACCCTTTCCAGTTGTCTGGGAGTAAAGAAAAGCAAAATTGCTGTTTGGACAGGTTTTTGATGCAGGTTCAGGAGTTTGACTCAACATTAAAAAGGCTTGACCGTTTGCCAGACTACTAATGTAAGTAACTGGAAGAGCTCCTAAGTGCCTTTAAAGTACAAATATTTTTAATTACTCATTGTAAAGATATAATGTACCAAAGGTAAATGGCATAGAAACAGGTTGTTGTGGCATAGAAACTTGGGCTCTTTAAAAAAACAGAGGTTTTAAAAATGAGTGTTGTTGTGGGGGCCTCTGTGCCCAGAGCAAGTTCATCCTGGGACTGTACCACTGGGCTGAATTTACCCCTCTGGTAATTTTAGTCTTGTACTGCTGCTTTAAAGAAGGAAAGAGTATATAAGAGGAGGAAATTAAAATTATCTTTTAATAGAATAACATATGACAAATACAGTTTATGATTTGTGATATCACTAGATACTTAGATGTCATCTGCGCATGTTTAAATATAGTGCATCTATTAAACCTCCAGCCTGAAATATTCTCATACTTGCATGGAAATGTTGTTTTCCTGAATTTTTCAGCTTGTGAAGGAATTGTGTTTGTTTATCTTACTTTGGGGTTATGTAACCATGCGTGCGCGCGCGCGCACACACACCCCCACGCACCCCCCCATAGCGTGTGCTACTGGAAACGAGCAAATTGCTCCTTTTTATGGATGCAGGGATGCTGGATATTTGAGGAGGTCTGGATTTCTCTCAGCCATCCAACTGTGTGTTCTATTAAATTGCTTCGTGCGGCTCTAGCAAAGTGATCCTGGGGTGGACTGGAGGCCGAACTCGGTGGCTTTGACTTGCTGATGGCACCTGGCACCGTCTCTCCCTCTACCCGCACCCCATGAGGAGGAGGACGTGTGTTGAGGTGTGGGGGGGCTCTGCCTGCAAAGAGCTGAGCTGTGTGCTGAGAGCCGCCGTAACCCGCCGTAAATTACAGCGTCCCTGAAATTACTCTAATTTGTGCCAGGGTGTATCAGCTATCTAAAAGCGCCGTGCACCCACAGCCTCCCTCCCTCCCTCCCTCCCAGCGCCTGGCGCCGGGGCTCTGCCCTGGTTGCAGACAGCGCATCCACCTTCCTACAACCGCGTCTTTTACAGTCCGTCCCCCTTCTGCGGCTTCTTTCTGTGCTCATCTTCTGCAGTTACACCAGAGCCTGCTGCTTAAGTTGTCTTTTTACAAGGAAGGCCTAGAGCATGTTAAGGTTGCGCACCCTTCTTTTAGTAGCTAACCCCAAAGCATTTGAAACTGAGGCGCGAGAAACGATCCTCCACCCGCCCTTTCCCATTTGTTGGGGTGCTGTGGTTTTTGAGGGCCCGCAGGCTGAGCGGGGCAGGGGCTGGGTGTCCCAGGCTCTGGGGAGGGCTGCTGGCCACCCACGAGGATGCTGGGGATTGCCAGGTGGCCCTGTGGCAGGGGACCCACTGGCCAACGGGTGGAGATGCTTTCTGGCCTAATTTCTCCAGCCCAGGAGATGAGAGAATTTTCTCCTGATTTTTTTTTTTTTGTTTGGTTGGGTTTTTGGCTTGTTTTTTGTTGTTGTTGGTTTGGGTTTGTTTTTTCTCATTTGTATAAAACATGGCACTAGAGAGCAAGTGGCTTTTGGCAGCTCTTCAGCTGTTTGCCCCAAGAGCTCCCGAGCCGGTCCCAGCTGCAGGCTGCTCCCCGCCGCGTCCCGGCACACAGGGCATCCCCGCCACTTACTTTATATTCCAAAGTCAAAAGCATTTCACACCTCTGAAAATCTTAATAAATTTCCATAAAATACACCAGGCAAAACACTTTAAGGTATTCCTTGCAAAATTATTATATTTTGCATTTGGTTTATCCTTTAAAAAAGACTTTTTCCTCCGCATAACGTGCGGTATCATTGATACAACGTACATTGCATCCCTCATATTAATACTCTGATCAATCACCGCTGACAATACAGTGTCTTTGTGTGAGGGGCTGTAGGACAAATGTTTTAGCTTGTGAGAAGAAAATTGTTAGCATTTGAATAGAGAAGAGCGCGGGGGAAGGATTAATAGCCTACTTTGATGGATTAGAATGTAGGGAAATTGCTCAATATTAATATGAAAATGTTTGTGAATTGGCTGTGTGGGGCTGTCAATGGAAAATGAAGGCCAGTGATTATGTCTCCAAGGCCTTATCAGTTCAGACTTGACTCTCACCAAAGACTTTTGCACAAAAGACTGATGAGAGCACTAGAAAATAGCTGAATAAGAGCCGCTACAATAAGCGAACCGTTCAGCCACCAGTGTCACGATGTCAGGTTTTGTGCCCTTTATGTAATATTGTACATCTTTAGATTAACATATCTGAATATGGATTTCTAATAAAAGAGGCAAATGAAACTACCTGCTAGACATTTTTATTTCTATAATTTTTGCTTATCTCGGAAATATGACTGGAAAATGAACTAGGGTTAGCCTTAATAAACAACTGTGTCTACAAGGGAGATTTCTTTGAGAGCATTAGGTTAAGGGTTTCAAATGTGGCTGCGTATTTATTCTTGTAAAAAAGGACTGTTTGGTCCTGAGAGACATCGTAGGAAAACTTGTTTCCTATGACATAGGTTCAAAACAGATCAAACAGTCTGTTTCTTCTGTGTCCTTCACTCTTAATAAGGTTTTAAATAGACCCCAAATGCAGAAGTATGCCTACTTATACATGTATTTAACATAACTGGTGTATTTCAAGTAACAATACATATTAAATTACACATCTTCTTTTTGGTTTATATTTTCTACTTACTTTGTCTACCTGAAGGCTGAAATAAAGCTATGCATTACTTGGCTGTTGACACGTGTCTCATGGAGCTGAACCTCCAAAAGAGGTACATTGTTAGTGAACTTCTTGGAGTGACTTACTGCTTGTAGAAATTTTATGCTGGCTTTCAAATAGATATAGAATGTATCTACTGCTAGGAGAACTTTTTTCTATTGCATTTAAAAAAAAAAAAAAGAAAAAGTTATGTTTATAAATGAAAGGCTATGGTTTTCCCCTGCTATTTTGAATATGACTTTCCTCTTCCTTTGGGCTATTAGCATCCCTTTTCTTGCAACTCTGTGTCCGATTTAGCTTTGCACTTCTCGTGAGCTGCTGACGGACATCAGTCCGTGCACGGTGATTTTGAAACTGGATCCAAAGTGGCCGAGGTGTCAGTAGGTGTTTCTGCAAAAGCCTGCTGCTCTCATTCGCATCGTTTTTACCACCTGATGTTGTTGTAAATCCCTTATTAATTAGCAGAATAAGCTCTGGGAACTTTAGTTGTTCCAGTGATGAAATCTCAATCGTTCATTGTCAGGTGGAGCCTGCTGACTGTTAGCAGGTAGCCTTGGCTAATAGATGTCATCCTCCGAGCTCAAGTACTGCCGGATTATCCGGGCTAATTTCATTTGATGCAAGTGGCCTTTATTAGGTTTGAGGGTTGCATCATGTATCCCACAAATCCTTGGACCAGTTCTGCTTCGCTTTTGTAGTTCAAATGTCTTGCGTTGTGTTAGCTGTGACCTATCCCAAGCAATCTGTTCAGAAGATAACAGGGTTAAGATCATTCCTTAGAATTATAGTGCAGTGACATAGTACTGTTATATGTTTTATAAGTGCTTGTCCTCATGGATAGATGCAAAGAAATATGGAAAAATCTAAAAAAGAAAATGAAACCAGACGATTTTTGTAAAGTTTTTACCTATTTTTTAAATCAACTCTATACATCATCAGACATTAATGAAATTTTTCTCACTCCTTCCATTTAAAAGTTGCTTCTGTCTCTCTTTTTGAGTGGTAACACTTTCCAATACAACAATTTTCTTTAAAGCTGAGCTCAGCCTTCTGGTAAAGAAAATGGTATGTGTGTATCTGTATCAGAGAAAAGATTTTGGTATAAAAGCCTGTCTCAATTAGAAAAAGACTATTTATTTTGCAAGACCTTAATTATAAATACACAGCTACTTAAAGCTTAGAGTTTTGCATGTAATTAGTAATCCAGTTTCCTTTCCTTGCTTGTAAATCACAATCTAGTGCAAAGGAACTGTTTGGCACTTGGCTATTTGTAACGTACTCTAGTTAGTACTGGATCAATAAATCTTTTATAACTGGTGCCAAGTCTCCTCAGTGGCTAAAAAAGGAATTTTGTGCACGTTTCAATAAAGCCAAAATAGAGGACTAGTGTGTTAAATATAGTTGTGTGTTAAACAGAGAAAGTGCTTAGCATCAGCACTTGTAGGAATGTAATCCACTTTTCAGACATTAGCAGCCAACCAATGAGAGTGCAAAAATATTTTTAAAATTAAAGTACCATCATGTTTTCAAACTTAACTTTCATAAAACTCTGTGGAGGTTCCTCAAAGATACAGAAAGTTCACTTGCCCAAAGTGTGAAAGCTTGCTTTGAATGATATGTACGTGGCATACATGAAATAATTAAAGTACAATGCATCATTACTAACTTAATTTAATCAGATTTTAATGTTTTGCAATAAATACGTGGACTAAGTCATTTCATTACATAATATGCGGTAAATGGGACTTCAGAAGAAATGGATACTCTTAGTGGGGAAGAACCCGATATTATTAAATCTGTAGCTGCAGTGAGTTCAGGCTCAGATTTGAAGCGGTGCCAGCATTGTCGTATTTTTAAAAATCCATTCCATTATTGCATGTTTTAGCAAGTTTATCCACAACATTTTTCTTAGGACACTTTTAAGTCTGATTTACTGGTTTTGGGTGTTATAATTATTTAAGATTCACTTAGAACCTTGTATAAATGATATCACCCATTAATTAAATTTTCACGTATAATTTTACAGAAGAAATGACACTTATTACTTTATTTTCGTCTCCTGTCCCTCTGCTTCTTTGTCTCGATAGCAGCAATTAGGAACCACATTTTTGTATGTTTGATACTATGGTTGGTAGCGATAAAAATGATTAATGATCCTCTGTGAGTAATCCTCTTGGTATATATAACTAAGAACGCATCTTTGTGGACAGATGCAAGCAAGCATTAATGTTTCTGCCTGCGCTGGTGGGCAGCTCACGCCAAGCTGGCTGGACCCAAACCGATGCTAATCTGTGAGCCTTATCGCCGCTCTCGTGTCGTGCTATAGCTGGACCGCTTTCAGTGCGGGAAAGTGAGTAAAGATTGGAGATAAGCGAATAAATTTGGAGACAAAGTACGTAAATTAGAGAGTAGGTTCACCCCGATATTTGGGACCAGCCTCGAGGTGTCTCTCAAGCTGTCCTTGTGGTGTTGGTGCCTGTTTTTCCACCTACATTGGGTGGAAAAAAATGAGTTTATTTTTAACACAGCTAAGGCCTCCTTGGAACTGAACTGCGGGTGGCTTTTCCCTACTTCCAGGTTTGCCGTTCCTTCCCGTTGTAGAGGAGACAAAGAAAGCTATAAGATGTCTGGAAGAGCAAATGCAGGGCTTTACTGGTGTCAGTTCAGGTCTGGGCTTCTGCCTGGGAGCTGGGCAGGCCAGCCGCATTTCAGGGGGTTTCTGGCAGCGAGGTGTGAATTACAGGCAATCACCCTTTGGCCACGACTGCTTTGAGCAGACTAGAAACTGTATCGTGAACCCCTGGAATTTGATGATTTGTTTGTATTTCATCTCCAGTAGCCGGAACGTTATTCCCAAACTCTCCTGGTGCTCGTCTAAGGTCACATTGGCCATGGAGGATTTTGCTCGTGCAGCAGAACCTCTGCATAATAGGGCACGGGCAGAGCCTCTGCTCAGCTAACCGGGGCAGCTCGAAGCATGACAGCAGAAAGCAGGTCACTGCCGTGCTGTGGGATCATCCTTGGTTTCCCCAAAAGGCTCTTTAGAACAACAGGCGACCAGGTGCCCATCAGAGCGGTTTTCCAGCTGACTCAGCACACCCTGGCCGAGGCCAGGTCACAGACGAGTTTGCTCTTTGTAAAGGAGAGTGACAATCCCTAAGATGTTGCGCTGTTGCTTTACAGAAGGCTATGTGCCGGTGGTACCTCCCTTGTTCCTGTAACGTGTGATTTCCTTACTCATTTTGCTGAAGACACCACCGCAAGCATTTGAATTTTATACCAAATAGCATATGTGATTTAAAATGAGCGTAATGCGGGGCTTAATTCTGAACTAAGGCTGGTTTTTATGGCTAGCTCTCTCTGATGCACTGCCTACTCCCATTTATGGAATGACTCTTCAAGAGAGAAGTGATGACCTTAAAAAAAAAATGTAAGGTGATATGTAGATACTGTTTTCCACAGTTAAAGGTCACCTTGACTTTTAATCTTGACTGCCATACTTTTCTTCTCATTAAAATATTTGACAAGAATTCTTTGCATGAACGAGCAGCACAGAACACCTTAAGACTACTCAATTTTTACTAAAGATGTTGCATTGTCATAATAAATAATCATACTGTCAGCTAAAAATCATTAACTGTTACACATGTTAACAAATAAATTGCACTTTTATACATTTATTTCCTTGAAGAACCTGTTTTTTTTCTCCTAAATGGATTAAGCAGCGGCATTGAATGTGTTTCTTAGGTTATTTGCTTTTGAGTATCAAATGCCTTGCAACAGTACAGAAAGAAAAGATTATTTGCCAAACATTTGATTCCAAACAATTGAATATTTTTCATGATTAACTGCAATGATTCATTTCCCATTATGCAACTCTACTCCCATTCTAGTTCATCAGCACTTGAAAAGTGAAATATTTTCCCGAACATCTGTTCAAGTGTCTCTTGGTCTGATGTCTTTTGTAGGAGCCAGCCTAAAAATATAGGGCCGTTTTAATATAGCAGCTTTGTTATTCTCCATACCCAGATGTCATTCTGAAACAGAACAAACTCAGGTTTAACTGTCATGAAATCTGACATCATAAATTTTATACCACTGCATAATAAGCCAAAATGGAAATCACTATGCATAATGCAAAAAGTCTTGTAACTTGACCTTTACCTAAAAGGAATGATTATATGTAAAAAGAGCCTTGCGAATTAAGAACGTAATTCTTTTCACCTTCTGTAGCTTGAGGGTTGCTATAGGCACTGAGTTTTTATTGTTATTTTTATCCCACTTAACTGAATGCGGTTTCCAGCACTCAGCTGAGAGGCCATGCAGAAGTGGAACGGGGGGAAAATAGATCAGAAAGTGATAGGCCCAGCCACTTCCCTCGGAAAACCATACATAATCGCAGGCGCACCGGGGAATTTTTTACATGGTGTATGTTTGCCCAGGGATCACTCGTACATTTTGGGATCGTAAGGAACTGGCTGACCACTGAGCCCCAAAGACCAAAATATCAAATGTTCCAAATTGTCCTGAAAAGCCCCAGTTCGGACATTTGTTTAGCATCTCTTGACAAGTGCTATTGTTCGGGAAGTAAGTGTTGAAGATGCTCTTTGCTGGAAAGATTCATTACCAAAAAGTCTTTTGTGTTTTAATTAGGCTGTGGTTTAATTGCAATACTTTTTGCAAGAGACTTTCTGCATGGAGGGAAATACGAGGCATAGATCACACTCATTTCGACTGAGACCTGGGGTCAGCTTGTAAATTGAAAATTTTTACCTAAAAATTTTTTTCAGTTCAGTAGTTTTCTTTCAGGATGCTAATTTTACCGCTGGAATACTGACAGTAATTGAATAAATGTTTGAATATTGCCACCAAGCTGTGAGACTCAAGGAAACTCGTTTCTAAAAACATGCAGGGAGTTTGTTTGACATGATCAGTGCCTTTAGACTCATGATTACAGGAAAAAGAGAACTTGTGTCGACTATCAGAAATCACAAGAGAAAAAAGAATCTCCCTTTTGTTGCATGTTTACGTAACACATCACTCGTATTACTTCTCGCTGTCGTACATTTCTCTCTAATCTGAAATAAAAAAGGCGCAATTATGGACCGTTGGCTAAACCGAGGCGTTGCTATCGTAAAGACCAGACAGCTTTCTGAAGTAACGAGAAACTAGGCCGTGTAACGACAGGATTGACTCAGATGTAACCCTGATCCTTTTCATAAACTTTGTCCACTTTGACACATCTTTGTATAATCGGCTCCCCCACGTCTTTCCGGAAGGTGATCATCTTTTATTTCTCTCCTGTGTGGCTTGTTAAATTAGAAACGTATCGTACCAGTACTGTTCTGCTGAACAGTGGTCAGAGTTAGTGCACAGAGGAATATGAAATCTGCAGAGCGCTTTCTGATGACACGGAGAGAAGTCAAATTTAAATCAGATTTTCAAGACAATCACTAGAGAATTTCTGAATATGAATTATATCCACAACAAATACCAGCTACCTGCTCATAGCTAGTTAGCATTTTGAGTTGCGCAGATGTTTGTAAGGACAATTTTATACCAAAAGTGCTGCGTTTTATTTCTGGTTGTATTTTCAGAAACTGTGTAGTTGTTTCTGATTAAATCATCCCCGAAATTTGCGTGTGGGAAAAGATTATGCTTTAAAAACTGCAGGCCCTGAAGTAACTAGACTTTCCGAGTCTGTTACCTGACAGAAGTGATGAGTGCCTGTAAAACAGTAGTATATATCTGCAGGGTTTTTCCTAGCAAAGTGTTTATGTATCTATGTAGCTTTAAGTAGCTGAGCAGGCCCTTTAGCATCTGTTTACGTGCTTAAAATGACACCCATGCTTACGGGCTTTTTGAATCAAAATATTAATGTTGTTTCCATGATGTGAAGAGTCAGTCAAAATTCTCTTTGTTCTGATTGCAAGTTAAAATGCCTCATTCTTTTAGTTTCTGAATGGAGGAGGTAAATATACTTGTTGGAAAGAGCCTGGAGAAATTCTTCCCAAGCCTTTTCCTCCTGAAATCCCTCTGCTTTGCTGCGCCGTGCAATCCCAGATGCCAGCCAAAGGGGCTGTGACAGTGATTCTTAAACTGCCACACATGGCACTCAGACTAAATGAAGTACCGTACATCTTTGTCCTGTCAGATGCTTTCCTTCAGAAACATGTCACCAGATCAAAGTCAAATATGTACTCTTAAGAAGGTGGGGGTTTTTTTCCCCCCGAATAGAACACCGTACCGTATTAAGGAGCACTGTAAGTTAAGCGATGATGACAGAGTTTAGCAGTTCATACCCTTAGAGCAGCCTCGTGAATAAAGGCAGGCTTTGGGACCTCTCCTGCTGTACGTGCCTGATCTTATACCTGTCAAATATGTTACGTTAGGAGCGTCTGCGCTTGGCCATGCCTCGCTGCCATTAAGCGAGGCTAACCTAAGGAGATGATACGTTTTGTATCTGTTTGAGAAGATTTAAATCTCACTGGCGAGGAAGCTTACTGAGGCAAAAATGGATTTACTAGTGGGTATCAGAGAGGTAAAGTAAACGAACAGGTCTGCACATTCTTCTTAGCAGCTGCCGGTCGTCGTCTTTTTTAAAAAATATACATCGCAAGCGGGTATCTTTACTTATTTTACTTTTCCACTGGGCACCGTACTGCTTTCATCTTCACCTGCCAATTTGCCAAGGTCAGTCTAAAAATTAATGCAAGTCGGTGTTATCACCATCTTGAACAATACTAATGAATTTTCCATTAGTGAGATGCCTACCAAAATATTACTGGTGAATGTTTTCTAGATCAGAAGACACTCTGGAGAGAGATATGTAGTCATCTCCATGGAAACATGAGGTTCATTTCAAGTAGTTTTGAGTTTATTATTAAACCAGCCTCAGTCACGGCTGATGGTTCTGTTGTGCAACTCGCTTTTTTTAACTGAAGGCATTTTGGAGGTAATCACAGCTGGTTTTAAATCCTGAACTGAATGCGACACTTGGCTCTTTTGAAAAATTTTTAATATCTAGAAGCAGCATCCTACTTGTTGAGCTCACTCCTTTCATTACAAGAGAGGACTCTACGTACGGCTGATTTACTTCTCAAGCGCTTTGCCAGTTGCATTTCCCACTGGATATGTGAAAGTATGGATCTTGCCAGTGAAAAATAAGATAATTTCTCCATAATTTCTGGAGCTGAAGCAATGAGCTGTGTGTTAAAAGATGGATGAAAGTTTACGCGCACGAGCCCGCGCTTTTAGCCATTGGTAATGCCATAATGATCGACTCTAACGTGATTTCACCGTAATCATGGGGGAGCTTAAGTTGAAGTTCAGGGATACTACGGGCTGGTCTGATCATGGATACTATGGGAATAACTCTTAGCAAAGTCAGATTGTTCTTTTTTTTGCTGCAGATTATCACCTGTAGGAGCTTTAATTGGGTGCGTGAGGAATGTCTTCTGGTCAAGTAACAGGCAGTTGTGCTAAAAGTGGTGGATGGGGGTGTCTGTCTGTCTGTGGTGTTAGAGAGTTGAAGTCACAGGAGAACATGTAGCCGAAACATTTGAATTTAATAATGAAAAGTTATGGCGACTTTTTTTTAACTGAAAAGCCATCTTGGTGTTTACAGCAGTGGAATATGAAGAAACGGAAAAGTAGATATGGGGCTTGATAACGAGAGGCAGTCTCAGTAAATAGCTTTAAAATATTCAGACTCCTTTTAATGATCCCTTAGTGCAACTCCTAGAAGTTGAAGGAGAGATTTCCATGCAGCCACAGCTCCTTGATGGTTACACTGCTCGCTCACTGCTGACATCAGACGAATTCAGAACAGGAACCTGAAAGGTGAAGGCCTTCATGCTCTTCTCCCTAATCTTTTAATCCATTCATGTTCTTTGACCTCTGGTATTAGACCTCCCTTATTAAATCCACCTGGGCATGGTAGATTGCTTTCCTCCTCAGAAGAAAAGAGAAGAGCTATTTATGAAAGTAAAGGTGAAGAGGACTGGTAAAAGAAAATGAGTTCTGTATGTGAAACTCTATAGAAGTTTCTCGGAGGACCTGGGGCTTCTATTTTGGGGTTTTGAGGGGTCACTTCTGCTTGCGAAGTTGTATTTTCATTTTCAAATATTTTGTTTTGTCTGTTTCTTTGTTGTGGCTATTGATGTTAGCAGCAAGGTCTCCTACAGGCTGAATAGTAATTTTTCCCTTTTGGGGTTTTGCTACCTTGGGGCTCCAGGATTATTTCAGTAGAAAATTTAATTTCGGCAAGAACAAATAGCTGTTGAGAGAGGGGCCCCACCGAGAGGGGCCCATCCTTCGCCAGGTAGAGTTGTCCGTGATTACTGGCTGTCTTGATTTGATGTGACTAACCAGCCGGAAAAAGCATTATGCAAACAACAGATTTGGAAAAATTCATGAAGTAGATGCTGTCTTCAGAACGGACTCATGAGTGGCTTTTCCCTGGATGGAGAGTTGAATAACGGCACTGCACAGGGGCAGACATTACACAGAAATACAAGTTTGTTAATTTTTGACTTGAGATTACTTATTCTAGTCAATAATAAGCTGAGACTTTGGTAGATGCAGGACTGTCTGTAAACACTCCTCATTCTGTTTGCGGTAACACAAGACTACGTATCAATTTTTGCGTGCGTTTTCCCTCTTAAGATGTTGAGATCCCTGCCTAAGGTAGCGCTGGTAGGTTTTTGGATGACCTCCTTTATTCTTTAAAAGGATCGAGGGAAATCGTATATGCTATGTTGAAATGTCCTTTTCCTCTCCGGCGTTCTTTAGCCTCTGCACGTTTCATACAACCGCTTTCTCTCTAGCAGGATAAGGACAAGCGTGAGGTGCCTCCCCTCCAGGTGCTTACTTAAGGTGCTAGCATTCCTCATCTTCCTCCGAGTGAGCTGTCAGAGATCTCCCTTTCCGCTTGAGTGATTCCATCTGTCTCGCACAGCAGTCGGGATCCCACCCTGCCCTTCAGCCCCCCAGACCCAATGGCCGCTCTAGTGCTTGTTGACCCCTCGCACCGACGGTTGTTTCACGGGGTAGAAAATTGTTTCTTCCTCTTAGTTATGAAGCGCTTCTGGACAGCCCATTGGGCCAACAGCATCGAGCAATGACAACTCTGAAAGAGGCAGAGACAAGGAGAGGTAAAATTTGGGCTGCTGGAGGCAGCTGCGTTGCCCGCAGGCTTAAACAGCGAGGGCACGGGAGGCGAGCTGTGCTGTACGGGCGGACGTTGTGCTACAGTCAAAGGTGTAATTACAGGCTGACAAACACCACCGCGTCCAGTTTCACGCCTCGTCCTTAGAGGATGAGGAGCGTGTACTTTCCCATCGGTGTATTTATGGTAAGTGGTAGAAACAGCTAGTCAGCTAAAGCTTGAGCAGATGATGGTATGGGTCGTAGGAATGCCTGATGTCAGAATATTGCTTACCTCATGCGTCTGTAAACGACACGGGAGATTTCTAGGAAATGAAAAGCATAGGAATAAACAAGTAGTAAGTATGTGGCTGGCACTCCTAATGGAGAGAGCAAATCTGCATCAAAAAAGGGCTTTTCTGCTTGTTTAGACAACACCACTTAACCCTGAACAAATATTTAGATACATTATATTCAGTGGTACTTCTTTTTTTTAATGAATGGAGCTATTTGCATATCTATTTTAGCGAAGCTCGGGATTGTCTACTGTGGAAACGTCCCCTTCTGCCACGAGTGAAATGCCTTTGTCCTGGACACCAGCGGACCAGAACTGCTGTTTGCCACAGGGTGCCTTCCCTGAAATTTTCCAGTGCACGTTTGTAGTCTCCTCTATAAAGCTCGTTGCCAATAAATCCTTATTTCTTTTGATAAACAGAAGTCGTAGCGCCGCACGTTTCCGTATTTTGCACTTGGCCGGTAATCTGCCTTGCACTTCTCCCACCCTCGCCCCTCCCTGCTGCAACTGTCGGGTTATATTTAAATGCCAAAACAACAGAATTAGTTTTGCACATCAACGCTGACTTATAAGGCTATTTGAAGTTAAAGCTCTTTGCCAGTTTCCATTTTCTTCACAGTGTTCCCTTCCGCTTTGGGTTTGAAGAAGGAGGGGGGAAAAAAAAAAGTTATTTAACAAAACTTGATCTGTTTGAAACTGTGAAGTCTAAGCTGTCCTTCCTGTGCTACCGCAGACAGCATGAGAAATGAAGGCTGAAGGGCTCAGCCAATTTCAGGAAAAAAATGCCCCAAAAAGGTCAGGAAGAAATGGGAGCCTTTTCATTTTGTGCTCCCCGGGTGATATTCAATAACTCTTTTGGTCTTTATACTGTAGGACGTAGGCTCATTTGCTCAATTTGGGGTGACAGCAGCGTGTTTTGTCAGAACATAGCTGGAGTTTTAAATGAGGACGGCATTCTGAGGCAGTAGGAAACATCCTTTATCTTAGCAACAGGAGGGCATGGAAATGCAAGGTTTTTTGGCAGCGGTAGTATAAATCTAGTGTTTTGGAGGGGCTGACCCAGGCCGTGTGGAAGGAGCGCTCAGCTTTCCTTTGACGGTGTGATTTCCTGCCCCACGGTAGAGAACTTGTCTGGACGGGGTCCTGAAGAAAGCCTACATCAATTACTCGAAAGGAAATCAACTCTGTCTCTGAATGTTTGGCAGCAGGAATATTCATTGTCGAGGGGGTTATAAATATATATATGTACACACGCACACAACCCTAACAAACTCTCTTGCATTTTCAAGCGTTAGTTGTTACGGTGACACCCGTTACCGCTTGTGCTTAAACTCCTGCCAGAGCTACCTTTGTGTAGGGCTCTTTCAAGGGCTCTTACAACTTTTCCTAAAAAAATAATTCTTGGACTTCAACAGAAAATACAAGGTCTTAGTCTGGAAGGGCTTCTTTTCAGATAAAATAAACTTTTCTTTTTTATTTTAAGCTTTTGCATTGTCAGAAATAAATAAGAACAAATCTGTTCTCAACTGAGAATGTTAAAATATATTTTTTTTTCCCAGTTCACTGAGGGTCAAGTATATTCTAATTTATTTCCCCTTGATTTTTTTTCTCTTTCAAGTTACTGCCATGAATGTAAGCATCTTTGGATAGTTTAGAAAATATAAAAATGATGAAGTGATATCTTTTTGTAAAGCTGCTGCTGTGTAGTAACTCTTAAGCAGCTGTTACATCTTTTGTGTCAATAATCCTTAAATTAAAGAGTCATTAAGCACTCAGTTACATGATAGATCGTAATGGCTCAGTGTAAACCTATTGTGTAAAGCTGTAGAGAGAGGCCTTTTGTTTGCGTAAAGCATAATTCTGAGCCAGAGGAGTGCCTAAATATGTATGTATGTGGTAGTTTCTAATGCTTCTTAATGACTCGTTAGAATTTGTTTTTTAAAAAAATGATACATTTCTGCTTTTTTCTTCTTTTCTAATTAAGTAAAAAACCCCATGCACGTTTTTAAAGCTTTTCATGGTTCTTTTGACCCTTTCAAGCTTTTGGATCATAGTTCTACAACTTTTTTTTTTACTTTTTACCTTTTTTTTTTTACTTTTACTTTTTACTTTTTTTTTACCTTTTACTTTTTTTTTTATGGTGCCTGCCACAGGAGGGGCTTGAACCTGGCTGTAATACTTTGTTGATTGTATTGCCATGCAAATTGAACGCGCAGCACCGTAAAAAGAAAGAACTCTGTGAGGAGGAAGGAGTAGAGCAGGCAGTGCTCAATGCGGGACGTTTTGCTGGGAAATGACCTCTGAAATGGTGGCAGACCTTGACCCGCGCGCTGGGGAGACGTGTCCTGTTCCTCCCGCCAGCACGGCGGGGTGGGGACTCCTCGCCACGGAGCCCCCTTGGTGGGGGGACGGGAAGAGGGGGCAAACGCCCAAACAAGCGCATTGCGATGTGCCATGTAGATCGGCGCTCGTACACCCGAGCCCCGCGCCGGCGGCCCGTCCTGCATCCTCTCCCGCCGGCGGCGAGCCTCCCTTGGCAGCGGGTGGGCTGCGGCCGGGCCGGGTGAGGTGAAGCAGGGCTGTGGGAACCCGCCGGCTGCCTGCCGGCCCCACCGAATGGCCTCATTTCCGCACGCTCCCTCCCCTCTCCATCCTCTCGCACGTATTTCAAAACTGTCCCAGACCGTATACGCCTTGGAGAGAGATTAATTTCCAATGTAACACCCACAGAGAAATTCACGTCCAAAATATGTTCTTCTGGTGCCAAAAGAAGAACAATAAATGACTGGGAAGAAAGGAAAATACATTTCCAGACTAGACAAAACCCACCTCCTGTCCTCCCCCAAGCAAAACCACATTGCCGTTGCTGTTTGGTTCCTGCAGATATTAGGGAGAGAAAACGTCAATGTGGAGCGGGTCGCAGCAAAGTGCGGAGGCTGACACTGGAGCGGGGAAACAATGCCTCGCTCTTTCGTGGTGGTTTTTGTGAGTGCTCTGAAGACACCTTGTAAAGGCGAGGGGTCTGTGCCTCAAGCAGAGAAGAGCAGCGAATGGCCTAAGCAGGTTTAAATTCAAGTTTTGGTGGTGGTCTTGGGAGGAGAAGACAGACCGTGGCAGAAGCCCGTTTTAACACGTGGTGGGGGAAGGCACGGAGCTCAGCACCAGGACAGTGTGTTGCAGTGGCCTGGCTCCCGGGAATGGCAGGGTCTTCCTGGCTTCCCCATTGCCGTGGTGGTCCCCGCTCCGGGGGCTTCCCCAGCGTCCCCTCCCGGCGGGGGCAGCTCCTCGGGAGGATGGGCAGCGGGAATGCAGCACTGCTGTACTGCAGGAGCTGTCGGAGGAGAACCGCCCCACTTCGCAGAAGAAAATGGAGTGTGTCTGAAATTGGTTTTACTCTTTGAATTACTGTATGAAAAGGGATGGCTCCTGGCCTCCTCCGCTTTAAAATTCGGGATTCAGGGAGAGGAAACCGGGAAGAAGCCTCCGCAGGTCTCGCAGTGGCGGAGCCAGGAATGAGAGCCAATCCTCCTGACTCCCAGGTCCCGGGTTCTCCCTGCTTGCTCCCTTCCCAGCGCACAGCCCACAGCTCCACCCGTGCTGGTTACACAGAATTCTCAGGAGTGAATCCAAAATTTATTTTTGGCCAGAATTATTTAATGATAGCTAGCTGTAATATTTGCATTTTGCAAATCTATCCATGGTCATGGTAGACTCACCATGCTTTTAACTGGTGGTTGGGATTTTTTTTCTTCCCCCCCCACCCAGACAGAGAAATGTTGGCTCTAGACCAGCATCTGTTTTAAGTTAGTTTTTGACCTAGTAAAAAAACTTCATTCATTACATGGACAAATTGCTGATATCCAAATATTTTATTTGATTAATTGACTGAAGGCAAACTTTTTCTTCAAAATACTGCAGTTTTTCTTTAAAAGGAACACTACAAATGCAAGTGGATTTTGAGTAATCAGAATGTATTTTAGCCAAACGGAGTTTCCATGCTTTTTATTAATATGTTTATCACAGGCAGAGTATAGCTTACAGAGACTCTCTCTAATAGTAATTCATATAAATATGAATTTTATTTTGTGTAACAGCTCTAAGGTAGCCACTTTTCTTGCCATTTGAAGCTCTCCCCATTAGACACTTAATTTCCGCTTTGTTTTTCGATTGGAGTTGCTGTGACTCTTTGAAAAGCATGAAATCTCTAAATTACGGAATCCGAGCACTCTGCTTTCAGCCCCCGACACCGGGGAAAACTATCTGAATACACAAAATTAGAAAAACCACACGCAGAATAGTTGTTTAAAATTCACAGCTGTCGACATCGAGTGTTTTGTAAGAGGAAGAAGGTAGGAAACATTGAGTTAACCCAAGAGCTGCAGATGGATTGGCTCTCCCTGACTTCTCCCTGGGCATTGTCTGCAGGCTGTTGTGCAGGGATTCATTTGCATGGCAGCACAAAGGTCTTCTGTTGGAGACCCCGCTCAGCATCTCCCCAGGCTTTGCCTTTAAAGGGGCCTTCCTGGCCACGGTGGTGAAGTTTTCCCGGTGCTGCCTTTTCGGAACCGACAGAAATCAGGGGGTTTCACAGGACGGTGCAGCACAAAGCGGGGGTTCAGTTAGAATGAAGCTGGTGGAAGATACCGGGGCCTCTTACTTTAAGGAGTTATTCAAAGAAAAGCTGAATTGGAGCAACAGTGGTTATTTGGAAGAATAAAGTTATTGGGGGTATTCGGGTTGCCAGCTTTTTATTTATGCTGTATGACATGACGGAAATGGCATCGGTGAACATCAAGTATCAGAATATGTAATTTTGTATGCTAATTATAGCCTGAGTTTTCCCACCAACGCTGAGGAAATGCATTATTTATCAGTTATTCTGCTTCAGAAGTCATAAAGCACCTTTAAAAACAAACAACCGAATAAACCCGATTACAAATGTCTCTGAGATTCTGATATATTATAATTAAACTATTAGTGGAAGTATCAACTATATTTTGTCATAAATCTTATCCTCTAATAATAATTAATTATAGTTAATTTTTCTTCTTCCTGCCTATTTCAGTAATATTCTGTGGCTTGGATAGCAAAAGGGGTTCTGCAAGGACTAAATCTGGGCCCTGGAATTACCTTCTGCAAATCTTGGGGTAGAAATTGGTAGGGACACTCAGCTCTGCCTTTCTCCTTGGTTTTGCAGAGACTCCAACTTCTGTTCCAATAGCCAAAGGTTTGTCAGTATTTCCAAAGGGCTGTTTTCAGAGATTTACACCTTGTTGTAGGCTGAAACTTGGCAAACAGGATTGCATGCCTGAAGGGATTTACTGTTCAACATGTCTGAATATTAACATGATTAAGCAAAAATTGGATTATTTTATTAACCATAACTCGATTAAAGAGTGATTAGTCATTTTTATGTTTGAGAATAACAGCCTTCTGCATTTGGTGCAGCAGAAAGGAGGTTTTGCTGCTCAGGGTTTTTTTGCTTTTGTTTTGAGCGTATTTAGTTTCCAGCAGTGCATCCTGCATGCAGGGAGCAAAACTAGAGCTGAGATTAGAACCTGACACACGTATTTTCTTATGCATATTTTACCCCACCCAAATGAAACCGATCCAAGGAGATTTTTCATATTTTCAAGTCGTAAGACTTGCCTAATATAGATAGATGTTCTAAAAAAGGAAAAGCGTTTGCACGGGAGAAGCATTTTGCTCAGCTTCTAGATGTTTATGCAAATACATGTGAACATCCAGAGCGGTGACTTTTCAAAGTGCGACATTGGAGCTAGCTTGAGAAAAAGCACAGGCTGCTGGTCTGAGCGCTGCACCAGGAAGGCTTTGCACTAACTAGTGTTAATTGTACTCAGTACTTGCGGCAATTTACAGCGTATTAGCTAGGAACAGAAAAATACTGGTGTTCTCATTTAAGAGGCTTGTTTTTTTTTAATTGATGGCAAGATTTGCTCTATCGTAGTCTTATTCTCATTTGCAAAAGATATTTGTGGACTGCATGGCTCCTAGCTCCAGTGAAGTTGAGGGATGTTTTGCCCTTAGGTCGAAGAGTACCAAACCTGTGCACCTTCTGCTGTCTTCAGGGCTGGGAGACAGGTTAATAGAGATCTTCAGAGCCATAGCAAAGCAAGGATGAGTAAATACAAAACTTGAAAGGCATTTATTCCCTTAAAATATGAAGTAAAAACATTGCACTTAAAGCCTAGTGAAACTATTGTTACAGTGGTTAGACCCAGCCTAATTTAAAATCCCAATTTCAAGAAATAAACAATGAAGCTAAGTAATTTAATAAAAGTAACTGCTGAGAAAGACACAGTATTGATAAATTTTTATCATTACATGTGCCATTGAATTTTAATTAGAATTTAGCTATCTTACATAGTAATTAACTCAAACGAGAATTCTACACAAACTGCTCTAGAAAAGGAGTGTTCATATATGCTAATGACTACTATGCGTGATTAAACATTGAGAAAATAAACTCCAAATGTATGCTAATAAATGGCAAAATTTACTGTGTAGAATTAATATCTGAGAGAGGAACGGAGAGACATTTCAAAGCACGTATACATCGTATAAGTCAGCATGTTATGTCTCAAAACTCAGGGCCCCGCAAACCGTGCCACTGCAGGCGGTCGCTCCCTTCGTCTGAGCAGCTCCACTCGGGTAACGGGGGTACCGGCACCAGCGCCTTCCTGCCACGAGTTTGGAAAGCTGGGCTCTTAGGAAATTACTTGGCCTCGGAAAATACAATTTTATTGTGCATTTCCCACTTAGATATTGTATATAATATTTTGTCAGATAGTATACACAATTCACTCCAAAAGATCTCTGGTCTTATTCTTTGATTCTGTGATTCTTATTCCTGAATCTTTGGTGTGTTTCAGGTGGATTCCTAGAAATGTAAAGCTAGAACTAATTTATTCACATCCTGGTTTATTATTATAGGTGGCACTGTTAATTAAACAGTGATTATTTAGCCATGTTGGTCTAGAGCTGCCATCAGACCTCATTTTTTCCTTTTTTTTTGGTTGGTTTGTGGTGGGTTTTTTGTTTGCTGCAGGCTCTCACTAGCGATGGGCAAGTCTGATGGGGAAGAGAATTGTACCCACAAATCTGCTCAATTCTTGCTGAGGGAGAACCAAATTTTAGTCTGTTCAACAGGCAGAAAAAAGTTGCTGTGCAGCTCTATCATATATTTGCTGGAAGACAGAGTTTTGTGAAGCGAAGCAAGGGTGGAATGACTGTTTTCTGATGTATGTTGGACAAGAAAAATTAATCTGTGCACGGTACTTGTTTTGGCTGTGCTTCAGAAGGCATCTCTTGTGATGTCACCTGTAAATAGCCGAGAACTTTGACATCGGCTCTGTGTGAGGCTGTTTAAACAAGTGCCTCATTTATAGAATCCTGCTGCCTGCAAAATGGCTCCAATGGTGTTATCCCCACGCCTGAGGGGAAACTTAAATAATGAAACCCCAAAGAGTCTCTAACCGGAGAGAAGGAGCACAGGAGGAAGGAGGAGAGAAGGGAAAGCTAATCTGTAACAGCACAACCTCATCCCGTCCTCTGACTGTAGAGGATGCAGTAGTTAGGAAAACAGAGCATAAAGCCATAGAGATACAACATCATTAAATAAATTCTGTTCCTGCTTGAAACTGAGCACACGATTCTTTGCTGCTGGCCGTCTTCAGCATTCTGAAAGCAACTGAAATGTTTGATCTTGCTTTGTTAATTATTTGTAATGAGATTTTTATAGATTGTGAAGATCTGGAGAGGCTACATTATGCAATACTGATGCCCTGCACAATGCTTGCACCTCTAGTATACGTCTATCCTCGTAATGTGTACGTATACACGTGCGTAGTTACGGTCATTTGATGTGATTTGGCAAATTTGGTGCTCTAGTTCAGATTACTATTTATAAATCTAGAGAGCATAAAATCCGTTAATATACATTTGCTATGAGATATTCCATCACACAGTTGTGAGTTTGGACACAGGGGACATGATGCAGAAATTATTTTAAACGTGTTTTCTTAAATCTCTCCTTTCAGTGTAATGGAATCTTTGTATTTCAGTCAGTGGTTGCAGTTTGTACATGAACGTAAATTCCCCACGGCCTAAAGCAGTGCTAGTCAGTGGGGTTGCAAGTCGTACCCCACCACACTGCGTGTTCGCAGCTCTCGTTCGGTACTGGTAATCTGGAATACTTGATGGTATCCGCAGGTTATTGTTGCTCTTGAAAATAAAAGAAGAGTTTTCCCAAAATACCCCATGAGCAAGCACATACTGGACGAGTTTATGCATCCTATTGTTATTTGAGCATTCTGATGTTAACCACCAGACAGGACACTCTTTTCCTCACTGAGATGATCGCTGTGGTTACGGAGTGCAGTAATAACCATTTAAGGCAATAGAGTTAGCCTTATGTCAGAAATATTAACCCGGTCTGATTGCCCTGCAAACCAGCCCGGCTGATTCAGCCACATTTGCTGTCATGTTGTGGAAGAGGGCTTTTGAGGGCTACGGGGGGAAAAAAAGAGCCCTGCAGGAGTTGCAGCTACTGACTGCAGCGTGTCAGCACATCCTATGGTCTTTTGGGGTAGATGAAGGAAAATTAGCACCAGGCAGTTTGCTGGAGGTCTGTGTAAACCTGAAGAGCGAGATCCTGAGTGCTCCATGTGGACCTTCAGGAATGCAGGACGCTTATTATCCAATTGTCTTTGGTTGTGAAAGTTTCCTTTCTCAAGAAAACAATTAATATTATTTTCCGGCTGCTCCATGCCTCAGGAGGAAGCTTCTTGGTAACTTTGTAGGCTCTCTGGGATTTCTGGCCTCACAAATGTAAAGTATTAGTAAGGTTAAATAAAAGTCTTAGCCAGTTGGGGAGATGCAGCGAATGTGGCCAGCCGGTCTCTTCTGCATCAGGTCTAGCACTGGCTGATGCTAGTTGAAGGGAAGGTGCTCGTGGTCTGGTACGGTGCCTCCTGCTTGCACCAGTGATTTTTATTTTTTTTTTTTTCCCCCCATGCCAGCTGCATTGTGAAGTAGGTGATGATTAGCTGTTTGCTGTTATCCCGTTCTTGGTCCTCTTACAGGGATCAGAGTATTTTCCTGTTCTGTACCCTTTCTTAAGGAGCAAGGCTAAAGCAAGAACTGCGTTTGGACGATTACCTGACCCACAGTTATAGAAAATTGTGTTCTTTGGGGCAGCCAAAACCGGTGGCTTTGACTAGAAGCAGCACACTTAGCAGAGAGACTGGTTTTCTATTAGAAGACGACCTAAATTTGAAGTTTCTGAAGGGAGTCGCTGTCTCTGTGTGTGCTGTCATGTGCCAGTGCGTGGCACTGGGTGTGCTTTTGCTTCTTTTCTTGCCTGTCAAAGTATTCCTTTGGAGCCGTCCTGCTCAGTTATTCACCCTTAAGGCGTGCAGCCATCGTTTCTCAGTTAACATGCACATTTACGTTGGTAGTTATACTCGAAATTTGAGACAACTCAAAATAGAGATGATTGAGCAATATAGGTATAGAGCTCTGTAATCATAGAACGGTTTAAACTGATTTTCTGAAAAACAGTCTCGAGGGTTGTTAGATTTGAAGGGTTTTTAAAAGAGATACTTATAAATGCACATGTAAAAATATACGCGTATAAATTTTAGTCCAAGGCCAGTGCCTTTTGTTTTCATTTGCTATTGTAAAAGCTCTGAACGCAGCTCATCTGCATTCATCCCGATGAACTTTAGGTGCTCAGCTCAGGCGTTGGCAGTCGCGCAGGCAGAGCAGCCCGGCGCCCAGCGCAGCCTCGTTATCCAGGTCGCAGACAGACACTGCAGCCTGTCTTCAGCTCTGGGCTGTTATTGGTATCATGGAGTTTAAAGCTAGCTTGAGTAGGTCTGCTGTCCCTTTGCATAAACTCTGCTGTAGAAACACTTTTAAACAATCTTTTTCATAATAAGGGGAAAGGTATTTGTTGTGTGCGACTAAGAACAGTATCTTTTTTTGACCTTGTACATTATAACACTTACTTTCCTCAGAGCCACCTTTATTATTTAACAAAGTCTTAGTTCACTTAATTTGTTAAGGAGATTTTGGAAAGAAAAAAAAAAAGGGCCTTCCTTATTTTGTTGTACAAAGTTTGTCCTTTGGGATAAGGTTTTGATTATCTAGTATAGGCAGCTCACCAGTCTTACTTAAAATTATATATTTGAGATCAGCATGTTCAAAATAACGCTTTACAGACATGATTAAATGTTAAAACATCTTTTTTTATAAATTAAACACAGGTCCATGGAAATTTTACTCACATTTCTGTTGTTGTTAGTCCAATTTCTGATTGACTTCGTCAGTGGTTTTTGACAAAGACTTAAAACAAAGATTAACACCAAATTCCTAAATGTGGCAACCAACTGTTGTTGAAGATGAATTTTTTTGTTGTTATGGAACACATTCTGTTGTCATCTGTGTTTTCGTTAACCTAAAATGATATCTCTTCAGTTTGAATTTATTGATATGCTAAAAAGGTGTTTATTTGCCTTAATTTCCCTCATGATGAAGACAAAACGTTTACCGTGCAAGACCATAGTACCCTGTTTTCTTAAGCTTTGTGCTCTGTAAGCAATAGAATACAAGCGTGTACTTGCCAAATAGCTTCAAAATGACAGTTTACAAGCATCAGGTCAAGTAATCAAAATGTTATAGTTTATATTTGCTACAAATGTAAATATATAAAGTACCTTTAATTGTAGTGTTTGAAATTAAAGTAACCCAACACCATCTTCTCTGGATATTATTGTCTGAACATTTTGAGTAAAGCTATAACAATATTTATTTCTGTTTTATGTGATGAACAACAGCCTTAAAACTAATTCTGGTGAATTAAGAGTTGTATTTCTGGGGAACTAACTACCACTATTTGACTGCTGTTGTAAAAATTTATTAGGCAATACATCTGACCTCAAATTGGAAATTTGTGTTGGAACCAGTTTAGGAAATCATTATAGCTCTGTTGTTAATTTTATATTTGTCTAATAAAACACAGCAGGAACTACATGACATGCGCTAATGCAACTGATGCTAGCTGCTAGACATGGTTTTAACTACCGTTTCCTACCTCGTGCAGGCACAGGACAGGAGGAAACTAAATGGAACTTAGCAATAGGGATTACGTTTCTTTTTTGCTGGCAAACTGCTGTTCCATAGTTTGTGGCTACTTCTGAGAGGGAGATCAATGTTAATATTGTCAAATATGCATTTGTATATATTTGTAAAGAAAAATATGCATTGCTATGATGTTAAAGATGCAAATGGGGCACGTATATTATGTTGCTTTCCAGAGTGTATTAGGAGCATCATTAAGTTCATAATTATGTTACCTGACCAGATGACTATTCTGTCTTGTTTTCGGGAATGAGTATGTTAAAAATGGGATAAAGATTGGCTAATGCAAATGCAGTTACAGAAATAGAAATTACAGCATCCAAAGCGAGAGGGAAAACTTGAAGGCTGAATATCATCCATGTCAAAAAAACCCCATGCCAAAACACAGAATGAATTGGTCCATCATATTGGAGACCTCATGACATAGGTTTCCTAGTTATATCACATGCAGAGTGAACTAGCATAACTACAGAATAAGAAATATAGTATTGGCATTTAAAAATATAGGAGAGAAGAGATTTGAGAAATCACAGGTTTTTGAATGGGCATTCAGTAGTAAACCAATTTAAACAAATTGGAAAGCAAGCGCAATTGAAGGTATTGAATTAAACGCAAACTAGGCTAGCGTGAATTTATCCGTGGTAGACACTGCCAACCTAGCCTGATCTTTTTTGGTAAGGTAACTGATTTTTCTATTTACTTTTGTACACAAAGAAAATGCGGTAGATCTGATCTGTCTGCAATTCAGTAAAGCATGGTATAGAATCATAGAATCATAGAATGGTTTGGGTTGGAAGGGACCTCAAAGACCATCTAGTTCCAACCCCCTGCTGCGGGCAGGGACACCCTCCACTAGACCACGTTGCCCAAAGCCTCATCCAACCTGGCCTTGAACACTTCCAGGGACGGGGCCTCCACAACCTCTCTGGGCAACCTGTTCCAGTGCCTCACCACTCTAACAGTAAAGAATTTCTTTCTAACATCTAATCTAAATCAACCCTCCTTCAGCTTAAACCCATTACCCCTTGTACTGTCGCTACACTCCCTCATAAACAGTCCCTCACCGTCTTTCCTGTAGGCCCTTCAGGTACTGGTAAGCCGCAATTAGATCTCCCCGGAGCCTTCTTTTCTCCAGGCTGAACATTCCCAACTCTCTCTGCCTGTCCTCACAGGAGAGGTGCTCCAGCCCTCCGATCAGCTTCATGGCCTCCTCTGGACTCTCCCCAACAGCTCCATGTCTCTCCTGTACTGGGGCCCCCAGAGCTGGACGCAGTACTCCAGGTGGGGTCTCACCAGAGCGGAGTGGAGGGGCAGGATCACCTCCCTCGACCTGCTGGTCACACCTCTTTTGATGCAGCCCAGGACACGGCTGGCTTTCTGGGCTGAATGTTGTCCTGCGAGAAGCATGGAGTTAAGCTGGAGAGAAAGCAAAGAAAAGGTTGATGAGGGGAATGGAGAACACAGCTCCACTCCTGCACCAGAGATCTCCAGCCACGTGATGACTGGGGTGGGAGGAGTAGCAGCGTGCAGGGCCCGTTAGCCCCATGCTGCTCGTACGTATAGTGCTGCACATACATACGGGCTCTGCCCCGTCCCAGGCGGGTGTTTCTGTATCGGGCTTCCTGCTCCCAGAGAACTTGGCTCTACCTCAGGAGCCTTTGGTCTGCTCAAAGCTGGGACAGCTCTGTCCCAAGGAAGCGGGTTTTTTACACAGAATTTTGTAACTTCCATCCAGTTCACCTTTGCATTTTCTCTCAAATTATCAGTATCGAATATGTTTGCCTTTTTCTTTGGCATGGTGTCCAGTCCCATTCAGTTAGAGGAGTGAACCATGATTCTTTTGTACTGTGTGTGTTAAATACAAAAAAGAGATACTATATATTTAGTGACCTCTGGTTATGTATGGCTTATCCTGAGCCATATCTTTATCACTTCTTGTCTGGATTATCGTCACTCTCATTTTAATAGCCTTCTGGCAGCTTGTAGCTTGAGTGTTGGTTGGCTGCCATATTGATCCCAAGAAAGAAAATTTACATTCGCATATTCACAGATTGCTGCCTGCTTTCTCTGCATAACCACTTTGTGCATGCTCAGCACTTCTAAATACCAAGGCCGTCTTCATTCATTCGTTTGTCCGTTCATTCAGTCGTTCGTTCTCACAGATCTGGAAGTGTAACGGAAGGCACCAAGCTCTAGCCGTGCTGGATACAGTCTGTACAGAAACTTGATGCGTTTGAAATGACTAATTTTTGCCCAAATGAATGAATGCGTAAGCTGGGCAGTATAAGAAACGTGGACTCTATTCTCATTTTAGCCCTTCCGGGGTCAGTAGGCAGTTTTAACAGGGCTTGTTTAATTTTTGTTACTTACTAGAAGGCTTTCTTTTCCTTGTTGCTATTTAGAAAATGGAGACGTGAACACTGAATTAAGAGCGTTGGAAAGAATGCTCCATAAAAATTTCAGCTATTTTTGAGACTTTGACTCATTTGTTTTTCATTTGTTCAGATTTAATTCCATTTTTAAAAAGCTTGGTCTTTACACAAAGAAAAAAGAAGGGAGGAGGGAGAAGTGTACATTGACATACTAAGTGAAAAACCTCAAGAAAAATTACAGTAAATTAAAATTTATTTCCCAAGGGATAGAACATATTTCAGTGGGATGAAGGAAGAAACTAATAGACTTTCTATGAACAGCCATTTTTATTTAAAGAATAAGCTTTCAGGCAAATATAATTCTGTAGCCTCCTGAGGATAGCCTTTTTTTTTTTTGTTAGGAATAATACCAATTAAAAAGTGAACAATTAAAAGCACTGAAAGTTTGTCAGTGTACGTTTTCCATGGAGCTGTGCTTTCTATCATGCTGTTGCTTGCTTAACATGCTTTGTGCTGCTGGTACAGCACGCAGTGCATCCGTGCTTCCAGTCTGCAGACGGTAATTAGTTAACGCTGCCAAACACAAATGAATTGTGTCTGCTAATCTGAAGTACTTGCTAACACATCAAACCTTTTGGGGGTATTTTACAATTCTGAAAGGATGCAATTTGACATTTTGGGTTCTTCTCACCTGTTGCTTTCTCCCCAAGTGTCTCTTTTGGAGGGGGCAAAGGGTTTGTTGGGGTTTTTTGTTTGTTTAACTCCAGATAATATCAATGATCTCGCACAGCACTCCCAGACTAATAGCACAACTGAGAAGGCGGTGCTGCAGGGCAGCGCGTGCGTGGAAGTCAGCAGACAAGTGAAGAGAAGAACTTGAAACGGCTTTGCTGCCGAAGATGTAGAATGAAATGATACCCTAAGGAAAGGCAGGGTTTGCAGGGAGAAGTAATCATGGACTGAGTAGAAATTGTCTGGGTGTTTTTTTTTCAGCCATTGCAATTTCCCTGTCAACTTCTACTAGCTCATAGGTCCTAACTGTCTGTCCTCAGCTCTGCTCGGCATGGATAGCCTGATGCCTTGCCCCCCCCTTTAGCCTCTTTTCCTGCTCCACAGGTTGTAATTACTTTTGTCCCCTCAAATTTTTTTGAGTTGATACCAACAATGTAGATATTAAATGAGCAGTCCTTAATCTACCCTAAACTCTATGTCTGTTGTATTTCTTGGACCTAATACAGGACGCTGTGCTTGAAAATGTGTCCCCCTTTTAAACAGTATGATTTGCTTTCTTTAAACCTGGTCTCTCTTGCTACCATTCTTACCAGGCATCAACTTTCTAATAACGATACGGATGTTAAAAACCATCCTACTTTCTAAAAGACTTTGAACCCACAAAATCTACAAACTCACATTTTATTAAAAAAACCGAACAACTAATATCTTGCTTGGTTCATCAAGGAGCAATAGACATTTCAAGTCTTTATTTTCCAATGGAACAAGCTAAGAAACTGCGATGTTGTGGAGATGTCTTCTAGCTGTTAATGGTGGGCAGTAGCTCATGCACACTCATATTCTTTGGTGTACGAAACCAGATCTCTTTTGAAACACTCATTAAGGTAATGACCTCATGGTTTACTTCACAGTTCTATTATTTATCTGCCTCATTATATATTCCTTTAACTGTACTTAGGTATATTTGTCTAGCTTGGAGAAATGTGACTGTGTGTACCATAAGGGAGTTTCATTGGGGGTACAGGTAATTATAGGAAATTTATTTTGAAATTTAATTCTTATGTTTATAGTTCCTTCCATTTTTAAAGGCAAAGCTACTTGGTCTGATTTATGATGGCAGTGTGGAGTTGTGGAGAGAAAAAAAAAGAAAAAAAGACATTTTTGTTCATTCTAATCACATGGTTCTCAAGTCCTTGAAAATTTCAGTTGCATTAAACATTGAGGGTACCATCATTTTTCATAGATCTCCTTGAAAATCCATTTCTTGCACAGAAAAGAGAGATGATTTCACAATGTTACACGTTTAGAAAGTTGAACAAAAATGCTCCGTAGCTAATCTTGCCAGTTCTAACTTGAGGAAAGGCCAGTGCCCCAGAACAATGCATAGTGCATGCATCTGTAATACAGTCCAGAAATCGATACACAGGACCAGATTTTCCATTCCACCATGCTTATTGTGCAAACCCGTCAGAGGTCTGGATGGGAACATTCCCCAGGTCAAGGAGACTCTCTGATGGCCAGAAGCTGGTGAAGATGGTATAGGTGCCTCCTATGCCAGTTGCCTTATCCCCTCACTGGGGAATGAGGGAAGGCATACAAAAGCGTGCCAGGGCTAAGAACGGCTGGAAGCGTGGATCTGTCTTCCATTGCCCCAGATCCTCTCCATGTCTTTGCTTTACTGCGGAGGTGATGCTAGTAACAGAAATTAAAAGTGTGTCTGTTGGTTTAGACTTCTGAAGAGATAACTACTGCTGCGCGCACATTCTTCTCACCAAAAGGAACAGAAATATCTGTAAGTCACACCGGCGCTTCCCTAAGTGATGCCGAGATGGTGCCCTTCCAAGGCACGCAGCTAGGGCCAGACGAGCGCTGCCATATCCCTCGGTAGGGCTTCTCTAACCCACCACGGAGTGCTGCGCAGCGCAGAGGAGCTCGCACTACTCTAAACCTGCGCTGCTCTCAGCAGAGCCTCTTAGCTCGTCGCACGCACCCCTGGCCTGATGTGGTGCACTGCTTTGGTTCCGGGAGAGGAAAAGCTCTTGTGCCTTGTTTAACTGGAGATGTGCCTATGGGAAGGGGTAGCGGAGAAGCAGTTCCTGTATCGAGAGGTTTCACTGAAAGCTTGATTTCCTCAGAAAGCTTTGTGCGGCAGCTGCTTCCATGCTGGGAATAACCCTTATGGATTTTTGCTTCCACGTTGCTTTTCAAAGCTGCCGCTTTTTGGCAGTAAAATCTGCTGACTTTTCTGAACGTTAGCAGCCCAACTGGAAGACCAGAGAGGTGGCTATTGTGCATGCACGGACATCATATTGTGTGAATTTGGGTAACGTTGGATTTGCCGTGCTGACGCAGGTCAGGTGCTCGCGTGGACTGTGACAAAGCTTCCAGACTGACCAGCGCTGGCAAGCCTGAAGTGTCCCCGCAGCGCTGGCAGCCCTCCTTGCCAATACGCCACCCAAAGGTATTGGGCACCGTTCTGTTGGAGCTGGAGCTTTCGTGAAAGAGACAGTATTTTATAGAAGGACAAAGAGTTTGGGGAAAAAACATTCTTGCAGAATTTAGCTCTGCTTTTTTCATTTGCTTGTCTAGACAGCCAGGGTACTTTGCTCTGGACTGCGCAGTGTTGATGGATTTTAATCCCCAAGCTATTTTTGATTCCTGGTCACATTTATGACATATACAGTCTTAGCTTTTCTTTCTCCTTCAAGATGCATGCATCCCTAGACTTGAATGGGTGTAGGAAAGATAAATAGCTAAGGGAAAGGAAATTAGTCTGAATGTTCTTAGAGGAGGAGAAAGGAGACTATATAAAGGCAACTGTGTGACAGAGATAAAAACTAAATGAAAATTAAGGCTCAAGAGGAGGTCTGGCTGATGGGGGGGAAAGGAAGTCCAAATATTTTCAGATAATACCCAAAAGATGAAATGTAAAAAATGCTCCATTAAATCCCATTTCCCCCTCACTTTGATATTTTAATTTTCCATTTCACTTTCTTTTATAATTTCCTTCTACTATTCCAATGATACTCACACTCTAGAGCAAACCTACTGTTGCAAATCATTTTCCCAAAGACCCGTCCTTTAGCCCAGTAGTATTTGGTGTCTGTCCATTTAGATTTTGATACATATCAGAATGCAGAGCCGACAGAAGGGTTCACTTCACTTTGTAAGTTTGTGGCTGGAAGTGCAGATGTGGGCAGCCAAAAACGGTGAGAGGTACGTCTTCTTCAGAAATACAATGGCAAAACCAGGATGTACCAAATGCAGACACGCTTTACATCATCGTGGGGAACTTGTCTCTACAAACAGCTTCAGGTGTTTAATTATTTTCACTTTGTTGCAAGTTTCTTATATGTAATGATAATTTGCCCACTCAGATTTATGTTATTGCAGGCTTCAGTCCAGCAAAGCACTTAAGCACTCGATTAACTTTAAGCACATAAGTAGTCCCATTGCTGGACTGGGGCCATAATAAAGGAAAAGAATGTTTCAGGAGAAATTGCGCTTTTGGGGGTTTGTTTTTTGTTTTGTTTAAAGTGTCAACAGCACAGTTTATTTAGCTGCCTTTTAGACAGTAATCTTATTAGCAAAATTGGCAGGATTAAGAGGCTATTAAACAAAATCTGTGTGTTTTCACATCAGTTAAAATCTGTACTGTATTCCCTTGGAATACAACAATTCTGTTGTGCAATAACTGGATTTTAATGTAACCAAGTCACTTAAGATTATATTAAAATACATTTATTAAATTACTTGGCTGCTTTAGACTGGTGGGGTGGAAGTTAAAAATACAGAGAGGCTTTTCTGACTTTGAAAGAATGTTTTGTAGGATTTCTTGCAGTTTTTCTTCATCAATCAAACTACATTTGTTTACCAAGCAACATGTTGTCAGTGTTAATGTTGTGGGTGTTCTGCTGGGTCCAGAACGAAGCCATCTGTCCCCAAAGGTGGCTGGGGTAAGCAGTCTGTCCGTCACATCAGTGTGCTCCAGCCGCTGGGGACAATGGATGTCGTCAAAGTTTGGTTGCTTTGTTTTCTTATGGCAGGCAGGAAACCCACCACAGCAGTTCCGTCCCTCTACTTTCTGCCTCTTATCGCTTTCAGATACGCAAGAGCTAGTAAGCAGCAAAACTTACTTTATTTGTACGTGGAAACCTCAGTGCTCTTAATGAAAAAAATCTTTGTTAAAACCAAGAAATTAAAAGCTGGCAGTAAAATGGAACAGACACCAGAGTTTTAAAAAATGTTTTTTAAAAAAACTTGTCTGCTCTGTACCCTTGAAAATAAACAAAAAGAAATGTCCCCAAGGAAGAAACAGTGTCTCTATGGCATTTACTGGTTTCTGGTACTAATAGAATAAATAACCTTTTGGCTCAGAATTCACTCATGAACAAAACATTATCTCTAGTTTTTGAATATTATTATTTCTGGCAGTGATTTTCTTTTCAAGCTTGTTAAACCTAAAATACAAAGCTTTATAGATAGGTGCTGCTATGTTTGTACCACAGATTCATTTACTTTGACAGCTGATGTGTTTGTAATAGTGGTAGAATGGCTTCAGTACTCGGACCTGCTCCTTTGATATAAGCAGGTGACTCCTAACATTTATTGATGGTTTGGGGGGATGGTTACACAGAAAAAGTTGAATTGTTGCAAAGTAGTTTCTCAGGTCTTCTGAAGTTTTTTATTGAGTGCTTTGATCTTTGTTCTGCAGATGTAGAAACAGCACAGTCTACAATCTGTAGGTGTTCTCTGCGTTTTTTCAACTGTTTCATGCATCTGACAAGATGCAAATTTACCCAGATCTGTCTACAAAGAGGCTTCTCTCCTGCCTGGTCTTTTTTGTAGAGAGTCAAACAACGTTATTTTTACCCACTTCTAAAAATTGATTCTGAGCATATCTTTTGACATGCCTGCTTGCCTTCCCCACTCCCAGATGTCACCAGCTCCCTGCCCGTGTTACAACATCCATCCTGGCTGGCACGCGGGACTGAACTGGGAAGGTGGAGAACAGCTTGAGATGGAAAACAGCATTCCAAAGTGTCTGTACAGTGGACGCTGAGTGCCACATAGTGATTATCCACTTCTTATGCAGTGATTTACGTGCTGATGGGCACAGCCTTGTGATTACACATTTTAAACTAGGCAGCCCGGGCATTAGTAGCAGGGTAACCGCAGCGGCTCGGAAGCTGGGGAAATATGGATGTGGTCAATTTGAGGTGAGTTCTGCAACACGATAACTCTTATCTGAGCTAGCTAATTTTAAACAGTGCCAACATCCCCATCCTAGACAATGCAATCAGGGAGTGTTGAAATAACCAAACCCAAGAACATCAGATGCTTCTTCCTTACATATGGACTTAAGAGGTGAATCGCTTCTCAGCCTTCTCAAGTATCATTTTACTTTTTTATAAGCTGCTCCTTGTGCCCTAGTGCATTTATACAACTCTTATTTGTGAGGAGAATGTTTCTAAATCCTCAGGAGAATCAGAACATCTCATCACTTTTTCATCCAAATTTAATTTAATTGCGTTTCTCAGGTTTTTTTGAAGATGCTGGATCCTTTTCAGCAATCCTCTCATCTAACGCAGCTAAATTTCCACTTGAATTTGATGTGAAAAATGCTTGAATAAGGACTACCGTGAAGACTCACTTCTCATCCTTCTATGTCATTAATAGTTATTAACTTGATTTCCAGAAGTGCTGAGCACCTAAAGCTCTTAGGAGAGATTAGCACAGGAACTGCTGATACTAAATTCCTTCTCTGGAGAGTACACAATACCTCAAAGTCATTGAGAGGGGCTGGGCATAAGGAAATCCACTTCCACACTATGCTCCCTTCCAAACTGCTCAGTGGCATGAGGAAGAGAGATGTAAGGACTGTCAGCAGACCAGGTGTGATTTCTTGCACATTGGGAAATCTGCAAAGGGGCTGTCACTCAGGCAGGGTATCAGTCTGATATCACCTGTGGTACTCCACACTTCCGTGCACGCCGTTTGGAGCTCGGTGACTCCTCGTCTGGTATTCATGGTAGATCACAGCAGAGCACGATACTTTGGGGTTAGGTTTCTTTAAAAATAGCCAATAAAAACCCTTGATGTGAAACTGAAGAGAAAATCCCAGAATATGGGAAATTTTCAAATATGTAGCATTTGCTATTGGTATGTTCTTCATTAAATATAAATTATAAAACTATTGGGTTTGGATGTTTAATAACAGCCACTGCTGCTTACAGCCTGTAGCCTGCAAGATTCATAACCCTTTTCTGGAGGTGTGATGATATAGCAAGACTGGTGGGACTGGTGGGATCCTGACCCTGGTGAAAAAAATGAACAAAACTCAGACTGGCTTCATTTAGATCACAAAATTCACCTTGAATTCAGCAGTGGCAGAAGTTTCATGTATATCACAGACTAGCTAAAATAGAAGAAACAACCTATTTTACTTTATTCAACTTTCAAATTCTGTGCCTAATTTCCCTGCCTTTTTGTTGCTTGCTGTCATCATTACTATTTTGCCAGTAATAAATGGGACCCATAAATAACTACACCGCAAATTAAGTTAATTTCCAAATGATTTTAATATAACTTTCATCAGAAATGAAATTTTCAGAAGCTTGTCATAATGTAAAATATGTTGACATAAATAAGCATGAACATATGCGCTCATACGTATGTCTGTGCATATATATGCATAAAAGTATATAATGAATCTAGATTTTAGTTTTGTTTCTTAGAAAAGAATGTCACAATATATTCAAGATGCAGTAATGTATTACTTTTCTTATTGCTTTAAAAAGCCTTGAATTCCTGTAGAATATGCTTTAGTGGGTCAGTCATCCCCTTTCCTCTCATTTATCAGCCTTTTGATCTTGTGTCAGTTCTAAACGTTGGCATGCTTAGGCCGTAACAGTGTGCTGCAAGATCACAAAAAGGCATAGTTATATCTTTAAAAACTTATGGGCATCCTGGTGCTACATCCCAGCGTAGCTTAGCAGATGTGGTATTGAGTTCCCCCAAGTCTTCACTACCCCTTTGTCTATTATTTTTTTTATAGTTTTGTTCTGCATTCCTTCCACTCAGCCTCAAGTAGATGGAAGCCTGTTAGTTTATTACTTACATATGTCTGCACCCTTTTACCTCAGCAGGGAAAGACAAAATATTGAGGAGGACTGTAGGTTTGGGATGGTCAACTAATCCTTCCCCACCTTGAACTAATCGCCAGGCTGATGTGTTATTGTGCTGAGCTCTGTTCTTCGGTGCATTGCCAGTGGGGTTTCAATTTGTAGAAGCATAAACAGATACTAAAGTAAAAAGAATGGTGCGGTGATTTGTTAGCAGAGTTCAGATCAAATTATCACAGCAGTCCCCTGCTGACAGTCCTAACAATTACCTCCTTTTTCTTGGTCTTTCAAATGTTTTCTGTTTCACTTATGCCTTGGTAAATAGCATGTTTCTCAACGTTTTATTTATTTGCCTACAAAAGGGAAAGAAGTTGAACCTTCAACTTTCATTCAAATGTCTGAATTTCTAGATATTTTTCCTAACTTAGATGCATTAATAAGTTTTTTTTATTCTTTAAAAAAATAATATAGCAGCAAAGTAACTGCAAATGGTTTCAGCTTTCTAGTGCATACCTGCTTTTATAAAATTTTCTACTTCTTTTATAGCTTTGATCATGACAGTACAGATCATCGAAATTTAAAAACTTTTGAGAAGAGCAACTACTAAATAGGACACAAATAGAATGTTGTATACATTAAGCCAATATTAAGAGTTTAAAGCATTTGAGTCCTATTCTGAAATCAAATTGGGTGTGTGTCAGTAGATATTATTCCCTTTTTGCAGAATATAGTCAGATGATGTTCTGTACAAGTTGTCTGGAATTAACTTCAACATTTGTTTCCACTCTTTTTCTTCTCTTCCCTATTTTCAACTCTTGACTTTCACTCTTGCATAGTTACATTTGTCTGCTTCTTACAATTCTAGTGGGACTGATTTATCATCATTTGCTAACATATCTGTCTCAAAATCTGAGCTTTGATCAGCTTGTATTTTATAACTTACATCTGTTCTATGTTTAACCTTTTGTAATGCTGTTTCTCAAAAATATTATCTAGTATAAGAAAAGAGTCATGTTAGTCTAAGCATTCTGTTAAACCTAAAGAAAGAAAACCCTACATATCTGTCTATTTTGCTGTATTTTTGTTACTGTTTAATAGTCTCTTTTTCATTAAACCTATAAATCTATCACACTCCAACCTTTTCCTGTGATTGCTGCTGAACTATAAACTCCATCTTCCTGTTCCTTCTCTACCCCTTTTTTCCACAATTAGAACTTGTTGCGCTTCACAGCATCCCTACAGGCAGCGTCACTACTCTGGCCTATTTGCTGCTCCCAGAGCCAGCTCCCAAAAAATAAAAGCAGTGATTGAAAGTACTCCTACAGTGGGCTGCAGGGGACAGCAGAAAGCTGCTTGGTTTTGAAAAAAAAAAAAAAAAAAAAAAAACCACCTGGACCACAAATTCTGCCTGGGACTAACTTACTGACATTAATCCTCCCACAAAGATGAGTCCTTGAAGTGAGATAGATGGATAGGAGGTTTGGTGAAGCGCTGAGACAGATCTGTATGTTCTGTTGCTACCTAATCTGTCTTTGAGAAAGGAGGTTTCATTTAAAAGGACTTACCTCCAGACTGACTCTGTCTTGGGTCAGGCTAACACTGGGACAAGAGTGAGAGACGTGTGAACAAGACTAAGGCCTTTAGAAAGTTTTCAGCTCTTTCCCAGATCATAAATAAATTAATTTGCCTAGCACTGATCAGGCTATTAACGTTGATGAAATAATACAATGTTTTTGCTCGGGATTTTTTCTCTCTTCTTATTTTTCCTTCCTCAGCTGTAAGGGGGAAAGTCAGCTTAGTCTGCTTTGCTTTTGGGGGAAAGGTAGCTGTCGTGCAAGGGCCATCAGCAAGGTAGCACTGCCCCGTGGTCCTTGGGGAGAAACGCTGTTGATGCCGGAGCGCCCCGTAACTTGTTCTCTGCACTGATGTGACCACACCAGTTGCCTGAGAATAGTCTCAGCTCTTCTCCAGTGTCTAAGAAGCTTTTGAGGTCCTTTTAGCTAAGGCTGCAGCCACAGATAATAAATGCACAAACTGCCTGATCCTGACTCTATTGGTGTCATCAGAGAAGAAATACCCACAAAAATCTAAGTAATTCCAACTCGCATGTCTTTCCAATGCAGTAGACACTTTTAATACAAATGGAAGTTTTATTGGCATAGGGGCTGAATTCAGTCTTGGCATAAATGGATTGAGGGGGAGCTATACTTTCTTGTAACAGAGCAAATTTTGGCTTTGGGAGTGGAGATATAAAGCACTGAGGAACTATAAATTTTGAGCCAGCAAGGACATTACAAAAGGCAGAATGATAACCAGTATGGCATCACTTCCTTCCAAAAGATTATGAGCTATGAAAAAAGATTAGTTACTTTTGCTGCAAATAGCTTAGAAAACTTGGGCAGGCATGTTGAGTGTGTTGAATGGATCAGTGCCAGCAAATACACCTGTGTAGTGATTAATTAGAAACAGCAAACCCAAGCACGACCTTTCAGGTAGAAAGCAGCATACAGTATAATCAATGTGCTTGGAGTATGTTTGGATGAAAGGAAAAAAGTAGGATGAGAGTCTGTAACAGGAGCAGTTAAGAAAGGCGGTGTAGAATAGAAGAGTAACATTTACTGCTGTCACTCGAGCCACTTCTGAAGGTATGCAGTACTGTCCCTGTTAAGGAGATGAAGTGGCAAACCCAGGAACTGAATTTACTTTCTCTGGATCCCTTCCAGTATTGTAAATACAAGACTAAAGACATGGCAGTTGGCTGTTCTCCTATACACAGGTTTCCCTGGTAAAAGTCTACTTAGTAGATGTTCATCCTATTTAATTTCTTGTCCTGGGAACTTCCAGAATTCTGTTCTGTATGATCCAATCTCAGAAACCATCCACTGTTGCCAAAATGTTAAAATTTGTACAGGTAAATTCTTTTATGGAGTTCTTGTTTGCTTCTATATTGTTCTTTCTAAAAAGATGTAAATATTGAGAGAATTTCTACCAGATAGAAGAGAAACACGCTATTTTCCATTCTCAACCTGGCATTTAATAGTGTTGAACGTTTTACCTTATCTCTAGTAAGTTGCCTGGGCTAATTAATTGTTTGTTTTCAATGTGCACCAGTCTCCGGCAGACCAGAACTGCATGTTCCTCATCAACAACTGCAGTTGACTTGTGGGTGGGTTTTTTTATTTTATTTTGGTAGTATACCTGCATATGCAACTCCTTTGATGAAGACAATACAAAAGTACTGGCTAAAAGTTTCAGACTATATTTTTTGCTCAAAGGAGTTCAGAAAATGTTTATCTTTGAAAAATGCAGAAGCCTATTAAAGATAAAAACATAAACAAGTGTATGGCACTTCTTAAAGTCTTTGACAAAGGTCGCAGGTGTAGGGAGGTCAAAGTGATATCTTGTTCTTCTAAATATTTCAACAGACAGACATACTCTTGATTGGATTATCTATTAAAAAAATTGCTTTGAACCTTCCGCCAATGCGGACCACTTGTGCTTTCTCAAACCAACAAAGGTTCGGTCAGCAGATAAGAATTTCTGACCATGGAAGGGCAGCTGCTTTCCTTTCATCTTTCTTCTGGTGTGTATATGAAATGTTTGCTTAGCCTGGCCCTGCTATCATGAGGACTTTTTTTTTCCTTTTCTTAATCCTCCCTCTAATTTGAATCCAACACCCAGTCTGCAAATAAGACATGAAGAAAATTTAGATTTCAGGAGTGCAGGGTAATCCTGCTGGATGCTGAGTACTTCAGCCCCAGTTCAGCCAATACCTAGCCTTATCTGACTATACATGTGCTTATCCATAAGCCTAAACTTAAGCATATGATTAAATGCTCTGATTGATTAGGACTAATGATCCTCACTGAAGTACTAAGCCCTGTGAGAGAAGTTTGTTTTACAGGCAATTTTGCTGTTGTTTTTCTTCTATTGTTACTTCCCACCAGAGGAGGTAATTAAGGAAGTGTTTGTTTTAAGAGCACCAGAGCAATTTCTGTAATTTTTTTTATCTGATTCTTGAAAATTGACTTGTGACCAGTCTTGTGTTTATTAGTCTTTTATTACAAATTTTTCTTCAAAAGCAAACATGATCTCTAGAAATTGTGCCAATGATATCCAGGTATGTCTTTTCCTTCTCAAGAAGCCTAATCTATGCGCAGTGTTAATGAGAAAAATATTAAGACAAAATGCGTAAAATTGCTTTCTAGAAAGGTTCAATCTATATGTAAATGTAGAGGCGAAAACAAGAGAACTGGCTAACAGTATCCTGAAGGAAAGATGGTATTCACGTAGACTGGATCATTATAAATGTATGCTTTCAGATGCTGCCTACTTTAACACTATATGGTTTCCTCATGAGAAAAATTTGCGTTTTGTTTTACTTCCTTCTTGCTGTCTTTCAACCTGTCTCTCTCTCTCTCTTTTCATTTTAGCCAGCTAAGCCTGGCGGAGTCAGTAGTATCATGAAAACGGGAAGAAAGTTTGAGTTGGAGGTTGCTGATTTTTGTGTGACACCTGGAAAGGATGAATGTAAGGCAGTAACAGGTCAACTAATGATTTATGAGATTTTGACTTCCACAGATGTTTAATAAGGATCTCTTGTCTGCATGCCATATTGCTTGAAACAGTGTGGAAATCAAAACTCAAAGAATATGTTTGAACAGGGAAAAAGCTGTCTTTCCTGCGATGTTGGCAAGCGTTGCCTTCACAAACGAGCTTCCCCAGGCAGACTCTGGGCAGGAAACTATGAAGTTCTTCTGTCTGTGTCTTGGAATAAGACAGTGCACTGGTGGGTGCTTTAAGCACTGATTTCTGAATACCTGGTTCAGTAGCATCAGACTCACAGTAATGAAGGATAACAACGCCTCCTGTTTTATCCATGAGGAGAAGGAATTCTTCTGGATGGATTTGTTCTGAGCAAAGTGTCTCGCTGCCCTGCCTGTGTCATCCTAACCACCCAGCAAAGCCTTTGTGGGACTTTACAAAGAAAGGAATGGAGGGAGTTTGAAGACATGTGAAGGACAAGGCAGCAATCAAACCTTACATTTTCTGAGGGCTGAGAGGATCTATTTTCCCTAGCAGGATTCCATTAAGTTTTCTTAGCATTAAACTGCAAGTATTTTAAGCTACTGCACTCTGGAAGAGGAGCCATGTGCTTTCATGATACTCAAACTTTGATCCTAAGTTGCTGTAAAGCTCCAGTTCAGCAAAATGCTTGTGTGTGCTTGATTTTAAATACATGAATGCTTACAGTCACAGAATGGTCAAGAGCAGCATGAAGTCTACTTTGCCTCACAGCTAAGCCAGTATGTAACTTATGAGTATGGTGTATTATCAGTCTAGTGCACCTATTTCTATACAACCCTGCCTTGGAAACACATTCCCTAGAGTTGGTGGGATTTAAGTGCATACTTAATTTAGGAAGAGCAGGGGAAGACTGCATATGCTTGATTTATATGCAGTTTATCTTCTGGTGGCCTAAATAACTTCTCACATCCTGATTTAAATTCTTAGGCTGTTGAAATATTTTTTCCCCCCAAGACTTAGAGGTTTTCTGGAAACACTGTGTTGTTTCTTTCATAATGCCATTATACTGTGCTTTTCAGATTTTTTTTTAACATCTGTGCATTTAATGAATAATGGCTGAGGTCTTCTTTCCTCATCTTTTATTGATTGAGGACTTTTTGTGCGCCTTGTGTAGAACTACATGTTTTTGCTTTAATGCCTTGCATATGAAAGTTTATGTGTGGTTATTTTTCAGATTTGTGCAAATAATGAAATCTGAGCTAGTTGTTTCAATGTTAAGAATTTGTATTATTTGAAGGCAAAATCACTAGCTTGGAGTTCAGAGGGAACGAAGGTCATCCTGTGCAGAGAACCATGTTCTGTTTGCTGGCGGGTCTGACATCTGAGGATTATAACCTCTGTGATAGATGGGCCTGGATTTTTTCACAGGGGTAAGTTTCAAATAATAGTTCTGATCAGTGGAATCAAGAAAAACTTGGTAATTTACTCCAGGCTATGCAGAATCACAAACAATGGGAAAGTGTAAATTAGGAAAACCAAATATTTTAGAACTAAGTCTCCACAGAACAGCAATATTTCACTGGCCTTCCCCCCCCACCCCCACCCCCCCTTCCTTCACCATTCTTTGGTACCATTAGCTTTCTCTGTAAGGAAGATAAAAAATCTGCCGTGGCTTCTTTGCTTATTTTCCTTAACACTGATTTTTTTCATAGGCGAATAAATGTTTTTGTCTTAGATTCATCTGTTGTCAAGGCTATCGTTGATGATCCAGCGTGGCTACCATCTGACATGTAAGGCGATTCTGCTGTTGTAGTGTCAACAGCAACTGTAAGCCCTTGCAGCCTGATTTCCTGTATTACGCAGGTCACAGAATTTGATGAGGGTCACAGGAGGACCCCGTAATATCTCTGTGTAGACAGATGCAAAATTTCAAGGGGAAAAATTATCATCAAGAGTATTAGTCAATAGTGTGTTGAAATCACACTGTTGTTTTGACCATTTTATGCATGGCTGTACCGGCAGGTCTGTAGTTCTGATGATGGCAAGCCTCTAGGAAAAGGACTGGGTGGGGGTTCTGCCTCTCGCAGGTTTGTAGCTCTCTTCCTCAGTCCTGTCTACGTGGCGGAACACGGTCCATCTCAATCGTGATGGGAAGTTGCGAAACGCTGCCATTATTGCATCTAGACTTGTTGCATTTACTGAGCCATGCATGCACGCACCAAGTGTTAGCGTTTGAAATAAGCTGAATTTCTGTGATCACAAGACAGCATTTTGTTACTTTTGCAACATTTCAGTTGCTGAGATGCATTTTGATGATGCTGATCAAAGAGTCCTTGAGCATTGGAAGTTCATATTGGCTGTGATTCTGTCTGACGTATTTTGCACTATGTCGCGCCTAACCCTTTGTGATGATTAAACATTCATTTGCACCGACTGGGGTGCCTGACAGTCTTACATCATAAAGCATTTTATTCAGTGCAAATTAGGATTCTGTGCGCTCCTCTGTGGGGGATTTTCCCACTAATGACATATGTAAATAGCACTCATTCATTCTAATATTAAGGGGAAAGGTACAGAAGCATGCAGATCTCCTAATGAATCTGTGTTATACCTCAGATGAAAGGAAAACAATGTGTTTTTCAGATGTTAATTTTGTTATCTGCACATACTGTGTTCCCCTGTACTCCCTCAAAGTTGAGATACACAGAATCAGATTTATAGAGCCTTTATGTTCACAAAGACGGTTTGTCAGAGAGGTACCCATGCATGCACGCTTTCCGTAACAATATGGAATCCCTTCCTTCCATGAAGAAAAGGAAGAAATACAGCCATATTATTCAAATGTGAACCCTACTAAATTGGGCCCTTCTTTGTGTGCATGTAAAACTTTTTTCCCTTCTCTTTCTGTAACACACAGTTTTAGCTCTCTAACAAAGCCCAGTAGCTTCTGTCATTTTGGTATACTTGTATTTTTACGGCAGCATGCCCCCATGTAATGTAAAAGGTACCCTTCCTCAACTTGAGCCCTTGTCATCTACTCTGCTATGTCTTGTATTTAATAACTTTAACTTGCTTGAAGAGACCCACAGCAAAAATATTTGAGTCTTAACATTTTATGAACAAGGAGTTTTATTAATTTTCTTTGGCCTTTCATTCCTGAAGGCCTTTCTTTTCTTTTTTTTTTTTTCCTGTGGGCTTCAGTGGAGGAGCGGGACGCATGCAGGGCCGAGCTGGATGGCGGCTGTCCTGCGGTGCGGCCCTGGCACCTGGGTGGGAGCCCTGGGTGAGGCTGGTTGGGGCCTGTCAGTGCCCTCAGGGCCAACAGACAGCAATCTCTCTCGGCTGAAAATCCGTAACCTCTGTCAGCGGGGAGATCTTCATGGCGGGTGGCAGGGTGCCAGGGAGCTGGGCTGCCATCAGCATGTCCAGGCTCCAGCACCAGTCTCTGCCAGGCGGGCAGGTATGGCCGTACCTAAGGACAACGCTAACTCGTGGGGGCGAGCAGCAGAAAAAGCCGAGGCCTTTCTGCTACCACCACGCTAAAGGCAAAGCCGGGGATAAGCCCTGGCTTGCCCCTCTCTGCTCCTCCCCACCCATGCTGTGAGGGAGGGACAGGCATATCCCCACCACCAGGCCTGTGGCCCAGCCTCCTGCCCCTCGGCCGGCATGAAGGAGGAGAGGCCGGCGGCGAGGAGCTGTGCCCCTGTGGGCAGAGTTGTTATGGGGTGGGGGAGCAAAGCCAAGGGTTTGGCCGTGTTGCTGAGTTTGCCTCTGAGCAGTTCCTCGCCGCTCGCCCACAGAGCGCCTGGCCGGACTCTGGGCCCCTGAGTGCCCGGCTGCCACCCTGGCAGCCAGCTGGGCCCTGCACAGTGCTTCGCAAGGAGCTTCCCCTACACGAGCTGTCTCATGGCCAAGCCAGCTCGAAATCGGGTCCTCTCCTCATCAGGGCATAGGAATGTTTCTGTCAGAGTCAGTGGCAAAGCTGTTCTGGCTTCACTGGGGAAGAAATAAGCCCCGATTCTCCCAATGACTCTTCCTCGCCGGCTGTGCTGAGGCTGCCCCTCAGTAAATGGAGGAGGATGCTCCTGACTCTTACACTGTATTTATTTCACCTCAGACAGGTGTGAGTTGTCTGCTGTGAACTTTGGTGCTTCCTTCTCATGCGTTGGAGAAAAGCAATAAATTCATTTTGAAAAAAGGATAATTTTTTTCCTTTGTCTTTTAACCAAGATTTAAATGTTTGCATTTAAAAAACCCAGCTGTTTAATGCTGTTTAACCTCCATAGGCAGAGTAGTTACGAATGGTATTCTTTCTTTATTTTTTGCCGTGAGGAATGAGTGGTGTTCCTTCAATTTTGAGCTAAACTTGATGCAGACGTTGGCTATAAATGGGTCAGGCAGTCACTGAAGTGAACAGTTGGCCACATTTGTGCTAACTCCAGTCTTTTTGTTTTTTGCCAGAGGAAAAAGAATTCTAATTTCTATCAGTCTAAATTGTGCTGGGCAGCATTATCAGCTGGAAAGACCCCTCTGATTTGACAGGCCCCACTGTATGATGATTAATTACTACTCAGCTTCATTGGACTTTTCTAATTTCCTTTTGCCACTAGCTGTAGGCAACAAGCGATAAGTACTGCTCTTATTATTTTGTGCAAAGGAAAATGTCTATTACTGCTCTGTCCTACAAGTAATCAGAATAAAAAGACAGCTGATCGGAAAACCTGTGAGGATCATTCTGTCTTTATTTATCCTACCCTCGCTTTATTCCTGTGCTGCTTCTACACAGAAGTTGTTTTACACAGTTGCCTGTCAAAATAAGAAGATAAAATCATAATCTCTATCAAAGTAGTTGACATTTTGAAATTTGTATAATGATTTCATGGGAATTAATCCTCAATCTGCAAATAAATCCTCCTCAAAATGCTAATATAACTAGGAATCTTATACCACAGAATGTAAAACAATTCTTAATCTTTCTTTTCTATTTTGCCATAAATTTATTATATTAGAAGGCTGCCTTGTTGAGAAAAATTATAGCAGTATTGTCAAATGCAAGAAGAGTAAGTACTTTACGTAACACATTATAATAATGATTTTTCTGAGACCCTGAATGCTCTAAAGTATACCAAGGAGAAGGTGCGTTACTAAGAACTTGTCAAGGACTTCACTGTTAGAGATAAAAATGGAAGCTTGCAACTTTTATATCTTTGTTTTTGATGACTCTCTTCAAACCATTCGGCAATTTCCAGTGAATTAACTCTAGAAAAGTCATCCGAGTTACCTCTGTATTCTACACGTTTAAGAGGTGCCATAGAATTTACTTTCAGAGGAAAGATACTGAACGCTTACTGGTAACAGCAAAGCATGTCTGCGCGGTGCGTGGGAATGCTGTGCCAGGATAGAGACGCGTATAATTGTAGTAAAGTTAAGTGCTGTCTGGACTAATTACCTAAAGATGGAGTTTCTTACCCGTAACTTGGCGTGTGCTGCTGTAGCTTCAGTTTACGAGCTGACTGGGTCACATCTCTGGGTGGATGTCCTTATCTGCAGGAGGTCTGTTTTCAGAATGTTTCTGCACTAAGGGATTTAGGAATAAGTGGAGCCTAGAAACCTAAAAGTCTGCGTCACCTTGGAAAAGGGACTTTTCTAAACAGTTTCAGGTGCTTCTGAACGTTACCCTGCTTTTTCTACCTGGATACTGTTGTGAAAGGATGGAATATTGATACACAAGAGAAGGCAGTTGAAAAGTCTTGCAAGGAATTGTGTTTATCTTGTTTCTGTAAGATTTGTTGTTCTGGCTAATTCAAAAATGTTTCTTCTGATCAGGTCCTTCCTGCTCTTTTTGCACAGTTAAAACTTCAGGTATTTACATGGTTTCAATTAGGTTTGTACAGCTACCACAAGAGTGACAGAGTCAGGGGACGTGTGTGCAGCTGCAGCTGTTTTGTTGTTTTTCGGTTCTGTTTTTAAACTGAAATGGAAGATGTTAACAAGATTCCTCCTTTTGGAAAAAAAAAAAAAAATTGACGCTAGTTGGCTTGAGGCCTGAAATAGCGGGGAGGCTCCTACTCTGGGACGTCTCCCATCAGGAGCACACAGCACTTTGCAGGCCATCCTTTCTGGGGATGTACATTCCAGGCCTACTGCAGTCTTTGTAAATACGGATGGCCTTTGTGTGGAAGATGTATACTGCTAGCAAGGGGGAGAGGGAAGGGATATTTGCATGCAACTTTCACATCTGCTACTGAACCCAAGAGCCTGATTAGTATCTGCATTCCTTTCCCCAAATAAACAGAGAACCAAATGGCTTGCAGATCTCCCAAAACGCTTCTTCCCCCATCCAAAGCCTTCTCTATCCTCTTCCTTAGGCCTCTGCAGGGTGAGATTCAGTGACTGGGGCAGAACCACAGGTGCCATGTACGCCGCCTTTTCCGCGGTCACAGCAGGATGGAACAGGAACGGAGCCCCTCTGGGCAGAAAAGCTGGGCAATGATTTCAAGGTGGCTGATCCAGTGTAAAGCTTCCTGACCACTGACAAGGAGCCAGTTTGGCTAGCGCATGCTCGGCATATCTCTAAATCACATCACATGATTGAGAATATTGTGTAGAGTTATTTTTTTCCCAGCTGTAATTACTTTTATTTTTGTTTTAGAGCCAACAGAACTAAATGTATTGGCAATATATGGGCAATGTAGCTGCCAGTGCTGTTTTGCTTGACACAAACACAGCATTGTTATTCACAATAAAGCACTTGTGATGTTGTTATCAGACTGGTAACACTGCTTTAATAGTTAGGGACTTCATGCAGTTAATCTAAACCAGGCTGGATTATATTCTTTCCTCCCACTTTATCCCCTCCAGAATCTGGTGGTTATTGTTCTCTTGGTTTAGGGTAGCTCACCCTCAACGGGAGGGAACAAGGAGCTGAGTGTTTCACTTGAGAAGAGTATTGTAGTTCAGGCCTCTGTGTTACAGTGGAAAATACCTTGTATGTTGAAAGCATCTCTTAATTATATAGTCTTATTGGTAGCAAAGCAGAGGTTAACGAGTACCTCAACAGGTATTGTGAAGCGCTCTTTAGTTGCTAATGTTTCTGGTGGAAATACTGTATACTGTACTGGGTTGCAGTATAAAGTATGGCATACTCGTCCAGTAACGGTAATTATGGTATCCTGTTCCATCATTATCATCTGAATGGGATAGCACATTTAGAGTTTGTTCATTCATTTAAAACAGTAATAACTACTTTGTAGAGATCTGGATGACTGAGGTACCTGTATGCATTAAAGAGCGTATCTTGAGTTCATTAACAAATATTAAGCAAACTAGCAAAAAAGATGTAATATTTGTATGCTGTTGACAGGCACAATTTTTCTTCTGTGCCCGTGGACGAGTCGCTGTAGTGTTTGGTCTCACCATCTGTATCTTTGTATACTTAACGCGTGGGTGAGTTCCTGAGAAGCGTCAAAAGGCAACGCCAAGCACAGTGACAACAAGGAGGGAAAATTTCTGCATCCCTTTGACAAAAAGGTGTGCCCCAAGAACTAAGAGTTCCCAGAGGGATGGGAAGCAAGTGGGCCGCTGTCCCCCCCACCCACAGTCGGTCTGCAGCGGCACAAAGGGAGATGTGCTGCTTTAATAGTGCAGGGGACTCCAGGCAGCGACATGCCTCCCCGAAGCACAAGGACTTGTGATTCACCTGCCGAAACGTTGGTCTTGGCACCACCAGCAACTGCTACTGAAATTTCCTCTTTCCGTTCAGCGGGTTCCTAGCGTTCGAGGTCAGGCAGTAAGTTTGTGTCACAAATAAGAAAAAGAAGGAAGAAGCTATTCCTGGCGGTACCTTTCAGGCTGCTTTGCTGTTCTAATAATTAATATTTGAATAGATTAAAAAATGCACTCCTTTGCTACATATAAAAGTAGGATCTTCCAGCTCTTGCTGGGATGTTGCTTCTACTTTTCTACCAAGCTGTTTGCCACAAACCTTATTTTCATGTTGATCAGTATTTATTGTTGCTGTAAAATAGCGTACGTTGTAGTGTTTGTCTTATCAATGCAAAGTGATGAAAAGCATCCTCAAATTAACTCCTCTTTAGGGAAAGAAAATAAAAACACAGTCCCTGGGCTGGTGTTGGAGAAAAAGGAATTCCCAATATTATTATTTATTTGAAGTGAATGATTTTTGAAATACAGAGTAATTCAGTCAATCCTGTGCAATATTTTTTGTCATACGTAGGCCAGATAATTATAGTATAGAGGTTATTCATTTAATTTGGACTAGTTTAGAAAGTGAAATATATAATTGTGCAACTGCTTTGTTCTTTTTCTAATAAAAGGTAGGAGCTTTTGAGTGTTATTAGACTGAGATAAGCTAGGCTTCTGTATAGCACAATTTTGTACGTCTGAACTAGCAAAAGCCTTTGAAGTCCTATGAATCTTTCTGCTTGTTAATTCTTCCATTTGTTTGATTTTTGGTACAAAGAAAATGAAAGAATATGATGAGATTATGGCATTTTAAGTCAATATTTATTAAAAAATCAATCTCGATGAAAATCTGCCCATCCCTCTAATTAGATGAGGCAACTTGAGGTTGATTTTTAATTGCAAAAGTAATTACACGGAGCAGATAGCCAGTGACATTTGATTATCTAGGTGATTGATTAAAAAGCCTAGCTCACAGAGCAGATTGTCAGCCAGGGGAATCGAGACAAAAGAGCAAATTAAAAAAGTTGTCCTGTTAGTAATCACAAAATTCAAGGATGAAATTACAAAGCTAAACACCTCCAATCCACCTCATCTTCATCACTCAAATGTCTGCAGCATGCCTGAGCTCAAAAAGGGGCGATAAAGAAATGGATTACTTTTAAAAGGAGGAAGTATTCTGGAAATATAAAAATGAAAGAGCAAAAGCACTGCTGAGAATAGGGACTTCAACCACACAAGCAAAGAAATAAAAATTTCTTTTAATTGTGACAGAGTTCATTTTCCCTGTGCTCTTCTGAAAGCTCATTAAAACCAAGCAGGGTTAGTCAAATTAAATGAAGTATGTTGGGTAACGAAATACATTTTTAGTGACAAATCTTAATGATTATTTAAGAATCTAGTCTAGATTATCTCTTCCTCCTCCAATAGATATGTATTTTACAGTGGGTATTCATTTAATTTTCTAATACCTTGGATTTATTTAATGTCATTTTAACTGATTGCAGTCTGTAAGTGGAATGGGTACCACTGATGCCTTTCAGTAAAGAATGTTATAAAATGTTTGTGAAATTCATATATAAGGTGATGTGAATGAGGTGGGAAACAGGAGGAGAATTATGTTTGCCTATAATATCCCATCTTAATTTGATGATGCTTATCTCTTTGGGCTATACTGTTCTTGTAAGTTGGTCCAATGAGTTGATGAGCTACAAATCCTAAATTTTAAACCAGATCCTCCCAACAGAAGGTTTTGATGTATGTAGCATGATCTACACCGTGCTTCCATTGAGTCTGGAGGCTTTGGATGGAGTCCAGCGTGTGCTGGGATTTTTTTACCATGACAAAGTACTGTTGTGTTTTATCTGAAGTATCAGGTTGTTTTGGTCAAATAGTCTTTGGCAGAACCACTCCAGTCAGCTCAAAATGGTATGTAAGCCTGAAACTCATTCACGAAAAATAACTGCATTTTCTGAAAATCACGTGACTTCTTCATACCCGAAGAATACTTGGTTTTCTGTCATTTAAACAAGTGTCTGTCATTTTCTATATCACAGATGCCTGAAAAGTGGTGCAGTAGCAAGGGATGAGATGGAACAGCAATTAGTCTTTAAGTGAAACCAGAAATATATGCATATAATATTATAATATATTTTATTAGAATAAAACAACCCAGAAAAGAGAGGGGAAAGGAAGTGAAATTGTTGTAAGCATCCCATCCAGGGTCAATTAACGTACAGCCTGTCAGCCTTTAGAGTCCTTCAGAGCTCAAGTGCAGCTAATATCAACTGGTAGCAAGGGGTGGGTTTACCATTGTGGGTGTCAGCGTCAGGCCCTTCATCCGTTATCTAGCAGGCATTCAGGGAAATCTTTGTGATCCAGTTACTAATTCCATGGAAACAACCTGGTTTTCGTCTTCCAGAGTGGTGTCATTGAGAAAAAGAAATGATTACTAGACTGTTGGATTTGTTAAATGCCAGCTCCATATTGTTCTTTTGTGAGGCTCTGTTACCTGTCACCCATCAAAATGTAATCTGACAAAGGGTAAAAAAAAAAAAAAAAAAAAAATCAATTGATTAAAGGGGCTTCTTGCATATTACACCACCATATAGTTTTCCAGGTTCCTGATGGGCCTTTTGCATTAAAGCACATGAACACTGAAACAGAGATGGATATAGGCCTTGGGGGGTTTCTGGCTCCCTGACTTAAAAAAAAAAAAAAATTGCAGGAAAGGCAAATTATGAAACAATGAGAGGGTCAAGTCAGTTTTGGAAATGTGTAATTGCCAACCTCAAGAGAATAATTTGAATAGAGTAAAAAATTGGTATCCATTTTAGTACAACAAAACGTGTAAGGGTGTGTTGGGTAGTTTGTAAACATTACAACAATAGTCTTTGTTCCTCTTTCAGCATTTTGAGGAGGTGGGGTGAAAGCAGCAGAAATAATTTTCTACAAGAGCAACTGCCAGACAAAATGTCAAACTAATTTACAGATTTTTGTAATTTCAAAGCTTTCTGCAGACAATCTCATCTCTCTGCTATGTCTGAGACTGAAAGCAAAGTCACAGAATAAACTCAATCTTGCATATTACGGCGCTGTTAAGTCTAATACTAATACCCCTATTTATGATGTTTACCGTTTTTGTATCATTTTAGAGACAATATTTTTGTTCGCAAGTTAAATATTCTTTATGTGATGTGTATTTATGTTTGTTGTCTCATTTTCTCCCATGGAAGCTACTTCACACAAATGGCCACTTGCGTCGTATGGACATGGAACCCTCATCCCAAATTTTCCAAAATAGCTGCTTTGGGTGATCTAATGGCTATGATTGTTCTGATCAGTTCTCAGTCCTCCTCAGTCTGATTACTTCTATTTTTGCCTTTGCCTGCATTAAACAAGAAATTCAGATGTTGGTAATTAACTGGAGTTCCCCTGCTGCCAGCCCAAATTCAGTTCCAAAAAGCCCTGTATATTGCTACTTCTGCATTTGTTAACAATGTCCAGACAACAGGTCTGCAATTAGATTCCCATCTGTTAGGCTGAGCATTTAGCATCGCCAATGGATGCAAATGAACTCGGGTCCCTCAGTGGAGTGGATCCCTAACTAGCAGTATTATATTTGAAAAGAAATTTAGCAGTAAATGACAGGGAAGGAGATGAGGCTTTTAATAATACAGCAACTCTGAAATGCTTAAATGAAAGCAGTAAAATACTGTTGCTACATATGATGGTTGCTCTAACAGATCTGAAAGTATATTCAAATGTTCCACTGTTTTCCTCAATGTCTTGAATGCTGCATTAGATTGAGGGGGAAAATGCTAACTTTAAATGTTAGGTACAGTCCTTACTGCATAAAGTAATGCTGCACGACTATATAAATGTTCGATACGTATCGATATAATATAAATTATCATTTGAGACACTTAAAGGAATGCTTCAAAATATTAAATATTTTTACAGGATAAAATGGAAAAGGCAGAGAGATGCATTTTTAGAAATTCTTGCGTTTAATCTCAAACTGCAATTTTGTATCAGTTCTAACAGCGTTATAATAAGGGATAATCCTACCAAGTCCATAGGCTGTGTGTTGCAGGATTAGCTAAAGCTTGCATATTTAAATGTTTCATTTTCTAGTAGAATGTCTATAAAATAGACAGTAAAACCCACTTAAACTAATACCTGTTGAAGGGCTAAAACAGCAAGGAAAAACCCTCTGTGGAAACTCAGATTTTCTTTAAGTATTCATTGTATTACTCTTTCGCCTTTTCAGAATTTGCAGATCAAAAAATAAATATTATATATAGTACCTGAATATAGAGTTAAAAAGGCTTTTTTCTTATGCATTAAAAATGTAATAGTTCTGGTGTAAAATGAGTTTACATGTTTATAGTGATTTCTTTAAATAATACGTGTATCTTAGAACAAACAAAATCCTAAAGTAATAGTAAAGCCTTTCTAAAGTAATACTTGCAATTATTTTGGTGCCCTAGTAAAAGGAGAGACCATTTCTACATTATAAAAACAGGGGAATGGGTTTTGGTGGAGTTTGCGATGTACAGAGTTCAAATTTACACAGGTTAGTTTTTATTGCACTTCTTTTTTCTCTTTGGTAGTGGTAATGAGCATTTCAAATTGTGTCGTGACTTCTTTCAGCAACAGTTTTGTCATAATCATCAATGGAATCTGGACTGCGCTCCATGTTTCCCACCAGAGCAAATACTAGGGTGACAGAGAGAATCCCAAAGATACCAAAACAATTGTCAATATTACAATTCAGGTTAAAAAAACCCCCAAAACCAAACACAAAAAACCTTCTAAGGCAACAATCAACATATTATTTCTGAGTTTAGGATTTCATTTTTCTGTCTGCAAGATGTAAAGAGATGGTTCGTGCCCCCAACATCTTTACGTCGAAGGCAGATAAGGGGTGAGGAGATCCGTTCGAGAGCACAGAGCATCAGCCTGGCAGAGTGGAAACGGGAATATTCGAATTCCACATTCTCAGCGCAGAGCAATGCACTGGCCACCAGTTGCACCAGTAAAGCGCATTCTTGCTTCATAAAGTGACTTGGGTTTCCCAGTATACAGAATAGTTGCCCTAATCAGAATGTCCGGTGGTTCACAGTTAGAGCTTTCCGTTACCAGGAGAGTCCCCCGTTGTCTTTGTGGCTGAAGGTTCTGAGAGCAGCAGCCCCGTTCTGGTGAGGAGAGCGAGCCTTGACCGTTGCTGGCTGATTCAAGAGCAGCGGCAGCGGGGTTGAGCATAGCGCCGTACTGCTGGTGTGCTTGGGGCAAGGTGGAAGCGTGCCGTTGGGAGGATGTGCCCTGCTCTGCAGAACCATGTATGACTTTTGCACTGAATAAAAGTAAATGGACTTAGAGGGGGTTTTTTGGGGCTCTTCGAGAAAAATTGCATCCGTTTGTTTCACCCTAGCTAGCAGTGTGGGATTGCTCAGGATGAGATGTGTGCTGCTTGTCACCATGACAAAAGTGCCTCTCTGGGATTTGACGTTTCAGGGCCTATCAGAAGATGTGTGGGATCAGAATTCCCTGCCAGGCAAGCCGTTGGTCCAAGCGTGCTACAGGCAGGGTGGGAGCTTGTGATTGCCTGGTCCGTAGCCTGCTAATCTTCCAGATTAGTCTATGCTTTCTCCCCTGGGGGATGGAAGGCCATCAGCAGAAAGCAAGAGCAATCCGTTGCTCTTTCCCTGACAATAAACAGATAGTGACAGCAGCTAGAAACCTTGTCACAGTGCTGTAGAGATCTGGGAGGGTATGTGGGTGTGGTGTTTTAGTCAGTCACATTTTTCTTTCTGTTCTTAAATAGAAAATTACTTGTACGCGCAAGCGATGGAGGGACTGTGTATGGGAAGGAGGGCCTACAGAAATGCATAGGTGCACGAAGAGGTGGTTCTAGCAGGAAAATTTTGGTATGCTGCTTCTGTACTTGGCTTATGCTACGTTGTTATGCCATTAGTATGTCCCCCCAGCAGTAAACTGGGGACATCCACTGGTTCTTGTGCTTTGACAGAAGCGTTGGCTTGGGTAGACACACATGATGCGGCATGGCTCTGATGGCTCAGGGGAATCTCGTGTGCTTACGTGCTCAGGCCACGGGCAGTGAAGAGGTACAAGCACTGGGGACCTCTGCTGTCAGATGGTGCAGAGCACCAGCCGAAGGGGGGGAAGCCTCTGTCCGACTCCAGTGGTGGCCGTGGGCCACGAGAGGCAGCCAGTGCCTCCACCAGCCCGGCTGCCTCAGCTTTAGCCAGCGGCATGGTGTGTGGGCACGGCTGGGAGCGCGGACACCTCTGGGCTTGGAATGGAGCCTTTCCGCACCTCGTGACTTTTCTTAGGCTTTCAGATGACATGTCGCTATTTCTGCCTTCTGAATCAGAAACTGGCAGCTCCACACCATGCTAAACGTTGTACTTTCTCCACTTCTCCTTTTGTGCATCGGTTTGCTTGGTTTAAAGATTGGTCTCACGTGGAATAGCTTCTTCTAGTGAGAGTAGCCATGTGTTTATGACTGGGACTCAGGTTTTTGGTGTGTGGTTCTTGCTATGACATGGGTACTTCTGGGAGTTCAAACGAGTGCAGTTTTGCTCTTTGCCTCCTTCGATTGCACACTGTGTAACGGCTCACAGACTTTTCACTGGCTGTGTACTTTCCAGGACAGTAAACTCCCGGGGGCTGCTCCCGTAGAAGTGACAATTAGCTACTTAATCTCAACGTTCTCCAGAAGTAGTGTTTTCTCACCACACGCGACCACTATTTTTACATTCCTGTTTTCTTATTTTCGAAATCTACTTCCATAGATTTTTCTTTTATAGCTTTATGTTGTTTAATAATTATTTTTCAAGTTATAGCCAGGCTTTCCCCTTTTAATAAGAAGCACTTCAAGTTTTCCAGTGCAACGTCTGCCAGCTAGCTTCTTTCTTATTTCACTGGTATTGTTATTACCTGGAGGTAGGTCTAATAACAGGAGCACAGCATCAATGTTCTGCATTGAAGTAAGGAAATTAACCTAATAATTGTCTCTTAAATGCGTTCTTTCATTACACAACTCGTGGGGGCAAGGGGCAGAGGTCATTTAACTCACACAGTGATCACATTGTCATCAGCATAGAAAACTATTATCTCAGTAGGTTATAGCTAATCCTACCAATAGTGTTTTAACCGGCCTAATTTTTCTAATAAAGAAAAATATAGATGAGGTAACAAAAGTTGGTCAAAAGAACCTATTTAATGAACACCAACTAATCAGCATGGCTTGAGTTTGTTGGAAGACAATTTTTGCTCCGTTCCCACCAGAAATACACCTGCCAGCCCTTTGTAATCTATTACTGACATTTCTTCTTTTGCTTGTTTTGTGGCATGGAAGAGAGCTTGCTTGGCTTTTAGTATTAATTTGTTATTGCATATCTTCCTGCTTGCTTTCTGCCATAAAGGTTATGTCCACAATGATGTCAGAGGGGTGACTGCAGCCTACTTAGACATGCCTGAGTAAGATTTGGAGCGGCAGCTCAAGAACTGGTAGCAACTCAGCTATTTTGGTGTGAGGTGCAGGTTAAAAAAATGCTGTTTCTGGCGTGCAGCCTGGTTCTCCACAGATCGATCTTCATGAAGTTGACTTTTCTGTGTTTGAACTCTGGTTAGCTGCTTCCTAGGGCAGGGGCTTTACCTGTCCTCACGGTCCTCCTCACAGCTCTGCCTTTACTGTCTGTCCTCGGAAAGCGCAGTCTGAGCCCCTCCATATTACGTTGCTTCTTCGTTTTCCTCTCTGAGCATGAAATGCCGACATTTTTGAGACCGTTTGGTGTTGTGGAGGCAGGAGCAGAGAGCACGGGGCTGTATTAGTTATACCTCCGACTAGCTTGATAGCAAAACTTCCGTTCAGAATGGGCCGTGTCTTGACACACCAAAAGCTTTCAGTCTCAAACACAGCTTGTAAGCAGTTCAGGCTGTTTTGGATGTTTTAATCTGGTAGGAGGTTGTCTTCCAGCAGCCATTCTTTGTTTTCAGAAGGCTGTTGGATTTGCTCAGTCTTTGGGAAGTCGGTATTTTTCTCTACGGCGGGATGTTGCTCAGGACAAACTGCGTGTGTATTCTGACATCCTGCTCTGCGATGGGCTTGTGCCCAGGCGGCTGCACACCGAACATACCGAGAGGGGAAGCTGGTGGTAGCATTTGACTCTGTGCTCTCTGTGGCCCCGCTTCAGACTGACCAGGGAGCCTGGGAGACAAGAGCGAGAGAGATGCTGATGCGGTTGGCGTTTTTGTATTAAAGGCCCTACTGTGATCCTTGCCCTGCAGCTACTCCAGCCTTCCTGCACGCTGGTGTGTGCCATGACTGTAGCATGTGATTATAATAATCTTTATAATTATCCTCTATATGTAGTCCAAAATAATCTGATTGTTATAAAAGAGAGTTAGGATGGGAGAGAGTTAAGTAAGACAGAGGTAAACACAGGTGGCATCTAGTGAGAGGAGTTCATGTGTGACACTGGAGGCACGGGAGCCGTGGGACAATTCTGGTTTCTGGCCTGAATTAAAAAGGGGGAAAAAAAAAAATTCTACTTTTCTGGTTTATTATTTGCCCTTGATAGCCCCCTGTCTTCTTGACAAAGAAAAAGAGAGTTTCTACCCTCTCTAGTTGCTTATTATTGCTAAGCTGCTATTGAAGCACTCGGGAAATGAATTTACAATCTCTTTCACATTCTCTGTGACACAGGGAATCAATATTTGAGCAAGACCGTCACCTCCAGAAGTAACCCACAGTACCAGCTTCCTTCAAATACTTTTTACATGAAGCGTTGCCCCCTGGCACGTCCCCTTTCCCCAGCCCCACTCCACCCTGGCTCCGCTGGTCTGTGGTCAAAGCGTTAGGCAACAGTTTTTATTAACTGTAATAACAATATTGCAGAGCTGGCCAATTTAAACTGAAGTCCTAGCATAGCCCTGCATTTCACAGCTGATTCATATTGACGAGCGCTGCTTACCCTGTGAACTGTAAGCTGCTGGAATGAGCAGAGCGGCTGCGGTTTTCTTTCAAGTTGCAGGATCCAAAGGCAGCAGTAATTGTTTTTGAAATGTTTCTTTTTATTATTATTAAATAAGTTCATTGTATACATTGAAACCTGGATTGCTCCTGCTCTGATTTGCTTCCCTTTTCATTGCCAGGCCTAAAGTGCGGGAACAGTGTGTGTGTTTTGGATTGCTTCTAAGCCATAATAAAAATATCCTTTCTGCAGGGAGAGGGTGCCATCTCTGCCGTTTCCTCAGAACTGTGTAGTCCGTAATTAGTCAGGATTTCCAACTCGGAGTGCTAAAAGGAAGAGACAGGATGAACAAGAAACCCAACAAAATAACTAGATCTTATTTAAGCTAACATAAAAGTGCAGAAATATGTTACTCGTATATCATGACAGATTCTAGCCCAGCCTAATTCAGTTCTTCGTGTGTGTATTGGTATAGGGCATCAAAAACTGTTTGAAAAGATGTGCTTACAAAGCAAGGCACTTTACCAACTGTCAGGAACTGCTTTGAAACGCATCCTTACCTCTAGATACTATTTACCTTGAGGATGTACACTGTATAGGCTCTCTTCAGCTTAGAGGCCCCAGGCTTGAGTAGCAGCAGTTACCGTATCTTCCAAAGCCCCCTTGTAAATTATCACATACGTGCCTTGCAGCACCGGGCTGTTTGCTCAGCAGGCAAACACAATGCAGCAGCATTATTAAATTTCCATGAAGTTTACCAAATTTGCAGGATCAGTAGGGTGGACCCAACAGGGGAGCTCTCCTACTGCCTACAGCACCTTTAAAGCAGCTGATGGTGCCGCTGATACTTTGCATTCTGCTGTTACTCTGCTGCTGTAGCCATCTACTTAATCTCCACAGCAAAGATTAGTTTATTCGATTAAGTCTGTTCCCTATAGACCATCCCTGTAGCTCCTTGGAAGGCATCAAGACTGTGTGTCTCCAACCTTTTACCAGCTAAAAAGATTCAATAAAGTAATCTTTTCCCCCTCCTTTTATATGATTGGAAAATAAATTGAAAATGAATTTCAGTTATTGCTTGTGTTTTAAATAGGAGATAAAGGTCAGCCCCCTCTAGCTATCTCCATAGATGGAGATTAACACGAGCATGTTCCATTATAAAATCATATAGCAGTTTTGTAAATCTGTCAAGTCATCTACAAATATATAATTAGTCTGTTAGATTTTGAAATCAATAAACAATGACTTTTCAGTCCTGTGCCTAGAAAGCTTTGCTAGAGAGGGCTTTAGGCATAGAAGTCCAAATAGCAAAATGTTTGCACTGTATACATTAAGTTGTTCTCTGGATCTGTTTAGATGTCGAAGGTTAATTGAAAATTAACGTGTGCTTTTTTTATTACCTCTTTTTTTTTTTTTTAACTCTACTAAAGAAAAGCAGCCAGTTTTAAACTTGGATTTTTTTTTGTTAAAGCAGTGTGTCAAACAGTGGATGTTTAAAGCGTAAGCTTCCCATTTTTCTGTTCATAGTTGGCTACAGCGAGATGGTGACTGTGAATGTTTGTAAGGCAACATTCATAGACATATTTATACAAGGCATGTGTTCACCGTTTGTCATCACTGTCACAGAACATGATTTCCCGGGTCGGAAAATTGACTTCAAAGCTTGACCCTGAAGATTTGACTTGCCTGTTTGCTTATTCTGGTTCAAGATGTGATGTCAAAAGCTGTCCTATTAGTGGCACCTTTTCACATTTAGTTTGCTCAGGTTGATAATAATGATACTGGAAGGACCGCATTTTGATGTTGAAAGAGATAGGGGAAGGAGCACTGCTGAAATTGATGGTGTTGACAGTAGGAGGTGAGATTGGGAAAAGAGATATTAAAATGTGGATATTACTTTAAGTGACAACATTCCTTTGTTAAAGTGCTATACATCATCATGAAATTAATTTTACCGGTGTATCCTCTTCCTAAATTAAGAATTTTTTTATACAGTATTGGCACTGTTTATACCAGTTGCAAGTATATACATATGTATGGTTTGCATGCAACTTAAAGTGGATTAATTAGAATACGCTGATTAGAATGGATCACACCATGTTTCATTTAATTATTCATTTTAATACTGAATTTTGATATGCAGAAATTAATTGTTTTTAAAGTCTATTTGCTTTAGAAATAGGCTAATATAGTTTTATCTCCAACTCTCAAAATCAGACCTGCTATCACTCATCTCCTGGTTGTGTTAGCATGGCATTGTTAGAAGTTGCTGGATATACATAAGGGTCTATCAGAATCCAGGGATCTTGGAAAATAAAAAAAATTAAAATTAGATTATTGAAACACTTAACAAGAAGACACTTATGGCAGGATAAATGTCAAATCAATAACTTAATGCTCACGATTGAGTATCCTGGGTTTTAACTTATGATTACCTGTTTATTGATCTACCTCGTGACACCAAAGTAGAGAAGTACTGTGATATTCTTTATTTTTAAAAAAGAAAAGGGAATCTTATGCAGCATAACATCTGCATCGGTGATAGTTTTCATAGCATGCTGATAGCGTGACATAGTTAAATCTGTGTTGTCGTTGCTGCTAGTAAAGTTAAAATAGATGGGCTTCCCATTTTAATACACCCTGATAACAATTACTTTATGTAAGGTCATAGTCTCAAAGTTTCCAAGGTACTTAGCTGGCGCAGACCACGGTGGGAATGCAAAGTAGCCAGTGTGTAAGGTCACTCACAGAGGAGAATCACGACTGGGAGCCGTGCATGAGGTGCACACCTCATCAGCCCTTGGACTCCCTCCTGTACTGTAACACCAGGCTTCGCTTGTCGATTTAGAACACTATTATTAATAATCATTTCATTCCTTATGTTTGCTTGGTTTTATGATTTTACAGTGACTAGCACACACATTCATTTATTATTTTTTCTTTTATCTCACCATTTCAGCTGGTGCCAAATTCCCGTTCCGTTAAGACCCAGGATGTATAGAGTTGTCCATTTCTTCCCTAAGTGTTTGTGGGTACTGATCCCTTCGCAGTGGCAGGCAGCAACAGAAGTTGCCTCTCTGTGTACGGTGCTTCCTCCTCGGTAATTCCTTAGGTGTGGTGCAGTCTGACTGCTCTGCTCTTGAGGGGTCTGTGAGCTTCTAAGCGTCACAACTGTAATGTCAGTCCTGTGAATTAAGTTATATTACTTATAGCTAACTTGTGAAGAACATGTACGTAACTCTGGGCAACCTTTATGTATCTGTTTGTGTCTGTGATCTGCGAACCTGCACTTTCTCATAGCGTGCAATTTACATTGTGCAAAGAAAATGCAAAGCAGAGCTATAGTAGCCCCGTAGAAATAGTCGCATTCTGCCGGCTTTGCTTGGGAGTAGCTTGCAATCTCAAAAAAAAAAACCAAACCACCAACCAGCTTCAGTGCATGAATATGGATTGCACAACTGGAGCTAGTAGACAAACATCATCAGTTAGTGGGGTCTGATGGAATTAAATTTAACTAATGGTCTCTTTTCATTGAGGTAGCTACTTAGCCCATGTAAAAATGATAATTAAAATATAATCTAAATCGAGATAATTACTCAGGAATATGTTACCTAGGGATGTTGTATCTTATCGACTTAGCTTGTATGTGTGTCCAAATTTATATATACACAATTCATTGAGAGGGCCAGAGTGCTTAAATGCTGCATTTGTTGCGTACAAGCTTAGGTGAGACTAAATCACAGTCAATTCTCTTGAATACGTTCCTTTAAAAATGACTGTTTGAGTTGGAATCTTATTCAAACTGCAAAGAGTAAATACCCAATCTTCATGTTGTTTGTTCCACCCGTCCCGTCTCAAATGAACAAAAGCTTCTGACGCCTTTGCAATGAAGACATGTTTAGAGGAGGAGGGAAATGTAGAACTGAACCAGTAAAAGAAACCTATTAGGTGTGACACACACATTTCAGTTGTAATTACAGAATTTTGTCTTCACAGAAAGTCACCTTGACTTTAAAAACTAAACAAGTCCTGAATTATATGCTAATTATGATGCATCTCTTCAACTAAATGGTTGAATAAGTTTTTAAGCACTCTTCTTGCTTAAATAGTTCACATGAAATTCTTTCTTCCTTACTTTTTTTTTTTTTTTACTCCCCCTAAACAGAGTTGGTTGGTCAAGTTGATCTCTTGTTTGAAATTCAATCAAGGGCATTAAAGTGTAAACCAGTTGGAAAAACAAAGAGCTTAGGGAAATCATTTGCTTAAACAACAACAAACAAGCACTGGTAATCTTCTTACAGAAATTAATGAAGGGAAAACCCCCTCAGCTTGGGTGGATAATGATCCTTAGCTATCATGTAACAAGCCTAGAAGGTTTAGGGAGAAGGTGAAAATTAAGAAAGCTGGATTAAACTGAACTTCCAGAGGAACAAAAAGAAATTCAGGATAAAGATCAGTTCTCCCAATTTGAGATTGAAAAGTAGTTCTGAACTGGAAGGAGCTTAATCCTTTATGCAAATCTGGTTAAAGTTAAGTTTTCATCTCACAATGTTTTTTTCTTTCTACTGTATGGCTAATAAATACTGAAAAATAATTCAGACAACTGTCTTGTTAATAGTTGTTTTATGCAATGAAAGCTTTTTCATCAGGTAGAGCTATAAAACTGGTAAAAAAAAAAGTTACCTTTATCTTCTCATGATTGTTTTTAATGCTTATTCTTTACTAATTAATCTCTTCAAATTATTTAACCACAAAATTGAGATCTCCTCACATTAGAGCCTACCCCAGAGGATATTCATAAGGGACTTCCTGATAACTCAACAAAATTTAATTAGTTTTCTCAGTACCTACATGTTTATCTTTTAATAATGATAGGAGGAGCTGCCTTCACTTCCACTAAGCAGCTAAACTAACTTCTGTAACTTCCCTTTCAGTCAGTCCTTGTTGAAACAAATAAGCTATTATTATATCATACATACTTTTACTAATAGCTATTTCAGTAAAAGTTTTTAATTATCCCATCTCTGTTTAACGTGGCAAAAGATGGTTGAACGCTGCAGTTAATTCTCCCTTCCTCTCTCTTCCTCCACAAATAAAAACAGCGTTCAAGTTGTCTTCTGGTTTTTGCCCTTCTCTTAAGGCTCATCGTTGCTCAAGGTTTAAGTCAGTGGAAGTGCGGAAAGGCAAAGTGATGGAAATACATGTTTTGTAACTCTGCTAGGGCAGGTGGAACAATCCTCTGCCAAAATATCCCATGAAAGCTTTAGTAATTAAATGAAAAAGTGGTATTTGGGGATCTGGGCTCTGTCTCTAGGTAGACCCAGAGGGAAGCCAGTCGGCAGTCTTCACCCACCCAAAACTCAATCCTAATGCGGTGGGAGCTGTAGGTGGATGTTCGTTTAGGCTCCCAGCCCACAAACACTTACAGGCATACTCAGATTTATGGGACTGTTTGCAGTGCGTCAAGTTAACCACATACCTGGGCATGCCTTTGCAGGAGTGGGGCATTGCTGCTTCTAGTCATGCATAGCTCACCTGTTTTCAGAGGAATGGTGACATCAGGAGGCATAAGAATTTCAGGACACCAAGTGGATAGGTCTGAAATGTACTACACATGGTATGAAGCCTGCTGAAAAATAGTATTTAATCTTGAGGGATGAGAGGGGGAATGGTGCCGGGGAAAATTGCCTTTAAAATCAGAGCAGTAATAATTACTTTAAAGCTTTGTACTGTGCCATCACCTTGCCATTAAGCCTGATGTCCTCCTTTCACAGAATTTCTCCTGGCTTATTCTCAAATATATTTAAAGTGTTAAGTAATATGAAGTCAATGAAGCTGGTGATACTTTAATGTTCGTAGAGACTGATTGTTTTACATTTCAGTGTAGATTAGATCAGACTGAGCAGAAGTCACTTCATATGAAATATCCTCGAGTGTGTAATCTATTGATTTAATTTTGTAGCCTCAATCTAGAATTTAAGTGAGAAGACTGAAATGAGAAGTCCTTCACATTTACTTCATTGAATCTGTCTTCGTGGCTTGTCAATAATTCCCTATATAAACACACAGGAAATTGTACACATTTTGAAAGCTTGAGTAGCAGCCTAAAATATTCCAGTTAAAATCTGTTTATTCCTGTCCTTTCTAAAAGAACATCCAAGAATATTACAAGGAATTCTTAAAATCATGCTTAAAATAATGATCATATCAGTGTTTGCAGAGTTTTTGAGCCCAGACTGGCACAAGATTTGCCTTCAGATCTCTCAAGTAAGAAAAAATATGCCTTCAACATAGCATTTTTAAGAAACTGTTTCCCTTTCAACCATATTAATATAGAAACAGAATTATACTAAACCATATTTCTTTAAACTAGCATATTCACTGTCCTTATCTGCTCCCCGTATCTATAAACTTGAGTGCTTCCAAGTCTGGAAGGCATTTACTCTCAGAATATCCCTGCCCAGTGGGACAATGCAGTTGTCCTTGTTTGACAGTCCTGGAACTGGGGCATAGAGTCTCGAGTCCTGATCCTCAAAAATATTTAGATGCTTAAGACATTTCTTACAAAAATTTAGAACTCATTATTTTCATTGAGAGTTAGGAGCATAACAGGAGTATTGTTTCTAAATGCATTTGAGTATCTCGACCTAGATGATCAAGAGATTCCCATAGAACAGGGATTTGAGTTGGGTTTCCCAAATCTTAGGCTCGATGCTTTAACTACTGGGCCACCCTCTTCTGTAACCATGCTCCTGCAGATTAATGCCCAAATCTTACTGTGGAGTAGATGAAACGGGGACATGAAATATGTTCGTGGTTAGTGATGCGAGTGTCCCTTATACCCAAAACCTGTCATACCTTGTATTCTCTAATTTGTTTCAGTGTCTAGCAAAACTTAGACATGACCCAAGAGGCCTCTGGCCATCCTACTAAATATGAGTATGTCCATCCAAATAATGGCTAGCCAAGTCTGCTTCCCCTTGAAGCCCTAACAATTTTGAATACAATGTAGTGCAGTCTAAGTCAAATGGCTCTTAGAATAACAAAGCTGATAGCTCAAAGATTTTTGCACTCAGGTGATGAGGGAAATACAGTAGCATCTGTTAATCTTACAAGTTTTCTAGCACATCTGCCTATGATTTTTAGTAAAGAGTAAAGCTAACATGTAGGTTATTGTGATCCTCTTCAGCACTTGGGCCAGTAGTTACATCCTGAGAGAAACTGTGCGCCAAAACCCAAGAATCTGGGGATTCTTTAGGGAAGAGACTACAAGTGATTGAGCAGGTGAGCAGCCCACATCACTTAAGTGCTGCTAGCTTCAAGCTTTCAGCTTGTTCTTTTCCAGCTTAAAGTTCTGCATTGAAAAGTACATGTATATATAGGATGGAGGAACTGTTGTAATAAAACGTCATTATTAGTACACTAAAAACCATATATGCTATACCTTTTCTTTATGTACTATCCATTCTGATCTTCAGCTTCACTCTTCAGAGGATACTTACCTCAATGCGTAGCCCTTTTTAGCTTTCAGATGAGTTTTGGACTCAACTAGACTTATTGATGTGACTCATTTCTGATTACTGTTTACTCAGCTTTTATGCCAGTAACTAAACATCCTTATTCAGCCCCTTTCTATTCAGCCAGCGAGATGGGAATCATAATTGTAGTTCTCACCTGCCTGCTCTCATGAAAGACTCAGAGATTTTAGCTGGCTCTCAGAAGCTATATTTTTACAGAGGATGTAATTAAGAAAGTAGAAATTGCTGATTTCAAATGCTAAATTACTAAAAGCAAATGCATATAATGGAATCTTAGGTACCCACATGAAGCAACTGTTGTTGAACTCTACTTTCTAAGCTTGACCATTGTCACATATGATGCTCGGGTTACTGTCTGCAAATAACCCAAGCCAAAAAGAGGTTGACAAATCAATTCTGAAACAGTTCAAATGCTTGCAGTTCTTGGATGCCTCAGGCGTGTTATGTGGAGCATAATGGCCAAATCTCAGCTGAAATTCAGATAGCTGTTTCCATGGGAAAGAAGGCGTCTTGGACTTTTTTCTAAATAATTTCTTTTCTGATCTTTGACATGTTATTGCTAAATAGTCTCATCTTACACTGTCAGAATTGGAGGTATTTTATGTCACCTTAACTAGACAACAAGACTTACCAAAGTTGACCAAAGAACTTCTTGTAAATAGGCTTATTCATGACTGTATTTGTTGATGAAGGTTCAGAGTTGCCTACCTGCTAAAGGTGAGAGCTGTAGTACATCCATGGAGCTTGGGCTGTTTTGCAGCAGCCAAGGCTTACTGATAAGTGGGTAATGTTGGCTATTATGATACAGTGAATGTTTTCATACTCATTTTATTGAACCTACAAAGCACAAGGAGGGCTTGGCTTTAAGGAATGATCCCAGTACTCCAAGGTAGACCGCAGCATCCAAAAGTAGGAGTGATAGCAAGTAGTAATCTAACCTATATAAACGTTTCCTGTGCTAGCGGCTCGAGCTTGGGAGGAGCTATGATCATCAAGGACAATTTAGTAGGTTCTGCTTCAAACTGTGAGACTCTTACCAAAAGGTCTCAGGCTTTCTATAAGAAACTTCTGTCTAGTTTAGCAGGAACTCTTGGATGATTCCCGAAGGCGCCTTTAATGTTCTAACTGCCAATGCTTTTACTGGTTACCGTTTAATGCTGTGTTTTGCATGCTACTCCACGTGGGAGCTTTCCTAAGTTCATTACTGCTGCAGAACTGGCTGTTCTGGCTGAGAAAAAGATCAAGCTGGAGGGAATAAGCTAAATCTGACGTTGCTTTGTGGTCAGATAGACCTGTATTACGGACCACAGAGGAACAAAATGTAGATTGAAGTTCTTTCGCTTCTGTTCTCTTGCCACTATCTGAGTAGCTTATTGCAGGGCTGAGAAAGCATCATTGAAATAATATCTAGCTATAGGCAAAACTCTTCTCTGGGACTTTAAATTGTACCTGGGCATTTGTGGAATCTAGGTATCTTTCTGTAAATCAGGACCAGTGGTGTGATCTTTGAGTAAAAAGCAAATAAACAGTAAAAAAAGACTAATATGTATATGCTTTTGGTATAATTGTAACGTGTAATATACTGTGTAATTATTCCAGTTTTACAGATGGGGGAACTGAGGCACAGAAAATGATGCGTGTCATGTGAGATAACGCAAGGGTTTAGTGACAAAGTTGCTCTTTTCTGCTCCTGTAAGTTAGAAGAAAGCTGCCCTACTCTTCTGTTTTGTTCATAATAATGCACATATGATCACTCAAATATTTCTGTAGCATGTATCTCATGGTTTGAGCTTCTTTTATACCTCCATTATCTACCTAAAAGTAGTTAAAAATCACTCAAATTCTGTGGATACTGCAAATCCATACTTCGGGAGGAAGTTTTGAAAGGTACCATATGTCCGATTTTTATTTAAAATAGAGTTGCCAGTTAATTCACTTTCACATTTAATAACCTATACAATGCATAACTATGATTGCAGACTGTAACCTCAATTTTTCACCTTTATGGGCTTTCTTGTATATTAATCTAAAGAAAAGTAAAGATTGGGCAGTTGCATGTAAAATTTCCTAAATGATAGTGCTTGAGGCTGCTGCCTGAGTTGTGAAAGAAACGCTGCCTTTCTCCTATGACATGAAGCTTTAAGGACTTTATGTCCTGATCAAGAAGGAATGCTTTAATAAGCATCCATGTTAGAGGGTTTGTGCTGTGTAAGCTTGGTACAGACCATATGGGCAAAAAGGCACATTGTGTGGCGACAACTGCCCTGCTTGTCATCCCCAATCATACTTGCTCTAATCCTTGTTTTAATTTACTCTGCTTGTACAGCACCAATCCTGCCAGTGCGGTCCTTAGGGTCCCTTCATTCCTGCCATTTATGACAAGGAATATGCAAAGGCACAATTATTCATCCACTAAGGTGACAGAGAAGGGCTCTGCTTGGGAATATGTTCCCAGACTTGCAGCATCATAATGTCAGTTGTTAAAGCACTTTGCAGTTGCAAACAATTCTTGAGAGACTTTTTTTTTTAATATAAATATTTTCGAACGCAGAAGTGCTAAGACTGAATGAATCCTTATTGATTAAGAAGTGCAATGCTGGAAAGTTTTTATACATAACGTTCCCCAGACTTTGCTTTTTATTCAAATGGAATGTTTTTTGTCTTTCCCTCTCCACTTAATTATTGTGCTCTTATCATTTGTTTAACCTCAGACAAAGGATAGTATGTTGAGACACCCTTATTAAGTCTTACAGATTGTATATTGTTTATATTCTGCTGTACACCACATTCCTAAATGGACAAAAAAGAAAAAAAAAGCCAACAAAAAACCCTCAAGTGTAGCATTCAGCCTCTCAAGTCCATGATGTATTTCATTTGCTACGGTCAGAGCAATTTTAACAATGCCTTTCATTTTCTTATAGCCTAAAATGATTTTCTTTCTGTGAGGCCATTCTCCAAAACTTCTCTTCCCCTTTCAGGGTATCATTTGCAATTTAAAGCTAACCTGGTGAGTGTACTCACAATAGGCTTGCCCATAAAATGGTTCAAGGCCTGCCTGCATGCCTAATGAGGTTGATGTTGAGCTATTTAGCTCTTTGTCCTTCCATAATATCTACTTAATGCAGTTCAATGGGAGTGGATTGTTAGAAGCATTAAAGATTCTATTAAGTCTTTACTAAAGCCACTCTATTCTAGTCCAGCTGTATAGTGGCAAGAGCATTAAATTTGAGAATGTAGTGGGAACAAGGGGCCTGAAAAAGCACCTATAAAAAAAGGACAAATTTCCTAACGAAGTAAGACCACACTCAATTTAAGACCTGTTACTTTTGTATCTAGATCTAAAGAGTTTCTCAACGTTCATCTCGCAGTGTCCTGAATTAACTCTAGCTTCCTGTAACAGATGAACGAGGTACAGTTTTAAATCTTCATTTATTTCCAAAGCACGTGAGCAGATTTTTGCTTTGGCACACTATTGAAAACAAATAATGTTATCATTTTAGTCTCAGAGAAGCTACCAAATTCTTGCAAAGGCCTCCTTTCAGATAACATTTAAAGGCAATGTATTTTCCCATTAGCTTAAAGACTGTAATGAGATTGGTCTGTGTCCTGAATTCAGAAATCTCTGCACTTTGGGGAAAGATAAACAACGCTTCTGACAAAAAAATTTTCATTCAACATATTGTTTTGCTGAAGGGATTTTTTTTTTTGTTGTTTTTTTTTTTTTATCAGGCCTGTATGGTGCTAGCCACCAGCATTGAGAAGAGGGAAGGAAAAAAAAAAAAAGAAGAAGGGGTAGAATGGCCAGGATTTCACACAGTTGGCATTGACTTGGCTTGAAGAGGCAAGCACTAAGCTGTCTTTTCAACCATAGTAAAAACCCTCCATCTGGCCACCCTAAAACTCTGTTAGCTTGTTCAACTCGCTGTCGGCTGATTGGGCTTTGTGAAGCAGAAGTAACAACATCAATAGTATAAACCCTTGCCACTTGAGAGTATTACATTTCATTTCATGCTTGACTTAATCAAAACTGGGGAAATGAAATTTACACCTTTTTGATGTTCTTTTCCCTGCTGTTTAAGGAGAAGAATCTTAACCCATTTGATCTTCACATGCACCCAATAAATGACCAAATATGCCAAGCTGCCAAAAGCAGACGGCTGCCAGTTGCCGGTTTATGTCAGGTCACTGTGAGAGAGCTTAACGCAGAAGGTCTTGAGTTTCATACCAAATACCTCAATTTGCAGTACGGCATTTTGGTTGCAGCGTCAACAATTTAGCTCCCCTCCCTATTAATATTAAACTATTATAAAGAAAGCAAAAATGTCATTTTTACTGGAGGGAAATATGTTAGCAGGCGGCTGTTGCGTGACAGAGTCAGGAGAGAGTGACAGAGATGAAATGAAGCTGGGTTTGAATTGCTGCTTCAAACCCTTGACATTTGTTCCTTTCTTTTCTGGCTCTGATCTACACGATACACGTAGTTGTTGTTGTTGTTGTTTTTCCTGCTAATAACAAGACAGTGCAGTGCCGGATTAGAGATTGAGTGAGTGAAAAATGGGACTGGTGATAACATTTTCCCCGTGCCTGGGGGGAGGCTCATTAAGCAGGAGATCAGATCGCTACCAAAACACATACATAAATAAAACCAACAACTAACAAAGTTCTCTCTTGCGACTCGCTGATGGAGAAAGCTTTTGGTTCGGCAAACGTGGGCCTGGAAAGAGGCTTCGCTTGCTGGCCTGGCGGCCGGGTTTCAGGGTGTTCCTTGGGCTCCGTGACCGACCGTCTGTCGCTGTGGGGCGAGGTGGTGAGTTCTCGTCACCACCTGCGCTGGGGCGGACCCGCGCGGAAAAACAAACCTACAGACCCGCACGACAGGTTTCTGCCTTCCCGGTCGCCATCCTGCTCTCTTAAAAGACCTCTCGCCTTTTGTCAAGGGCCCTCGTTTATAACTTGATGAAAACATTTGTAATAGATCATCAAATACTGATACATTCTGAGGGACAATATCCCATTTGTTAAATATAAATTAACATTAACACAGATCCCCCGTCGCAAAAAGGCGAAGGGTTTTGACACCTTTTCAGCAGGACAGGCCGGGCCCCAGCAAAGAAAGCCAAGGGCCTGTAAAGGAACTTGTCCCGAATGGTGATCCTCAGGGCTCTTGTGTGACAAGGTACATAGTTTCTATTCAGGAACAGGCAGATTATCGGTTACTATAGTTTCCCTAATGCTCAAATGGAGCTAAGGCCTAAGCTGAACAGAATAGGTTAAAAGGTGCCGATGTTTGGGCCTGCGAAACCACATGTTGAGAGTCAGAGACCAAACAAAACAAAGAGCACATCTCTCTGGTCTTTGATGTCTTCTCTGAGGGATGCGGAGTGAGAAAAATGCAGCCGAGGCCCCGCGCCCAGCGCCCGGCCGGCCCCGGACAATGCACCAGGGTGGGAGCCCCAGCACCACGGGGTAGTTGGGGCTCCCGCACCCTCCGCCACAGAGGTGGGGGGTTCCTTCCGAGAGGAAAGCCGTGGGAGACCGTCATGGCCCGTCTCGGGAAACCCTTGTCACCGCACACGTGTTTTTTCCCGGTTTTGCCCCCCTCCACAAGACGCGCACTGTGGTCTCAAACACAAACAAGCTCGGCACCCTTGAAGTACTAAATTTAACTGGGCTTAATTTGCTGTTTTCTGCTTGTGTTTCCTTTTAGTCTGTCCTTTAGCATTCCGTTTGCGTTGTGCGCTTTAAAAACTCTTTACAGCACTTCAGCTAACAGCTTTTTATTTCACTGCTTGCCTCAGTGTCTGCTTTGAATCCGCTGTGGAGCTGGGGCAGCGGCTGCTCTGCGCTTCTTGCATGAATCACCGATTCTGCTCTTTTTTCCGTTTGTGAGTATACGCTGTTTTCAAACAATTCATATTCACCATAAAAATGTTCCATGTAGGATATCCCCTGATAGCACAAGCAACGCTTTTGCATTTTTCATAAGCAGGATTAAAATACCCGCTGCTTGCGCTCACGATGGAGGTTTCCTCCATTCTGTTGAAACTCGGTTTACTGTTTTAATTTTTTATTAAAACTCTTGTAAGCAAGATAAATGTGCATCAGCTCTAAAGGGAGACTGCCAGCTTTGATAGGTGATATTGCTACAATTTGCTGCTGTTCTTTAGGTATTCCAGCACTCGAGATCCAAGTATTATGCAAAGCAAAATTAATCAGCACCTGCATCTTTTAAAATAATAGAATTCATGAATTCTAAAGTTTTATCAGCGTTATTGTAATTCTGATTGTCGTCGGTTCTTTATACCATTATAGAAAAATATCTAATTGTAACAACTGTATTCCTATAGTGAACATATTACTTGAATTCAAACCCTAACAATGGCAATAGGATAACTGTCCTTGAATTTGAGCCTTTTGTGATACATCAATAGGCTTACAATGTGCTGAATTAGCAGGCATATTAATGGGCAGATGCAGCACCAGCCCATTCTTTTTACCCAAATCTTCTTATGCAAATACCCCATGAATCCAGTTCAAAGAGCTAGCTTTAAAATGAGCTTCTACACACATTCAGATGGGTCCTTTCACAACTGGCAATGGGACTTAGATAGAAAGTGACATGAGAAAAGTTTAGACACTTGTTTTTATAACTGAACATGATCTTGTTATCATAATCTGATACTGGTAACTGGCATGGTCTGGTTGTAGAATTTTAAGCCTTTAACAGAGGGAGATAATCTAGGCCTTTGTGCTACAATGTACTGAATCCTGCACTTGGTGAAAGCTATCAAGGAGAATCGCAGTTCATGCTTTTTCCAACAAAACTTTTTCATGGTAAAAGCTTTTATCCTATGATAATTACTTAACTGATTGTAGCGGTGCCTTTAACGTTAGTGAGCTCATAACAAGGGCGCATAAAAAAGGTTGCATTATTTTAGAATAAATAAATTATCAAATAAACAGGTTTTGTTTGCTTGTTGAACTAAATGGTAATGAGGTCATTATTAAAAATGCTAATGCACGGCAGCACGGCTAGTAAAAGTTAATGTATTTTGTGATCTTTCTTTTGTTTGCTGTGTTTCTTGTGATTATTTCTCATCGACAGCATCTGGGTGAGTGTTTTTAATGATTTAATTGCAAATTTAGGAAAACCTGCCAAAAGAAAAGAAGGGGAATAGTTTTACTAAATCTTTGATGTTGAAGCCCCTTCCTTTAATGTTATTTTCAATTTGCCTGCCATTTTAATGAAAACCTATGGTTTTCTAGGTGGTGGTTTGGATTTTTTTAAACTGTTTATTTTAAGAAGTGCAAAAGATGGTGAGAAGGAATTTCACATTGACATTTCCCATACATGCTGACCAAGCTTCTTTAAAGCAATGCTTCCTACAGAATATTCTATAGGAAGTATAAAGACAACCGAGAATCGATTCTGAGCTGGAGCAAATTGGCATAACTAATTGACTTCTGTGGATGTGGTCAACACTCTTTCAGCCTTGGCCAGTGTGTGGAGTTGATAGATGTAGATAATTTAAACTACACGAGATTATTGTAAAAAAATGAGGAGGGAAATAATCTGCTCTTCTATCATTGCATTTAGAGAATCACAATGTATATTAGAATAGTCCTGTAGAACATTATTGATTGGTTTATTCTTTAATTTTTTTTCTGAAATAAATATTTATAGTGTGTTTTGAGGCATTAATGAGGTGATTCTTATACCAAGATCCTGAGTGCAAGAGATGAGCATAAAAGCAAGCATATCTCTTAAGTAGTTATTCTCAGAGCAATACAACAATTTCATATAGATGCATACTGGCAAAAATATTATGGGTTGTGGTTGATCGCCTTCGTGGAGGAGTGCTTTATTAAGATTTAATGGTCGCAAACATGAGTCTTCTGGATACTTTGTGTTTCAGCATTAATTAGCAGCATTATTTAGGGACATGAATACATTGGGTGAACGCTTTGATTTTTTTAGTATTGTTTTCTATTGACTGTAAACCTGGAATAACAAACTTATGTGCTGAAAGAACATGTCAAATTAATGTACGGGTACATAGAGGGCCTAATTCTGAATTCAGATGTATGTGAGTAGACCCTTCCTGTCTAGAAATATAATCCATCACCATTGATTCTGTTGAGCCATTACTGCCTTGCGCATCTGCAATAAATTTCATCTTTCAAATGAACGTATTGCTTATCAGAACTGTAGTTAAATGTGGAGGAACGCATGAGGACAGTGACTGGCAGATGGGAATCTGCTCCAGAGACTGTAGTTCTGAAAGGAGCTCCTTCTGGGAAACATCCGCCACCTCAGGCAGCCCTGCTCTGCAGGAGAGGCTTTTCAGGGACTTTGTAATGTGTGTTGCTAGAGCACAAAGTAAGTGAGCATGTTATGCTTCTGTGAGACTGTGAAATAATTGTATGTATCTAGCTGTATAACAGTTAGACTGAAACACTTAAAGTAAATGCTTAAATCTCACAACTTTTCTTATTTTATGGCTTTTTTTTTTCTTTGTGGATGAAGCTGAAGTGATTAAATGAAGTTTTATTTTCTTGTCCTTGTTGCTGAATGTTTAACCACAGCATGGGAGAAGGCATGGAAGGAAATCAGTGTGGGAGAACCACTGAAAGGGTCAAGTGTCAAAGGTAATGCAGGAGAGAAACACAAATGGGACAGAACAGTAAAATGCCTGGAGGACAGACTGCATGGCAGAGCAGTGGAAGGAGAGATAAATGGGGAATCATCTAGAACATCAGTATCAGACTGTCAAACTGTACGATATGTAAAAGAGTAAAGGAAAATTTGGTGTAAATTACTGGCGGATAACATTATCCAGGGAGCAGAACAAATGAAAAGGAACTCTGGCCTCTGTTGTGGAAATAATTTTAAGATTTTTGTGCCTCATTTTACCAGTCTGTAAAATGGGGACAGTAATAGCAACTCTTTGAAAATGGATTTGAGGACTCAGAATGGAAATTCTCAAGAACACGTAACCTACTTATACCTGTTATTTTACCACAGTTCACCAGCAGGGTATTCGCATTTCGGAATGTCAACAGTAACAAAAGGCAAGGAAAAGCAGATTGTGCAAACTAAATTAATTTCAATGAGTTTCAGTCCCATCAGTGTGTCTGCTGTGCTTCAACACACAGACAGAAAACCAGATCTGAGTAGGGAGAAGGCAAAAACGGAGTTTGTTGGTTTTAGAATTTATTTTGTGATAAGTAGAGTGGCTGCAAACATGGTTTTGTATAGGAAAGCAGAATTTAATATGTTGGCATGAAAATCAAGTCCTTCTGTCCTTTTTCTCAAGGAAAAGATATTTTCTTGAAAGAGAATTTCATGATGGTGGAGACTATCTGCATTTTCAGAACACATTTAAAAATGAGGTGCAGGGGCAAGGTGAACCATTTCTGTAAATCAAAACCAGATAAAATATTTGCAGCCCAATCATATTTTGATATTTTGCAAATAAAATGGAATGTTTTGACAGTTTGAAATAAAAACTTTTCATTTCCAAATGGCATTTTTCCTTAAAAGTGAAATGAATCCATCTCAAAGAAAAGGGTTTCAGTATCATTCCTTGCACTGGTCTCATTGACTTTTGTATATTGTAGTACTTTGAGAAACTGGGATAAGCAGGTATTTTGGTGTTTTGAGGAACTGGATCCTACAGTGTTTGAGATAAGCCTTAGTTTGTCCTCCAAACAAAGCTGAAATTCATCCCCAAGAGATTCGAATTCTTGATTTTGTCATTTTGACATCTGGCTCTGAAATAATAGTTTCATGCCTGCCTTTCTATTTCTTTTTGTGCACAGGAGGATTTTTTTTTTTTTTTTTTAAATGCTCATTTTTCAAATCTCCTTCCAGGGAACAGATTGGCATGCTTTGGGCCCTCTGAGCAAACCAGTGTTTTCTAACTACAGGTGTTCACCCAGCAGTAACGTTGCACTGCGCTGCATTCCAACCAGAACAAAAAAATGAATTATACTTACAAAATATGCCAATGTTCCCAGTCTCGCGCCTTCATCAGGGCTGAAATGTTAGTATACTCTGCTAAATCCAAGTCAACAATAAAAGAATCATGAGAAGTGCGAATGGAATTGTTTCTCTGCCAAGTGGAGTGCAACGAGGCTTACTGTTTGATGAACAGCTGTAAATACTCTAGATTCCCCCATTGCATTCGTGCTGTGTAGATAGTAACGCCGGTGCTTTCTCTCTAACATCACCAGAGTCGCTATCATTACACTGTTTGCTGCAGTTTTGTAGATTCTCTCTGCTTTTCTTGCCTTTGAGGTATTAGATGTGCAATACCCTATAGCAAATACAGCTACGGCACGAGCAAATCTCACCCTTTTTCTGTAATTTCAGAGCAGAATTTTACAGCTGAACCAGCATTCCTCCCAGTAAAATGCCATCCAGGGGGATTTCCCCATGCAGGGAACACCTCAGAATCGAGTGACCTCTTCCAAGTCACACAAGAAGTTGGTGAAGAGTTTGACAATGCAACCCAAATCGCCTTATTCGCCGTGCGTGGTTCAGCTTCTGTCTTTCACTTATACCTGACAGGTGGGCAAGAAAAGAATTATTTACTTAGTAATAAATAACTTATGTTTTCTGAGATGTTTATCCTAGTAGCACTAGGGATTTACATGGATGTGTTAAGCATGGGATCGGATTAAAAGCTATCATGTAACAGTATGGGGGTTTTGCACGGATATTGGCGTAACGTTTGAGTCTGCGTGTAAGCCCCGTACTACGTGCGCCTGTGGGATAAAGCGGTAGCAGAGCAGTAGCTCCTTGGCTACACTAGCCATTTGCTTTCGGAAGTACTTGGCGCACTAGGAGAGGAGCTCAATCACTGATTTTAACATCAGGCAGGTGTGGTTCCATGATATCACCATGGCCACAGGGCTTTCTTTGTCAAACTGTAGTGTTCTGGTTTGGTTTAAAATAAAGGTATAGGTATTCACAAGTGGTCAGACCTCTTGGAGATAAAACCAGTGGGACAGTAGGCTTATGTTAGACCATCATAATGATGAGATGTCAGGTCCGGAGCATGAACGTCCTCAGCTGTGTGAGAGCATGAAGGAGGCAACACAGCTCAGAACATTTAGAGAAAGAATTGCTTCACTGTTAGTGATAGCCCTACAAATACACAGCTTATGTAGTAAACTGACGGAGGAGAAGGGAGATCGGCTCCTTAATCCAGGATCTCTGAAAGAGGATGGAAAAAACAATCTGAACATGTTACAATAATTCAAATCCTTGTAAATACTCTGTTGAATACTGAAAACCATGTAAAATTATTATTGCTCCCAAGGCAGCCAATAAATATTGTTATTGTATTGGCTGAATCCAAACATAAAATATTTTCTCCCTGGTTTGTAAAACAGTTGACAGACATAATAGACACCACTAGCCAACTCTTAATCTTGGTTTTAAGATTTAGATTTGTTCTAGATGTTAGAATTAGCCCTGGTTAGAATACATGATACGTTTCTATTCTACAAGAGAAATATCCCCTCTTCAGAAGAAATCCCCTTCTTAAATCATCTAGTCTGTGACATCCCCTTAATCCCTTTATTTTTCTTGAATTTAGCATAAATACTTCCCTTTTTTACACCTCCATCTGTTTGTTCTACTTTTCTGCCTTGGTTCCCGTCTCTGATGAGCTCTGTTTTCTGTCATAAGGGCATTAGCGAAAGCAGTAGTTTCCCAGAGTTGGTGCCAGAGAAGTAGACTGAATGTCTTGAGAATGGTGAAAGACGTAAATATACAGAGACACGTATTGATCTGTATGCATGCAAGAGTGGAGGCGGATGGATGGGTAGATGGACGTGCACACAAATAAATAATACAGCCAGGGAATGTACACATGCATCTATCAGAAAAGTCGTAGAATTCTAAAATGCTCTCGCTAATAGCCTGGTTAATGAATACAAATGCAGTGCAAACTCAAGCAAGCTTAATACTTACAATGGTTTGTTCCCAGGCATCCACAAAGTGGTAAGGAGGAGAATTAACATAGGATTATCATATTTTACACATAGACATAGTTGCCAATCCTTTTAAGAATACTTTAAGGATAGATCTAGAGTCTAAGTGTTTGGAAATAAGAATCACTAAATATAGATCATGCAAACCACTTAGCTATAATTCTTTTGAATTACTTGCTGAATGACACAACTGTTCAGTGGACTTCTAGATAATGAAATAAGCCATTTTAATTTTTAAATGTGAGAAGATAGCAGTCTGTAAGCTATCCTAAATATTTAGCAAACCTTCATTTGATTAGCTAAGCCATGTTTTGCATTATGAGAAACTATCCGCAACTTCAATGCTATAAAAAAATCTGTTCTGAAAGTGAATGGCAAAAGATACGCGTGTTTTCCTGAGTTTCGGGACTCAGCACATTTGTAAGGCACATTCCACAGATGTTAGAGGTTTTATGCAGGTGCAATCAAGTATCTATAAGATCACCTGGCTGCGTTATGCAGTCGTCTGACAATGTGGGCTGTGGTTTCATGATCGTTAATATCCGATCTCTGTGCTATCAAAGCACCCAAGGTGTAAATTTGATCTGGATAAGGGGAAGGCACATGACTACATTTCTGTACGCTTGGTTTAGCTGGCTGCGGTAGGACAAACAGTGTCTCATCTGGCATAAATGCTGCTGATACGTTTTTTTGGAATGAGCTACACAAATAAAATGGCAGAGTGAGGTTTTTCCACAATGTGTCTGCATCTTGTGATCTCAGTGCTTTTTATTTGGTGTTAGTGATCTCAAATCATGTTTTTAGGGTATTGTAAAATGGATCCTCAGATGCATCTCCTGTTAAAAATATATAACAAAGCCCTTATCTAAATGTTCTTAGTATTGCTTTTGTTGAGCTAGGGAGAACATTTGCTTTCTTTCCTTCATTTATTAGTATTATGTAAATGACTTATTTGCATAATTTATGGGAAAGTTTTTCAGATATGTTCCAGAATAGCTTTTGGCATAGGAAAAAAGTAAATTTAGAACACACAGGTGAGTAGAAAAGTCCTGTTTCTTCAAAGTTTTTAAGCTGTGTCATGAATGAAGAGTTGTTTAGGGATGGTCTGTCTTGAAAGATTTTGCTGTGTGTCATTTCTCACCTTTCTACCTCTTCTGTGTGGAGGAGAGCAAGAAGGGTAGTTAGGAGAGGGCAGAGCCAAACTGCTTAGTGGCAGACAATCCAGCAAGAGGTAACAACCGCAAGAGGTGCCTTGGGAAGACTCGAAGGGCACGTTAGGAGAAACCTTGCCCCCAGGAAGGTATGGCAATACTGGAAGAGGTTGGCCAGAGGCCCTTGGAGGTTTTCAAGAGCTGGCTAGACAAAGTCATGGCTCATCTATTGCTCATGACATTTCTGGGAGAGATTGGAGGAGAAACCTTAGAGTTCCCCTCCACTAATATTTCTATGACTGTGTTAGTCTGTACCTACATTGCAGAGGTACCAACAAGTAGTCTGTTTAGGTGGGATTTTCACTGCAGGTGAGTTTTCTTTGTGGGTGAATCGTTTCAATGGGATTTCAGTGATTTTTGTACTGGGGCCATAACTCAGCTGTGAAATAAACTGCATGGTTCTTATACAAAAGCCGTATACTGTATAACAGTCACACTTCTCACAACATAGCGCTCATACTAAATGTTAAAAATCTTGTTTTCTTGTTGAAATCCACCATTAAAACCAATTGTTTATATATGCTTGAAAGTCTACTTTTATATGGGCATCCTACTGGCCTTATTAAAAAAACCCAAAACAACCCCCCAAAATACCACAGAGCAGTTTTTACTCTTTCTGCAGCAGGACCAGCCTGAAATTCTGTATTCTTTCCTGTGTTCATCTTCAGAGTTTAGCTTTAAAAGTCGTTATTGATAATTTTAAAACATTTTGAAAGGTAATGAATGCCATACAGGGTCAGACCAGATGTCCTTCTGTTGTGTGCTGCTATCTGACTCTAGCTAGCAGTGAATGCTTATCAGCGTAAGAGCAGTGCGTCATCCTTTCCCTGGTATATCTTTTCAATAATCAGTGGTTCACTCTTCACTGAACTAGGTGGGATCTGAGAATGCATCTCACAGCAGCATTCAGCACTTTGCATGTTTAAACTCATTGAAACGTAGTATTAATTATGATGGTGCATCTAATGGTGCTGTCATTATCCTCTGATGGATTTTTCCAGATAACCCAGTGACCAGATGTTCATTTGGTCAGCTTCCAAAAGAAATATGCTTCTCTATACATCTTTCATTTGGCATTTAGTGACGTTTTCACAGCAACTCACTTGCAATTAAGAGTCTTTTGGTTGGGGTTTTTTTGTTTTGTTTTGTTTTTGGAGGGGGGGAGCGTTAACACAACAATGAGCTCAACTGTGTTTACAATTGAACTGTTTGAAATTGCATCAGACAATGACTCAGTCTCGGTCATTCTTCAGCTGCTCTGAGTTCTCACCCAAATGTTTGTTAAATCAGTTTTGGTCGCTTTTGATTTATGGAGGCATGATTAAATAAGGAGACTGGAGCGGCAGAAAGTATCTGCTGCTGTTCGGGAAGCACAAGCCCTGGAAGCTGGCGGATGTTGGCTCTGCAGCAGATCAACGTAGCTGGAGCAAAGGTCATCCTCTAATGGAAAGAAAAACAAAAATAAAACACTCCCATTCCACCATGAGGAGATACTGAGCTACCAGGGGGAGGGAGAGCTCCTATAATATACCGCTGTGCCACTTGTGCTGTACAGATCTTTACGGTCCTTTACTCCTCTTTCCTCCCACGGACAAATTACAAAGTCTGAAGGACCTGTGACAGGCCTGAGCAATAACGAAACGGGCTACTGCTCAGCCTCTGCCCGCGGTGTGATCCAGAACCCTCCCCACTCAGCGTGGTTCCCTCCAGTCTTCGCTTCCTCCTGCGATACCAGCTCCTGCCCTGACCCATGATGGGCAGCCTTCATGAGCGAGAGCTCTGTAAATGATCCTCCGTTCCATCCCATCTGGAGAGCTCAAGAGGAGCTTTGGTGTGCTCAGAGACATGGGAGTGCGGAGACCAGTATTGTGCAACACTGCTCTTGCTCTTGTTTAGGTCCGTAGTGCCTGTATCCAAGTTACGGAAACAGAAAGAAACGCTTGGGCATGCTTAGGTGTGTGCACACAGTGGAACTTCTGTGTGCAATGAAATGAGAAACACCACATTGTCAGTTTACATCTGCATCGCAGGGTATAGGAAAAAGGGATTCCCCACTTAGTGATAACTGTGAGTCCTGAGATAACTGTTGTTGTTTGGTTAAAAGGGACAGAATAGCAAATCACACTCCTTATTGTTCTCATTAAAAGGGGGCTGTTTTGCAACCTCAGCTGCAGCTGTTGCCAAACACATGCATTTCCATCATAGTTCTTGTCTTTGCTTTCTGTAACTCTGCTTCTTCCAAAATCCCAGTGATTAATATGCAAAATTTCTCTGTTTTTGAAGCTTTGAATGCTCCTGAGTATTGTCATCAGTTATAGCTTTGGTGTTCTGTTTATCATCTTAGAGAATAAAATCCCTAGCTAAATTCTTACCCTGTTATTAAGGACCTAAAGTAACGGAGCTAACTAAAGGAAGCATGCAAATTGTGAAGCACTTTTCTTTTCTTTTCTTTTTCTTTTTTTTTTTGTTAGTTTTTGCCAATACCACTTACTTCAATGAAGCTAGTGGCAGCTTTTAAGCAAGAACAAGTTGTACTATACATGGGTGTGTGTCTGTCCACATAAATTTCACTTCTTTAAATTAAAAACCCCAATAAATGAAAACTGTCCGGATGCACTGGTTATAAATGAAAGGCTGACTCAATGTCTGCTATGGCCATTAATGAGCCTTTCCTACACTCCCTAATCATCTTGATTGCCTTATTGAATGAAACGTGTGACACAAACCTTGTGCAGAATCTCAATGGTGCTCAGCACTCACTTTAGTTCTTTGCAGAGTAAGTGGTGATTTACTTCTGGCACCTTTTCAAATGGCAGCTCTTTAAATTTGCAGTCTTTGGTTGAATCTTCTACCTACACACTTAGTTTCTCAGAGCACCAGTTATCTTCAAGTTGTTAATATCCCAGCAGGTGTTAATATCAGAAAAGCCATGCCAAGCCCTTGGTCAGCTTACCATTTTGCCTGCCCAACACGAAGTCAACATACTTCCCTCGAGGGAATTGGCTGAAGTGGAAAACAGCTCTGCAGGTTCCTACTTCTATATCCTTTTGAAAAAAGGATCGGCGAGTTTTTAACCAAAATGTTCATTATCTCTACTTAATAAAAGTTTTATCAGTAAGCGCTCCAGTTTTTAATCATCCCAAAGTTGTTTGGGTAGCCCATTTAGACTAAGACTGTGGCCCTGTCGTGTATCTAGCGAAGAAGTATTATCCTGCAGCCCTTCGCACTGTACTCTGAGCTTCCTGTTGATGTTTGCAATCTCAGGAAAAAGCTGAAGTTTACAATGGAATTGGAAAGGGAAATGATTGAATAAGCTTTGAAAACTAAATTACTCTTCCTCCTTCAAACAGATCCTTCTGGGCATGGCTAGAAAGACATGGAGTACAATGGCAAGGAAGTCTACTAAACTTAAACTTCTGGTGTTCTCATACTTGTTACTGGCCATGTACATGTTTAGTGGAACTCATTCGTGCTTGTTAAAAAATAAGAATGTTAACTAGTAGTTAACTACACTGTTAACAACTTGTAGTTGCTAATGTTCTGGTTTTGGTTGATTGGATTTGGTTTTAGGGACAATATTGTGCAAATTTAATCCATATTGGTGAAGCAGATTTTTTCTGAATACTGTTTCTTTAATAGGCTAGACAGTTAATGTTTTAAACTGTAAACTTTGACTATATGCTTTCAGTATTTTCAAATGTATGCTTGTCCTTATTCTTTCATTTTAGATCTTACTGAAGAAGGAGGTAACTGCTCTTGCAGATGCCAAATAAGAACTATTTGGCTTGGCTTTCCATCATAGTTCTTCTGTTTCTGTATCATCATTTCCACGCAGTGCACATCTGATCAGCCCATGGGGTGCTAACATGGAGAGCTCTCATAGCTTATCTGATGTTCTGGAGAAGACAATCTATAAGAATGGTTTTTCTTATCAACAGTGTTCCCATTTCAAAAGATCAACACATTTTGTAATGTAATAAACTATAATATGTGGGCGAGAGGGTGTGTTGCACATGGAAGCCCTAATCAGGAGTTGGGCTTTGTACGTACCTGTCGTCCTTTAAGAGGTTGCAGTGTAAGCAAAGCACGGGGAGAGGAAAATAAGGGACCTTGGGGGACAATGGTGAGCCATGCAAAGGGAGTAGAGAAATGATGTTAAGAGAGACAGCAGGTTAAGGGGAAAAACCACCACCAAACCCAAAAACAGCAGAAGAGGAGAAAAAGAGAATTAGGAGGACAGGGAAAATGAAGGTAAGATGCAAAATTAAAACAATGAGAGAAGCAACATGAGCACTACAGAGGAAAATAACCTTGGAGAGAAAACTGTGTTGGCTGGTGGTGTCCATGGTACACCCAGACCACACCTGAAGCATTTCTTTCTTCTTAAGTGTTCTCTGTAGATTTCTAATCTGCTTCTCTAAATGCTTTAAAATGTTAAATGTGTTTCGTGCAGTTGGGTGAAAAGGGGATTTTATTTTGATTTATATATATTTTTTCTTTCCTAATGTTGCAGTATGCACAGAAAAAGAATAGGACATGTATTAGTTCAACAGGAACTCAGGATGACTTGTTTTATGGGAACAAGGGTGTTAGGTATTGTGAACTATAAAAACATTTCATTGTTAGAAAAGAAGAGTTAAATGTATCACTTTTAGCAATCGTCCAAATTAAACAGCCAAGCTTTACTCTTCCCTCTGTCAATATGACATCATTTTGTTTATACTGAAAAAACTATTTTATAGGTACATCTTGAGTTGGAACAGATTATTTGGTGTGGCAAGAATTCATAAAATGTTCTTAGAAGTTTTCATTTTTGTCTCAGTAAGAGGAAGTCAAACCAAACATTTTGAGGGATATAAACCATATACTTTAAACATTGCTCCCAGTATTGTGTTTTTTGTTTGTTTTGGGTTTTTTTTGCCGAAAGCACAAAAACATTAATCAAATACATTAGTACACAGGGGAAAAATGTATTAGGAAGAAGCTGTACATCTGTACAGGAGGGTTGTCTACATTCTGTGTTTATTCCAGTGATGAACTTCAGCCTTCTGTCACTCAGTACTTCAGTATTTTCTGTTTAAGCTTACTTTTGCAATTCCTTTAAAAAAAGCAGTTAACAATCACAGTCATTTGAGGACTGGATTACATGGATTACATTCTCATTTTGTTTCCTCCTAATAGGATGTTTCTGGTCATTTTGTCCTGTTCTGTTGGAACTCGAGTGCCCCTGAATGCTGCCCATTGGTGTTGGGATGGAGAGAGCCGTCCATCCAGACCCAACTGCCACGGCACCACTTTTCTAAGGTAAGTTGCTATAACGAGGTTAAAGCACAAAGCACCAACACAGCAAAGCGCTCCTGTAGCTGGAGCTTTAGGTGGCATCTGAATATCTTTAGGAAGCAGGCAGACCTGGCTCCTCACATGTGAGTTATAAAGGGCTCTGTGAGGATGATGCCATGGTGCCTGGTAATGGTAACCAGCAAGGCAGTGAAGTCACTTAGTATCGCGTTGCAGCGTGGAGCTTCCTGGCGTGACGGCAGGCAGCTCTCGTGAACCCCGACCGCTCTGCAGCAGCTACGGTTATTCTTAGAGACACTTTCCATTCCTTAGGAAAAGCTACTGTGCGAGGCTTAGTTGGCTTTTATCTTTAGAAGCGAGCATTTAAATGTTGGACTAATTTGTAGCTCATTCGTAGCTCAGCTGCAGCCCTGCCAGCTGCGCTGGGATCAGTGACAAGCCTTTCTTCCTCCTCCAAAGCACACTTGCAGACAGATCCAGGGCCTAGGAGCGCATTGCCCCAGAGGCAACTCGGCTTTTTCACAAGCATGTAGCTGCCTGGGGGAGTTTTCCAGAACAAGTAGCATATTAGGCATTCCCTAGCAAAAAGAGACCTTACACACACATAGAAACCTTGCTGGCTTCGCGAGCGTTGGATTGATGTTGCTGGGGATCGCTCTGTTGGGTTTGGAGATGGAGAAGGGCTGGTGACCATGAAGTTAGGGATTGTCCCGGCAGGGCCGTGCGGCTTAGAGGCAGAGGCATGAGCTGCCCAACCAGGTGGCAGAAGGGGGATGAGAGGAAAAACTTCTGTCCTCTCAAGGGGTGTTGATTCAGAATGGTAGGAGTAATATATATTTAACCAAAACATCTTTTCTCTTGGTTGGATGGCCACCCATGACCCTGGGACAGCATTCTTGCAGAAGTTAGCAGAACAGCTGAATTAGAGACAGCCTCTCTTGTGTGTTGGACCACAAGGAAAATAAAGTTCCTTTTTGGGTGGAGATCAGAAAATTAGTTAATGAGAGTGAGGTAGGAATTAGTAATAACTACACTGGGAGGCATCTGGCTGTGCAACTTAGCAGTTATTTGGCAGTACGGCGCGTTGTTCCCACATTTACAGAGAAGTCTGTTGTATTCTTCGTTCTTGTCCCACCCATCTCTTCTGGTTTTGAGGAATGAGGTTGGGAATGTGTTTGCCCTCTCAGATTTGGAAAGAAGGTCTGTCCATTCTTGCAGTCTAACGAATAATAAATACATTTATTCGGAAGCCCAGCAGCCTTCCCTTTTCAAGCCCCCACTGCCAGCCGTGGTTGGGCTGGTTGCAGACTTCACCTGTATTTTGGAGAAGTGTGTGGCGGCAGCTGGGCAAGCCCTGGGGCAGCAATTCCAGGCACAGGCCTCCCCGGGCTGTGACACCTTCGCTGGTAGAGGGCAGGAAAATGCAATGGGTCCATCCCTGACCTGGCAGTGGGATGAGCCACCACCCTGTCAGTTTTACTTCATTGCAAAAATAAATGAATCTTACTTTCATAGTGGCGTGTTCATATGGGGCTCCCCATCTGAGGGAACAGAAATGAACTAGCACCTCTGACTCTTGGCACAATCCATTTAGCTTGCGCAGTAAACAAAGATATATTTATGAGAAGAATATTTATCTTAAACTTGCCAAGCATTTTTTATTTTTTATTTTTAAAGTTCAGGACATTTCTCCTTGTTTTACAGTACTGTGAACTTCAGTCCATCTTACAGGCACAAAAGATGCTTCTTTTCAATCCCATTCAACTCTTTTAAGATCCAAGAAAGTGTGAAGGCGTAAGAACAACCGATCACTCACTGTTAACATGAGCTGCTGAAGTGATTATATTGGTCCATGATAACTGTCCAGATGCTCTAAGCACTGGGGTCTCACCGCCGGCTGGGAGATTCCCATAGCAAGCGTCAGTAATAGAGAGTGTGAGAAAAAGAAACATGATCAGGGCTCTTCTTAAAGAGAGTAAAATATACACCCAGCAGGGATGAGAATACCCTAGAAACAAACAGCAGGGAGCCGAAACAAGGAAGAAACAGTGCAGGAAATGGAGCTACAATTCTGATTTCATCAGATTAGCGGAAGCCAAACAGGGGAGAAACCAGAGGATTTCTGTGAAAGGGGGAGAACGCCGTGTTAGATTCACCCTTGACCAGTAAACCCAGTTTTCACACTGGGTCTGTGTGAAGGAGCAGAAGAGGCGTAGGAGCTAGTAGTGAGATGTCAGCTCATCATGAAATAGTTGGCTTCTTTTGTATTTAATTTTTCTTTTCTAAACTTTCATCTTTTTTTCAACTAAGAAACTGCTCTTTAGAACTGAACCTGCAAAAAAGGTTGTTTGCTAAACTGATCCAGGTTCATTAATAGCTTTGGTCTTTCCTAAGCAATGTCTTTGAACAATTTTTTTACTGAAACATAGTTCTGGTAGCTCTGTATTGTCTTGTAGTGACGCTTTTTGGCTTTTATTAATTATTGCAATTCAAGTTCAACAAATACAGAACTAACTAAATGAGCCTTTAAAAGCATATTACTCTTAATTAAATAGAAACTTTGAAGACACTGGTTGAACTGGATGAGATTCACCAAGGGCAATAAATACATTCTATCTACTTAGTGTTTTAAGCAAATTTTAATTCTGTCTCTAACAAAATTAATTTGATTTTCAAAATGAGGAAAGGGGATGGAAGTAATGGGAGTGTAAGGTCAATGAGTGATCCTATAAGAGCCTTGAATTGGCAGGTGGAGTGGAGCAAATCGTGAGATGGAAAGGAAAGGGAGATTTCTCATTAGGGTGTCATGTTAACCTGAAGTGATTAAAGTCTGAGGCCTTGTAGGAGCTGATTTGTCATTTCTCCAGAAATCAGGGCTTGTAAGCAAAACTAGGAGAAGGAATCAAAACAATGGAGGACTCTCAGCCCTGCTGTGTCATGGGTCTTAGGATCTTGGCAAAGTCGAGCTTCCTGAATAAAAGATGGAAATTGGTCCTTAGTATGTTTAATTAAAGAGGAGATTGAGAATTATTTAAATATAATTTAAAGTGATTTAATGAAAACCAATATTTGAATATAAGGTTTAATTTCCCTGAAAATAAATCATGGCGAGGGATGAGAAACTTTACATGTAAATCCAGTGGAGACCCCTGCACAGAAAGGGAGCTCAGATGCACGGCATCTGTCGCAGCCCTCGGAGGGCTGGCCCTGATGGCTGGTGTGCTGGATGTGCATGCTGGGTGCGTACGCTGCCGCGTCTGCTGAGCTGCACGAGAGTGGAACAATATTACAGGCTGTGTAATAGCAGGCGAGACTTCCATTTTCCCTGAAAGAATGAGGAATCTGTGACATACAGTTGATCGCTGAATAGGGAATATGAGCAACGCTATTAAATTGGGGAAGCATTCGGGTTAAGAATGGTTACTTAAAATTGGTTACTTTTCTTCTCGTTTTTATTTTATTCTTTTAATTCTTCATTTTAGAGTACTTTTTTTTCTGGCCTCCAACTTTCAGAAGAGATGACTAGAAGAAATACGTAAAGTAATTTTAGAATACATTTTATTTTAGTTGAATTTTGGATAAACTTAGTGGACATTTTCACAGGAAATGTTTTGAAACATTTTTGTCAGAAGATACGTTTAAGAAAAATATTAAATACTAAACAAAATAGAATATATGTTTTTTTAGATTTTATGGACCTAATGGACACAATTTTCACACAGGAGGCTTTTTGTGGGTTGAAGATGGGTTCTGCTGGCAGTGCTGGCCTCAGGAGTCGGGACCCAGGACTCAGCAAATTCCCTTCGGCTGTCTTCAGTCTGCTGCTGTTACAAAACTTGTAGAACTCTTGCTCTTAGCACTTCTGTGAATGTTTTAGGAAATGTGTTTATTGTTTCAGACTAAAGCTGAGGAAGGCGGTTCAGCTTCACTGAACGGTAGGGAATCATGGTCACTTACAGACAGAGAACTCAGATAAATAAAGGGAAGACTGTCCACGTGCCACTGCGGGGTAGAAGACACCTACGCTACCTTTTCTCCTTTCAGAAAAAGCAGGATAAATTAACCAAGCAGGGGGTTAGCCAGGAGAGTTGTGCCATCGGCACTCTCCAGCTTCCGGTGAAGCTACAGTTCCTGCGTCCACGCTAGCCTCTAACTTCCCAGCCGTCTTATTTGTCTCCTGTCTTATTTTGCCTGTTGATATTAAACGTTCCTTCAGGCAAAAAGTGCAGTAGAACGCCAAGTCACCTGTGGTATAGGTGTTGAGGTTCTGACCTAGAACAGCACGTAAGGAAGGAAAGCCTTTAAAGTCTGCTGCATTTGAGGGAGCAGGTACCTGTTGGGTTTTAGCCATTAAATAGCTGCTTTTATCCTGAAAATACTCCCATTTAAATACAATGAGGGAGGACTAGCATAAACACAAGAAGACATTTTGTGTGGTAATATGAAGTATTTCAAAAGAAACCTGCAGTGTGTAATTCTTCGCCAAGCAGAAGCTGAGGTAGAACTTTCTGCTTCTCATAAATGTGAAATTAGTTCACGTCTTTTCTTTCTTTTATGGTGTTGGCAATTATTCAGTGCACCGTAAGCCCCGTGTCCTAAATTTCTTGATTCATGTCTAAACATTGCTTGTATTAGCTGTACCCTAATTAATTCTTTTATGCCACAAGTTGGATTTGCCCAGCACACTTTTCATTGCCAGGAATGGATGCACCAAATCTGCTGATGCCAAAGAGGTAACGTGTATTTAACACGCATCAGCACTCGCTCTCCCTTTTATAATTGCTGATCCTCCTGCACTTAATAATACGCTACTAGTTAAGGTTATACACAGCCCAAGCAGTGCTAACTATTAGGGTGTGTGGTTATTCTATAATAACCACATTTTAGGGCGTGTTTCAATTTTACAGGGCAGTCATTTACTTCAAATTACTTTGTCATTTCTTAAAGTCATTGTGTAATTCCTTTATTAAAGGAAAAGAAAAAATATAATTTGATTTTTAAAGATGCATTAAATAACACTAATTATAATGCTTAGCTCTTAGCACATTTTTCATCCTCAGTGCTTTCTAGCCATTTTGCTAATTAATTTTTACAGCATCCTTGTGGTGAGCAACTAGCTGTACCTCTGCCTGAAAGTTAGGAACGCGGAGGCAGGGAGGTCGAGTCGTTTGCCCAAGATTACTGTGATTTGCCCAGGAGTTGTTTTAGAGCCAATACCAGTATTTGGTTGTTTCTGACTGCCGCGTCATGGACACACAAATCTTTCTTTCCCCCAAACCATATAAATAGTCTCAAGAATTATTTCATCTTTAAAACAGATAAGGACAGAGCCTTAAACAGCACAAGTCAGCTCTGTGACCAACAGAATCCTGGCTGTGCGAAGGACGATTTGCTTCTAAACGTCTCCACTTGAAAAATAAAATACCCGTACACCTCTGGTCTTTGGAGGCAGCAAAAATTCACGTAAATGTCCACCAGTTCTTTTCTTGAAGTTTCATCAACTAATTAGTGGTTGTGAGGCAGTAATCCCCGTTTCCGTTACCCCTTTAAGGCCTTTTCAAGCTTCAATCTAACTACTAGCACTCGGCCTGTGATTAAATTTCTGAGCTGCCTTTAGTCCCGAGAGCATTCAGGGCAGTAAAAGGAAATGTCTTCAGCTGCGGGCTTCTAACAGGTTAGGGATAAGGGAAGGGAAGATGTTTCCTCTGTCGTCCGTAGATGCACCATCCTTGATGGAGGAGAGAAAGGAGGGGTAGTAAACAGAAAGTAAAATGACTGAAATGGGAGCAGCTAGATGCTGAGGACTTCTGAGATAGCAGGCCATCATATTTAGGCAAACATGAGTAGAAAGCCTTTTAAAATCAGTTTATTCAGACAGCAACTTGAAGAAAAGCTTACTGGAACAGTTTTATCAATAATGTCAATTTTCTTGGAGGGTTGATAATACCGGGATATATTAATACGTGTGTGTGTGTGTATATATACAGATATGTAGTATTACATTCCAATAGTGTAATATAATATCGTGTGTCTATGAAATCACATGATTTTATAAGACTCAATTTCCATTTATTAGAAAAATCAATCTGAAAATGTCTTAAACATGCAAGAGCTTAACAATGCTGGAAGACAATTTAGAACTACTCACAACTTTTAAATGCTTGTGTTTGACTGTGGACATATTTATTTTCTGAATATGGACTGGATGATATTATACCCATATTTATCACAGGTGGATCATTTTCAACTCCTCGATCTTTCTTGTTTGTTGATTGCAACTTTGGTTCCAGCACTAGGGACATTCAAACAAAATCCTCCTGGTTCCCCAAATTTTGAAGTTAATTACTCTTAAGCTTCCAGCGCAGTTATCTTTGACTTAAGTATTATGTTAACACTGTAAATACTAAATAATCATTTAAAAGGAAAAGGTGACTCTTGTAATTTTCCCAAAGGTCCGAATCCTCCGATGGGATCGAGTTGCAACACTTAACTAACATGCTGTAGTTGGCTTCAGAGGAGCTTCGTGCAGGAGCGAGGTCTGAGACGAGCCTCCTTCAGGAGCACAGCCTTAAAACACGGGGAGTTGGTACCGAGAGGGTATTTTTGTCAGGGCTTCGTCACTAATAGTAGTTTGCGACGATATAAGCTTCAAGGACTTTACAGTAAGACAAAATGAAAACCATAAAATATTGCTGGCATTGACTTGCCGAAAGACTGTACTTTGTGTTTATTTGCCATAAACAAGAAGAAATATTTACTTAATACCAGCATCTCAAAGGCTGATGCTGTTTTCTTGAGAGTTCAAACAGAGCCTCACCAGAGGCTACCTTGTTGAAAATCTGCTCAACCAACCTTTCTTTAAAAACCCTGCTTACTGGAGCTCCGTTTCTGGCCTACCCTGCAAAATTGCAGTCTCTGGTAAAGTTAAAAGGATGATTCATACACCTGAGAAGGAATTGAATATTCAAGTCACTTGTCAGGCTGGCAGGTTTAAATTATATAACAGGAAGCTTTCTATTCATATGTAATGTAACTGAATCACCACTTCTTTATTGATAATTCATTATATGTTGCTACTATCACTCTGCAGCTCTGAAATGCTTTTTGCTATAATGATTTTATACCGTACTAGTATAATGGCCTTCTGACTGTGTCAATCAGTGCTCCTTGCATGTACAATAATATTATTCTGCAATCTGTCTTGGGAGAATGCTTAAAAGCTTTCTCTCATTTTCTCCATTTAACTCATGTATTATCTGAGTTTTTACATTAAATGGCCATACTTAATATCCCGTGACATGTCACCTATTTTCTAGGGAGGATACTGATACAGTACTTACCAGTTCCAGAATCTATACTAATCAAATTACACCTGCCCACTTCAGCCAAGAGCAGTTAGTTCAGTGCATCAGCATTTAATCTGTAGGAAGAACTTATGAGAAGGAACAAAAACAATGTGAACTGTCGTTGGCTAAATGTGGGCATGGTTGATGCAATTGGTTTTGTGAAGAGGGATTAGAAGATATTGAAGTCAGGCTGAGGTACAGGGGTCAATTTATGTACAGATTTATTGCCACAACTCAGCCTACACTGGTAGCACATTTATAAAGACAAGGCCTAATCCAGCAAATTTTTATGCTATTTCTGATATGCACTTTGTGGTAGGTACTTCTGCTGAATGAGGCTTCTTGGCTGTAAAATTAAACGTGTGCGCAAAAGTAACACACTCGGTCAGACTTTGCATGGAGTTCAGTCCCAGCGCAGATAGCAATCGTATTTTTGCATTGAAAGACTGCCTGGAAGTCCCAAATAGTTACTCTAAACCCCTTCCACAGTCAGGTTAATGTACTGGAAATTTTAAGACTTGAAACGCCAGCTGCTGAACACAAAATCCTACATTGGAACCAGTGCCAAGGCATTTAATCTCTTTGACATAGACGTTTTCCCTAAAAATACTGGATGCACTTAAAGCTTATTTGTTGTTTGATTCACTCAGTGCCATGGTGAAACTAACTTCTGTGTTAAAGAATAAATGACTATTTAGCAAACAGTTCTGAAAATTTAATGTTTCAAGAGTGGCGGGTGTCCATTTACATTAACATTTGCTTATAATATAATCCCATCTAGTCTGCGTACAAGAACTTCAGGCCAAGTTAATGCAGCAAGCGTGCAGTCTCCAAGTACAGGCAGAATTAATTTGCGCAGCCACACAAGAAGAATGCCAAGGTGGAAAAGCAGTGGTTTAATTAGGCCGCAGCCTTATTAACTCATAGGACAATAAATCGTGCAGTTCACACTGTCATTCTTTCCTCGGTCTATTTTTAAGCCAGCTCTCCTTGGGAATTGGATGTTCCTACCTGGGCACTTGCAGCTGTAAATGGAGGAGACTTTCAATCGGAGAGCTCACACGAAGGCACAGGAGATCCTAAACGCTCAGGCAAGGAGATAAATATTTTTGTGACTTGTGAATGGGCATATGCATAATAATGTATAGCTAAACGGCTTTGCTTGCTTTTGCCAACAAAATGGCGCCCACTTGGGCCTCTCCTCACTCTTGCCTGCACCAGCACATTGGCAAAAATCATAAAGAATTTCCTGTACTAGTGTACATTTGGCGGGAAAAAATCCATAGGCAAGCTGTATAGTTCTATGTTTAAAAGTTGAGAAATTGTCATAGAAACCTCTCATGGTTTGTTTTCTTTTGCCATCGTTTCCTCCGCTGTGTTGAGCTGCCAGCCTTGCTTTTGTAGCCCCTCACAGGCTTCCAGAAGCTCTCAGCACACAGGGCTGCCCGGGAGGCATAGGCATCGGGTCCCTACCCAGCCCTGGTCTGGGCTTCTGTTTTTACCTGAGCGCAAAATTCAACCTAAATGATTTTAATTTCCCCCAGCAATAGCAACGACAACCCTGAACGGAAACAGCACCCTGTACATTGCAATCTCCCGGTGTTTTGCAGAGGCAAGCAAGCAGTGTTGCCCTGGAACCCTGGAAGCGCAGCAAATGGTTTATACAGCCTCAGAAGGCTGCAGCAGCAGCAGAGAGACCAAAGTATAAAGTTTAGTGGATGTGGACAGCTTGTCATGATGGGTGTCCCAACTCCAGCTGCAGTGCTCGCACCTCCTGCGGGCCACTGCTGGTCCTCTACTCCAGGCTGGAAGGCAGTAGGACCTGCCACCACCCTCCTCCCAGCGCTTGGCTCTAATCCTTGCAGGATGTTGTCTGCCAGAAATACAGCAAGTGTCTTTTGCTTCTGAAGTACGCTGTAATTATTCATTTTACAGTTTTGTTGTAACACACAGTATGTGTTTGATTGCCTTGATATTAGTATATCTAATAACCCAAAGAGGAAATAATGCTTACTTATGGATAAGTTAAATGTAAAAATGTAAAATAAAGGGATAAGGGACTCCAGGCAGAAAGTTCTTAGGAAAAAAAAAATTGGCTCTCTTTGAATGTGTTTATTTTGTAATTCGATAGAAATAAACAGTTACTATGGCAACTGTCGTATCACAGGCGACACACGGAGCGAGGAAGATACAGTATACTTACCAATTAGCGGAATGAGTTTTAGTATTTTTAAAGAGACATTTTGCCTGCTAATGTGATGGTACATCTTAACTTGGCCTTCAAGGAAAGTTAGAGTTTGCTCCTGTGCATCCTCTTGGCAGTTGCATTAGCTGTTGCTTCTTGATGTCACACCCCTGTTTCTGGTGTCCTCCTCCTTGAAGGTTCTCTCGGCTCCTCGGGCAGCCAGCAGCTCAGAGGGCCCGTCGTGGGGAAGCCACCCTGTCCGCGGGGACGGTGTCCCAGTCCTGGCAGTCACAGCTCACCAGAGGGTGGGGAGGAATAATAATTTACACTCTTGTGACACCCAAGATGCTCAAAGCACATTAGCAGTGCTAATTAATCCTTGCAACAGTCCGATGAGGTAGGTAAGCATTGTTACCCTAGGATTTTTTTTCTTTCTATTTTTAATACATGAGGCCGTTGAAGTTTTTTTAAGTGTTTCCAAGGTCAGGGAGAAGTGGAAGTAAAAAGTTCCAGCCCTGTGTCCTGGCCACTCTTCAGCTCGCGCAGTTTTTATTTGCTGAACTCTTCTATTATTATTATTATTATTATTATTTTGAAAAAGCAAAATGCTGTAGTGCACCAGGGGTTGTTGCCTTTTTATTTTACTTTTTGTTTTCAAAGGACTTAGAAACGCAGCAGCACAGCAGCTCTCATGTAAATACAAATTATAATCATACGTATGCCACATTTTCAAGGTTTTGGGTTTTCATCCCTTTTTTTTTAATTTTTCTTTCAGGAAGAAGGGGGGCATCTTGGTTGCTCTGCAGGCAGTCTGTATGTGTATAAAATTATCCTCATAATGCAAGGTAGTTCAGAGTGTCATGTTTAATCTGTATATTCATGTGTTGTATAATTTTCATACACGCACGTGCACACACATGCACACCTACTTTAAATTTTTTGCATATATATTTATTCGTATATATTTTATATAAATGCACATATACATATATATTATTTCCATCAGTGGCTATAGCACATAGGACTATTGACTCTGTTCTTTTTCCTCCCTTTAAAGAGCATTAGCACCAGTGAATTTTGTTTGTTTGTTTATGTCGTCTCTGCAGGAGACAACCTTTACTCTAGCACCACATTCACAGAAGGTTGTGTTTTGAAGCTGACACATTCCCCATCCCGAAAGAAGAAACGTAGTGCTGCAGTTTGTCTTTTTAACTAAGCTATGTGGGTCTGGGTAACATAAAAAAAAAAAAAAAAAAGAAAAAAAAAAAGTGTTGTCCTTGTCACCTGCCATTTTTCTAGCCGACTTGACACCCCCAGGCTTCCCAACAGCTCTTTCCAGCAGGAGCTGTCTCGGAGCTCTTAGCATCACCAAATAATTGAGGTTGTCACATCTCTTGTTCATTGTTTTTTCCAGGCCTGGAAAAAATGCAAATATTTCATTGTAGTCATTAATTTTCCCATCCTTTTCTTCAAGCATCTCATTGGTGTGATCTGATGAAAAGGGCTGAAGGCATTATTGCAAACACAGTGGCATCCAGGTTCTGCCTATAGTGGGGAAGAATCTCATCAGATAAAGTCTCAGGGAGGTCATCAATCACAGTTGCTGACAACCATTTTGCCTTCGTTTGTTACAGATGTGAACATGCTTAATTATTTGTAGTGTAATTAGTTCATGAAATGTCAGGAAATGTCAAACTGTGTTCACAGCACAGATTTTTGCAGCAAAGAGCAATGAGAGCAAGTGTCAGTGGGAGACGTGCAGGACTGATGGGGGGAGCTGTGTCTGCAGGCAAATGAGGGAAATGGCTTGGGGGACAAATGAGGGTCAAAATATTAAGATTAAAGTTTTGAGAGGGAGACCTTCAAGGGAGCCAAGTAAAGTGGGGACGTGAATGATGTCACCATGCAGTAGCATTTCAAGCACATGTCTGGAGTGGGAGGAGGGAAGGTAAATCAATATTTACACTTGTTTTAATTTGATTTCTGTA